>NW_023340095.1:23685456-23696536 GCF_004916995.1 Morone saxatilis | reverse complement strand
CACCGCTCGTCGGTGAGTCTAAATAAGCGCTTGCCGCGGACAGGTGAGCGGCGCAGGCTATGGCGGCAGGGTCACCCAGCGGTGGTAAAGCCGCTGCGGCGTGTGCAGCCGGAAACTTTGCCTAGCTACTGCAGACCGACCATGCAGCCTCCTAGCGCTGCTATACTTGTTAAGCCCTAGTTGCAGCGCTGCTCTGCTATCCTCCCGCATGGCTGCCTTTCAATATGTAACCCTGAAGGTTATCATTTTTTGACTCTAGGATTGGTGTGCAGTTGTTTTGGGGTTTTCTTCCAGTAAGTTGACCTGTGTCTATTTCGGCAGGACACTGCACTGACAGGCTTGGTTCTCTGGCTTCTTGCAGATTTTTTTTTTTTCTAAATGGTCTGCTGGCTCTGTCCACTCAGCATCACACGTACTGCCCATCCCATCCTGAGAGACTGGTAAAGCGGCAGCCTGTCCTAACTTGTGTCTCACGGATACTTTGAACTGTCATCAATCTTTGTCTTCATGTTGTCGCTATGTTCTACAGATCCGGATACCAGTGGAGGCTGCTGCGCAGCGTGTACTAAATCTCACTGAGGTTGTCAGGAATTCAGTCCTAGTGTCGCTGTTTAATCCTCCTTCCATTATCGGCCGCTCGTTGAGGTGGCCATGGTGTGTATCTTTATCCAGATTAGTGAACAGAGCTGATGCAACCACTATTTAGTAGAGCAGAAGGTCATGCTAATGACCAATAATAAGCACAAAGCATCGTTTTACTAGATGGACTGCACGACGGATGACTGAGTAACCCGACAGTATCATTGATCAGTCAATAGAATGAATAAACTTAATACTCGTATCCTACCCTAGATGTGGCCCCTCCAGTCATTAATGCAGATGTTTGTTCTTGTTCCTACGTGTGCTGTTTGAATGCCTGTATGTGCCAAGGTTTGACCACTAGACAGGACTGTTTTCACATTCATACTGCGCTGAAAGTGGAAATTTTCTCTGTGCTCGTTGAAAATCAGATTTTAAGTAGGGCTCTACAATTAATCAGACTTACTGAAATTGCTGCAATAAAGGTAAAATGTGGCAAACAGCAATATATTGAAGTACTGTAGTGCTGCAGAGATGCACTAGCTAACAAATCTTGCTCTCCAAACATGTTTGCCTGGTACAGACCCCAAGAAATTTCACAGCATGATTTTAATCTGAGTTTGGAAGTCAGTCCTGGTCCAGTATCAACTGGTATGGTGTGATGTAGGAACTTGAACAACGTTTACATATTCATAGATGATGGAATTTTGAATGAGGTAGAAGGAGTAGATGACTTCTTAAGGCTTTAATGTTTAAAGTTTATATATATATTTTTTTTTCCCCTAGAAAAACATATCAGACACATTGTTGTTTCAAGCTGACTTTTTGTATGTACTGTGTTTATCAGGGTTCCCACATGTCATGGAAAACCTGGTGAATCTGGAAATGGAGACGAGTAGACACCTGAATAAACTGACCAAATATCCTAAATAATCACTGTTGTCCTGAAACATTGTTATTGTATTTCAGCCCCTAAAAATATAGATTGCCTACTTCAACCTTGTTGCACATTTATTTTGAAACTCAGTCAGTTGCTGCGGGTTATGACACTTCAAAGCGGGTTAACCAGGTGTGAAGCAGAATGTAAAAATGTTTAAACGCTCCTGTTTCCTTTTGGCCATGTCAGTCAATCTGGCTGTTCGCATCAGATGTGGAGCGGTCTTTTCAGCGCTGCAAGGAACCTTGGACGCTTAATCGTAAAGCACACTGATGCCGAGACACAATCTTAAACATTTAAACAGTCCTTTAAAGACAGTCTATCTTTCTTATTATATTTTATCTGGGTTTAGGGCTGCACAAGTAATTGAATATTAATCGTGATCACAGTTTTGGCTCACCACAATGAAATGAACATGATCGCCTACGATACTGACGTTTAGAATACGTCTTAAGCCTTAATACTTTCATTCTGGGGAAAATACTGTGTTAAGTTACTGCTAACTACACTGAGAGACCACCAACAGCTACTTTTTAAAGAGCATCTCTCTATCAAGCATTCTAAGGCTTTTTTCCAGTTTTTTGTTGGTAATGCAACACTCAATATGACGTCCCTCCATAGCGTGACTCTATAGTAAGAGACAAAGGACAAACGTGTTCTTGAGAATGACCTTGTTCAGCCTCTTTCTCCTCTGTCTTCCCAACTGTTTTTTTTAAAGGCCTTGAGGAGGTGAGTAATAATGATGGCGACGGCGGGGCCTCCGAGCAGCTCCGGCTTCCTCCCCCTGCTTGAGTCTCTGGAGGACAGCACTGCCGGACAGTCTGAGCAGACGGACGCCTACCTCACCATCGCCAAGTACGTTACTAGAGCTGGTCTTTGATACGTTGGAGGATGTGAGTATTGCCTAAAGTCAAAATAAGAGTAAGAAAATGTTTTTCTTTTTCCTTGCAGTCGACTCAGTGGAGAGGATGGCCGGCAGTTTCTCCCTGCAGTTGAAAAGCACTTTTCTCGTCTGGGTAAAGCCACCTTGGTGAGTCTTTTTTAAAGCAGGAGGAACCTCTAAATCTCCCTATTTTATATTAAAGCTCTTTCATCTATGGTGCCTATTCTGCTCTTGTCTCATGTCGTTTCCAGGCTCACATAACCAGTCCGAATGCAGAGCTGAGCCAAGCTGCCCTGCAAGCTTTAGGGTTTTGTGTCTACCATTCCCACGTCGTCTCTGCAGTGCCTGGTACATTAATTTCCATATTTTGTGCCTCATCATTTCAGACTGTGACTGCTGCTGAGGATGATTCTCTTCTGTTTTTCCAGAAACCTTCGCAGCAGAAATACTATCAGCACTTTGCTCCCTGGTGGTGAAGTCGACAGATAAGAACACATGCACCAGAGCATTATGGGTCATCTCCAAACAGAGCTTCCCTCCAGATGTGGTTAGCAAAAAAGTAAGAATCAGCAGACATTTAAATACAGGCTAAAATTACAACCGAAAACGTGGCTGTGCGTGTTTTATAATGCGCGAAATGTGTCACTGCCGGTGTTTGATCCATGTTACTTCACTCACTCAGGTGTCGTCTGTACTGGGAACGCTGGAGTGTGTGTGGAGTAGAGAGGACATCCAGTCTGTGGTAATGGAGCATGAGGCCTTGAATGTTGTCATCAGGTAAAAGATAGAGACATTTATATTTGAAAACAGGACATGAATCCAAGCCTCATTGGATGATGGTTACAGGTCTCCATTGTTATGAGTGGTTGACTGATGAATGTGCAAAATGATACAGATCTGACATACTGTGTCAGTTTGCTGTTGACATATATTTTTTGGCAATAATTGTTTTTATACATAGCAATATTAAAGGATCATTGTGCCTTTTTTTTTTTTTTTTTTGACAATGCCATCACATATGACATTAAATATTTCACACCTTGACACCAATCGTTATTAATAATTTGACTGGTCTCTATAAAATGCTGATCATATGACACTTATTTTATTCTAATTTATATTCAGTCTTTCCCACATAGATTTACGTGGGTGGGCCGTCAATACTGGCTGGCAACTAAGTAGTGATGGCAAATTTTAATTGTCAATGTGGAGGTGATTTTATTGAGAAGTATTTAGTCATCCTGTAATAGGTGTGTCATGGTATTGAGTCTTGTTAAAAGTTTAGGTCATCATGTGGTTCATGTGTTTAGTTTAAGTCATGATCCAGACTGGTTGGACAGCACTAGCTTTCTCCCTGAATGATAGTGTTTTGTTTAATAGAAGTGTACTGATTATTTGTGAGTGATGATAGTCTTTATTTTTACCAAGGCCAGCTGGTGACCCTGTGTTAGCACCATTGACCAATCTATAGCTCTGTTTCTACCAAACACTCTGTATATTACCCTTGAAACTCATACCTAAACCCTAGATCTGTTTTGGGTTTGCACTTCTGACAGTACTCTTCAGTGTAGGCGGGGTTGTCGGTGGCCATACAGGCTCACCCCTTTCACTTTTCCAGCGGGTGGGAAAGAACAGGGACCTTTTTCTTGAGATCTGCAGAATTTATTAACGGACACAGTGTAACCTACACTTTACATTTACTGCCAGATTGGCAACTTAATGCTAGGCTTTCTTTCTGCTCCGCTCCTGTTCATGGTCACTTTTCTGCCTCCCTTTATCTCGGCCCTTGCTCCTCACACATGGTATGTGGTTGTTTATCAGCCTACCACAAGGACGCAAGCTTTGTTTGAGAAAAGACTGCAGGCAGTGAGACAAAACACTGCAGACAATGAGGCAGCTCTGTGGTCTGAAGGGTTTCTAGCTCCACCTCAGTGTGCTTCCTGGTTCAGTGTGCTTCCTGGTTCAGTGTGCTGGGTAGATTGATTCCATTGCTACCATCCACAACTTTTGATAATGAAAATGCATAAATAACCGTTTTAAGGTGTACTGAGACCCAACTGAACTGAACTGGACTGCATGGCGAAAGTGGAGGAAAAATAAATTTCCAGCTGGCTGCAACTAACAATTTTCATCATTGATTGCTTTTGGATCATTTTCTTGAGGAATTAATTGGTCCAGAAGATGACATTTTTCATCTTGAATGACTCAAAACGATTAATCGCTTATCAAAATAGTTTTAATTTAGTAGTTGACAAGAATCCATTAATGGACCACTCGTTGCAGCTCTGGTTGTCTCTCCCCCCTAATTCCATGCTCAAGTCAGTGCATGCTGAGAAGCATTTGGTCATTCACACTGTGGCACTGACTGATGTGTAATTACAGGCTTATATTTAGTTGAGATAGAACCTTCTGTTTTTAGTTTATATAGTTTAACACAGTGGGCCTGACTAGTTTTATCTGTGGTATTATAACCACTGTACCTGTGTATATTGTGATGTCCATGCTGAAACAGCCTGTAATTTATCATTCTAGTGTATGGCTTATGATTATAAGAGCATTATTTCCTGGTATTTGTAGGCTGCTGGAGCAAGCGCCGGTCCAGATGGGTGACGGAGCAGTACGGTGGGCGAAGCTCGTCATCCCACTGGTGGTCCACTCGGCTTCCAAGGTGCGCCTGCGGGCCGCAGCAGCCATGGAGATGGGCATGCCTCTTCTCCTGGAAAAACAGACGGAGGTGGCTGCAGTCATCGAACCGATGATGTCCTCAGTGAGTATCTGTGTGTCCGAGTGCATCTCCAGAGCGGTGCTTCAGTAGTTCTGAGGGTTTTCTTGGTTTGTTGGTTCATACATGACCTTGTGGGTTGTATGCTAACATTCACCACCAATATTTACACAACAGCACATCTTGGATAGTTAAATATTTGATATTCATCAGGATATTTGACTATTTAAGATGCTTGAATCACATGCAGCATTTATTACCAGCCCTCCTCGTGTTGAACGCCTGCCTTGATGAAGAGGAGTTAAGCGGTGTCAGTAACTCTGCTGATGTGCTTCTGTTTGTCTTCACAGAAACTGGTTCCAGAGCTCCAGAAGCTTTTCATGTCTAAGAATGAAACCAATGTCCTAAAGCTGTGGCCCTTATTTGTGAAACTGCTCGGGAAGGTAAAGTCTAAATGCATATCTGTGTGTTCTGTCTCGGCAATATCAGTAGATGAATGTCTGACTGAACAAATAGACCTTTTTTCTAACAAAGAAATTGGCATTTGTAGGGATGCAGAAAAGCATCGGAACCATAATTGACCCGATTTTTTAAAAAAAGAGAAAAGAAAAAAAAAAAAAAAAAATTCCTGAAGTCCAGACTCACTGAGAGGATTCACAAGCAAAATGTGTTCAAATGATTACTCAGCAAAATAGTTTGATTAACTTTGTGTCTATCCATTAATCAATAGATCAATTTAAGGTTTCAGTGCTAGCTGAGAGCAAATTCTTACTCCTTCTGATATGCAGAGCAGTGTTGCTCAAGACAGGGTGTCCATGGGACTGAAATCTAGTAATTGAAATTTTTATTTATGAATATTTTAGATTTGAATACATTCAGAGTCTGTATTTGCAAATGACATCATCTTTAGCAGGTCACATGAGACTGATGTGAATGTATTTCCTACATAGTTGCTGCACAGAGGAGGTCCCTTCATCAACTCTCTGCTGCATCTGGAGGAGCTTGGGTTCCGCAGCTCCTCTCCGACCATCAAGAAGATTGCCTTCATTGCCTGGAAGAGCCTCATAGACAACTTCGCCCTCAATCCAGGTGAGACTCTCTGGTCTCAGCTTTTTTCCCCTCTGAATAATCCTGTTTTTCAGCTCTTAGATTTTGCTTTGCACTGTGATCATGGCTGAGTTTTGTTGAATTTCTTATGTCTCTCCTGAAGACATCCTGTGCAGTAGCAAACGTATGAAGCTCTTGATGCAGCCCCTTGCGTCCATCCATGTCAGGACAGAGGCCCTGCTGCTCACCAAGGTGGAGGTCTGGTGGTACCTGGTGGTCCAACTCGGGCCCAATCTGTCACCCAATTTTGATCAGGTAAGATCTCTCCCACCTCAGTCACCTTTTTCCAGACGGTTAACTGTTTGGCAGGGATTGTAGCTGTATACTGTCATGGCTCTTCTCAGTTCTCAGAAGCTAACTGTCACGTTCCGAGTGTCCATGGCTGTTTCATGCTCTCTCTTAAGTTGCATATTTAATCTGCTGCTGATGTGTTCTGACTCTGAATCTGTTGTAGTCTAGACTAACGTGCTGTTTTTAGGACAGTTCATAAAGTGAGCGGTGTTTTTGGGTGTGCTGTGTGTCAAGTTTGCCTTGGCCCACCCTGGTTATTGCTCATGGTTAACATTATGGGCTTGCACTCACATCCGCATATCCTGTATGACACACAAACACCTTTTTCATTCGTATGAGGTGTATGACTGTGATCCTGTGAGTTCTGGATAAATTCATGTGAGTTTGTGTGATGAATAATAGTAAAAGTTCAAGATTGGTCAAATTTAAAAAAAAATAAATAAAATAAAATAAAAAATGCATTGGATATAATTTGGCGTTTCGAACATCTTTGCATCATTTAAAAACTTATTTATTTATATAGAATTATTAGTAGAGACCCTATGCCTCTTATTATTTAGAATTTGACCATTTAGATCGATTGTTTCTTCCAAATCCCATTCCAAATGGAGAACAGTGATTCCAGTATGTTTTGGTGCCATTTTAAAAGTATGAAGTGTATTTTCATGATTATCCTGATAATGGTGTGTATCTTGACATGAATTTTCTGTGTCCTCCATGCCTATTTATGATGTTAAATTGGTTTTAAATTTAATGCATAAAACCCTTACTGACTGCAGGATGAGTGAACAGTATTTGTCTGTCTCCAGGTTTCTGTTCCTCTACTCCAGTGCACCATTGGATCCGACTCCTCCTCAGTCCCAGGCACCCCTTCTAGAGCTGTGGGTCAAAATGGTGCCGTTACACCAGGAACACCCAAGACGGGTGTGTTTATATATCCACCTCCCTCCACCCGGACCTGTCACTCTCCTACAGTATATGAGGCGCTAGACTACCATACATAAATACTGAATTTGCATCATTTCTCTCCTCTTGCAGCCACTCCAGGCTTCAACAGCCCAGCCAATACGTCTCGGATGAGCCTGAACTCCAGCGTCCACGTCCCCACCACCTTCCCCTCCATCCAGCTGCTGGGCCTCGAGATGTTGCTTCACTATTTTCTGGGACCAGAGGTTATTGCAGCGGCAGCAAAGAACAAACTCATCCTGAGTCTTGGTGAGTAAGAGCAACACATACCTACTTGTGTGTGACAGTGCAGCAGCCATTCATACATTTGCACTGACATGCTGTGCCAAAGTGTGATCTTAAACTTGTTGTGTATTTGAGCATTTAACTGCAGCTGCGAAGAAATACTGGGTTGTTATAGTACCTTGTGGAGTTTTTGACCACTAATGGCGCTGAAAAGAACTGCCAATAAACGGTGACAATTGTGGCCTCTTTCTATTGATTGGGAAAAATACCATGTTGGAACACCATGTCAGAAGAAAACAAATGGAAATTCAGCCTCCTCATTCTAGATTCAGATTGGTCAGCTGCACGTTGGGTAAAAACTGCAGTTTAATTGTAACATGTTTCCCATATGAGCAAAATATTTTTGTCTTTGCAGAGCCCTTGAACCACCCACTCCTGTCCGGTGCTTCCTCTTTCACTAAACATGCTGCCGTGCTCACCTCCAACATCAGAGATGGATTCCTTAACGTTGGCAAAGATGCTCCAGGTAAACGTCACAGCTTGAAGTGACTGAGTTGACAGAAATTTGCCACAGACTCTGAATGACATTTCCTTTCTCTAAAGGAGTCTAGGCTGTGTAGTTTCTGTCAGTTAAATGGCACACCCTCCCTACCACCTCCTGTCAGTCATTGTTGGACGCCTTGAGCTGTAACCCCAAACCTGCAGCTTGTGTGTGCGTGTAAACGTAGTTACGGTTCAATCTCTTGTGCTCCTCCTGCAGATTCTCTTGTGGCTGTCATTTGGACCAGTCTTGTCCGGTTTGTCAACTTAACCGTAGAGTCTGGTAAGTTCACCTGGATTAGCAATAAGTAAAGTGTTACATGTGATATAGAGGGCACTCTCCAAGAAATGCAAATGAATGTTACACGTGTAACATCTTTTTATCAGATACAAACCATCTTTACTATTCTGCTCTCCAGTCCACGCACTGAACATGCACAATTATATTCCGTCTTTGTGCGGCTAATCAGAGCTCTGAAGGTAGCTGTAGATCAGACTCATTAAAGTTTGCATGGTTTTTGAAAATGTGTTTGTCTTTAGAAAGTTGAAGCATAGAAAGCTACTTCCTGTTTATCGATGTCAATGTTTTAATTTGTTTTTGAGGCATGATTACTTGCAAATTCCATCTATTAAATAAATAATGAACAATATTCCCACTGCTTCATATGGTCTCAATAGATTGTCATTGTGGCTGCCTGACAGCATGGCGGGCTCCTAAAGTTGGGGTTCCCGCCTCATAGCGCCACATAGAGCACTCTGATTGGGTTTGGGCTTTTGTCTGTTGGGAGGAGGACCGTTGAGACCTAATCCTCCTCTCCGGCCCGGCTCACTCCCACTGTCATCAGTTTAAGTCGGAGCGTTCAGAGCCTCGCGGTCTGGACTGCTGTGAAGAGAAAAAAACACTGAGGGGTCTGTCCCCAATGATGACTCTCTTCTCTTAAACCAGACACATGTCCTGCTTTGAAGCAAAGCCTAAAATAATGTTGTACAGATGATTTGAGCTGACTCTTCTCCCTGACTGTCAGTAGGCAGTAAGAAGGATCGTCAGGGCTGTGAAGTACTGACGCTGATGCTTCAGGCTCTGCAGAGCATCGTCACCTCAGAGGCTCTGCCTGCAGACAAAGTCCTGGTAAGAGATCAAAAACCTTCTACTGTCATCTTTCATGTATCTCACTCACTGTAGGCACACAGAATGAATTCATTCATTCATTCATTCATTCATTCATTCATTCATTCATATGTTGCACCTAATTTAAATTACGGATGCCATAAATGAATGATTGGGCAAATAATTTCTATCATAAATGATTTTGTTTATTAAATTACGGCTGATAATTTGTTTATATGATGATGATAGTTTAGTTTTTTGATGAACTTATGCAGAAAGAATAAATGAACCCCTGAAGAGTCAGTTAGATTTCATTAGGTCAGAGCTATGAAATATGAAATCATCTTTGTTCACTACATCTTTGCTCTACTTGCCATCAGGTGGGTTAAAAACTGCAGGTTATGAACTTCTTAAAATACAGAGATAAGAAATGATCATCTATCTTATCTGTAACGGCCATGAGAAGCATGTAATTAGAGTTATAAATCCGTATATCTATTGAGTTTATTCTGTCTTGTGAAGGGCTCATGCAATATTGATCCAAGGCACACTGTAGGGTTCGTGCAGAATTAAAATGCCTTTATTTTACATGCAACAACAGTCAGTGCCAGCAGCAGCTCGCACACCAATTGTGTTTCACTACTCAGTTGAGTGGGAGGAAGGAGCTCTCAGTATGCAAGCCTATTGGTCAACAACAAGGAAGTGATGCATCATAATCAAAAGAAGGCAAGAAGATTAGAAGTTGTGTTGGTCAATTAAAATAAATGTATACATTTTTGCATCAATACAGTTAATGAAAATATCTTAGTAGAATTCATTTTAGTTTGACCTTTTTTGAACGTCTGATGCCAGTTTGTTCATTAGTTTACTGTTTCAGTGACTCAGCCTTCCTGATTGGCTACTCAACAGACAGACTGTGGTTTGGATATCTTTGAATTTTAATGTTTTAGTTTTTGTTGCTAAAATGGCTACAATCCTTTTAACTGAAATCTTTTACCTCAGATTCTGTTTGAGGCCACAGCGAAAGGTATTCCCCCGAGGGTTCTTGGCTCTGCCTCCTATCAAGTGGGCAAGATGGATGTGCTGAATGTGAGTGCTTCTCGGTCTACAGATTCACATTCAGTATTTATGGAATTTCTCATAAGGAGCATTGCTTAAACTGTGTCTCTCACTCCTCAGGGAACACCGGCTCTGTTCCTCATTCTCCTGCTCTACAACAGCAGCCTGCTCTCAGCCTACATAGAGGACGAGAGGTTGGTCTAATGTTCATTTATTTCCATGCAATGTCAGTTTAATCTGTGCTCACTGTAGTCTGCTTTGAGCCTACACCGACTAAAAAGGCAAACGGTGATCTTTTCTGCTTTCTGAAAAGACTACACACACTCTTGTCTCCATGAAACCTCCATGTGTTGGTTAATACTGCATCATCACTGCTACAGACCTGCAAAAGAGGAACACAAACTTTGGTCCAGTGATTGACAGCAAGTCATGTGACTGTTGAATACATATAAACACTACTGATTTTAGATGTGCAATAACGCATGACTGAAAACTTGGGTGTTCAAATATTTATCCACTATGCTACCTGGTCATTTGGTGTGAAGCACAAGTTGTTACTATGGTCACAGAGCTTGCAAGTGGAATCAAGTTTACCATGGTTACAAAAAAGAAAGTCCTTTTTGAGTGGCCTGCTAATGTGGAATAATAATAATAATTATTATT
>NW_023340095.1:23682941-23685356 GCF_004916995.1 Morone saxatilis | reverse complement strand
GAATAATAATAATAATTATTATTATTTATTATTATTATTATTATTATTATTATTATTATTATTATTATTATTATTATTTTTATTTTTTTATTTTTTTTTAAATGAGTTTTCACTTCATGACTAAGACTAACACTTAAGCCTGGTTACTGTCATCATTTAGTGTAATTGTCTATCATTTGTGTTCAAGCACCCCTAAATGGCATGATTGTTGTTTTTGGGAATATCTGAGTGATGTTTAATATACAGTAGCAACACATTATTTAAAGGTGCTTTATATAACTTTAAGACCAGATGTTGCACTAGAGTGCTAACCTCTCAGACCAAATAAAAGCCCATGCTATTAATTGAAGTTTGGTAATCAAGTTAAACATTCTTAAGTTAAGTGATTTTAACAAAGGCTACATTGTCAACCAACTCTAAAATGAACACTGAGGGGGAAAAAATAAATAAATTGCTAAACATCAGTAATGTAGAAACTACAAGCCTTTTTATATTACATACCTTTTTCATATGGGCACATATCAGATGACAATACACCAATAAGTCTGCGATAGGCCGATATCACAGGCACTAACACGCACACACAGCTGCAATGCTCCCGGATCAACACTAGCAAACATTTGTTTGCTGCTATGTTAATGATTTAAATCTCATTAATGTATAATCTGTAAGTAGAGTGGTGTTGTTGTGGATAATGGTTTGGTGCCCTCTGGGGGTGCAAATGTAAACTGCAAAATTGGTTTCAATGCATCCACTAATGTGTGCCTTTTTTCTATTTTAAATAAAGCAAAACCCATTTTTGTCATAACTTTTTTTTTTTTTTTTTTCTTAACTAAAAATTAGATATTGTGTCAGCCCTAACAAGTAACCAACCTAATACATATTTAAGCTATGTGGATTTAGGAAAGTGGTACATATTCTTTGTACGACTTGACATCCTTTTAAAATTGTTGCCTTTCCGTCTGCAGGTTTTTCCAGTGCCTTCAGACACTGGTGGGCTGCAGTTTGTGTGGCCCCACTTCTCCTCTGGCGTTCGGGGAGGCGGTGCTGGGGGCCATCGGGCGCAGCGCTGGCTCTCTGCAGAACAAGGAGCAGCTGTGGAGGATGTGGAGTGTGATGGTCAGCCCGCTTACTGACACCATCACACAGGTAGGCAGAGCAGCAGCGGCATCGCTCACAGGAGCAACACTGATGACCATTCATTCAGTGGTGATTTTAAAAAAGGATTCATAGTAGGGATAATGGGGATTGTGTGTTAGCTTGACTGTGTCAGCAAGACATAGAGGAAAAGATGTGATTAAACGGGTAGGGTAGGAATGAATATCTGAAATTTTAGTTGGAATTGTAGCCGATCATCAAGCTTTGGTGTCATGGCCAAGGGAGTTTTTTTTTTTAATGGATCAGGGAGCTTTTTCTATCACAGTATATGTGACGACCCCTGACTCAGTGACATAATTGATGGATATTTCATATAATAATGTATAACACAATTCGTACAGAACAACCAATAAACTGTACAATGAACCCAAACCGTGAACACAATAACTGCAGGAAGTTTGTGTAAAACCAGAGATTTGGGTGAATCTTGAGCAGATTATTTCCAACATTTCGGAATCTTTATTTTTCACAATTGCATTTTTCGTAACAATTTAGAAGCGATAGATGAAGGCTTGGAGTCTGTAAATGTAGGTCTAGGTTAGTGAGTTTAGTTAGCTAGGTAAGTGATCATGGCAGCAGAGCACTAAATTAACCTCACAACAGTAACATTTTCAATCACTATTTTCTTTTTTCTTTTTTCTTTTAAATACAGTCTAATGAAGTCAACCAAGGTGACGCTCTGGAGCACAACTTCAGTGCCATGCACTCGGCCTTGTTGTTCCCCATTACACACCTGCTACGTGGCACACCACTACAGCAGGTCTGTTCATCTTCAAATTTCATTTTACCTATACAACCATTGCACTTTTAACTGCTGTTGGCCCTTATAGACCCTGAAGCAGCCGCACCGCTCCTAAAGGCAATGTTTTGATTCTGAGCCCTGTTATTTTGATCAGGCGGCCCAGAAGTCAATGCTGTCTACGTGGTCCAAGCTGTACAAAGTGTTCGCCCGCTGCTCTGCACTTGTGGTCACAGCTGAGGAGAACATCTGCTGTGAGGAGCTCTGTGCAAAGATGATGGCTGCAATAGACAAAGACGCCCTAATGGTGAGGAGAGGAGAACAAAATTATTTGGGGTGGGAGAAAATTATAGCTGCAAGTATAAATAAAATGAAATAATATACCAATTGGCAAAATCTGAATGTGAGAAACCATGAATGGTTATCTCAATTCAACTAATGGATAAGAAGCTGGATAAGATCATCAGGAAGTCCAGCTCTGTCCTGGGCTGCCCTTTGGACTCAGTGAGGGAGGTGGG
>NW_023340095.1:23682683-23682811 GCF_004916995.1 Morone saxatilis | reverse complement strand
CTTCAAAACACCAGTTTGACACCAGTCTGTACAATGCTATTCTTTTTCATTATTTATCTTTTATAAGCTACTCTTTGCTCTTATTTTTTATTCTGCTCTTGTTGTTTTTTTATTCTGTCCTTTCTGTA
>NW_023340095.1:23677939-23682583 GCF_004916995.1 Morone saxatilis | reverse complement strand
ACAAATAAAGGTTTTCTTATCTTTATCTTAATACGAAATTTAAAAATAAAAAATCTAGGGAAAGATATGTCCAAAGTGTTTACTTTAATATTCTCTATACATAATAAGATACCTTATACTCTGTTCTTATTTGATTTTCTCATTCTATAATCAGTCAGAGAAAAGAACTGGGATGTAGTATTTTATTTAATTCTATTTCCCTTCTGGTGACGTTCAGATTTTTGAAAAAATCCTGAATAGTTTAAGGCACTGTTTTGGTTTAAATAAACAAAAGACAGACTTAAAAATGAATCTGTTAAATACTTTTGAAAGCAGTCTTGCTTTAACATATTGATGCTGTCTGATCCTCCAGGTTCCTTCAGCATTAAATGCGGTCGCCAGTATCCTCCAAGTCATGGTGGAATGTGTGGACTTCTCGCCGTACACTCCTCAGTTTCAGCAAAAGCTGAAGTGTAAGAGAACTTAAGCTACCCTTTCTTTAGTATTTACACTAAGATTAAATAGAGAACTAACCATTCCCACTCTTGTTTCTTCCAGCTCCTCACACTCCAGTAAACTGGATGAAGAAGAGGAATAAAGTCCTGGGGAATTTATCCACCTTCCAGTCCCTGCTGGTACAGTGTCTAGAGGTTTATCTGGAGGGACCCGAGGCTTCTTCTGAAGCCACAGGATTGGCCCTGGTCTCCATCCTGTCTGCTCTCTTCACCAACCTTGCTCTCGCAAACACCGTGAAGGAAGCCCTGACATCTCTGATTCAACCTCTCACCCTCTTCTATAAGCAGGCAGCCAATGAGCTGCCCAAATTCACCTCTCAGCTTCTTGGAAAAGTGGGTTCCTTGTCCAATGGGTACACATTTTTTAATAATTTTACTTTTTTAATGAATCAATAACTTTCTGCCGTTTTTCCCTCCTGCAGCTGGAGAAGCTTGTCAGCGATGTTCTGGGCTGCCTGCAGACCCGCTCTGCATTGGCGTACAATGATGAGCTCCTGACGCTGCTGTCTCCTCTACTTTGTGTGTTGTTTCCTCACAAAAACAAGCAGCTCCGCACGTCAGTCGTCCAGTTCTGGAACTCCACCTTTGCCAACTCAATCAGCCTCACTTACCCCGACGAGATTAGGTAAAAAACTGACTTTGTTAGTCTTTTTAACAATCTCTGGTTTGGTTGAAGTAAATCTTTAATTCACAGACGTAGATTGGGGGGGGAAACTGTAGATTCAGTAACTCTACTCAGCTGTACAGGGAGCAGACTGGTTATGTACCACAGAGAGGCTGCGACAGCAACACAGGCAGAAGCAGTACTCCATTATTGCCAATAGTTGTTTGGTGCTATATTCATGTTTTTAAATCTTATATATCACCTTTTTAATGTCATGTTCACATTATTGGGTAAGAGGAAAAGGCCAAATGAATGTGTATTCATGTTGAAGACTGCACCTTACAGGTTCATCACAGTAGTACAAGGTTAAATGAGAGAATTTCATTGAAATTTTGTTGGCAGTGGTTTCTTCATGATAACATACCACTATAATCAGAATGCAACAATAGAAAAGTTTTTGTTTTTATGACAAACCAAACAATACAATGATTTAGATCCATTTTCTTACAACAATCTTGTCAATGTTGACATTCTCTTTACATAGACCAATATTGAGCCAAGTGAAGCAGAAGACCCCAATCATTCTTCCTGGCTTTGAGGTTGTCAGTGTTCCTGATGAGCTCAGTGGACAGTATTCAGTGAGTTGCAATGCTTTTTCATGATTTCAGCTCTCCATGTTGTCGTTATTTGTGACTAATCTTGTTTTTGTGTTCAGAGTGAGAGTTCCCAGTTGGAGACCAAGCTCAGTGGGATGCCGGTTTCATCTGTGGGAAAAAGGGACTCGCTGCTGGGAAGGACTGCTGAGATTAAGGACAGGAGCGCCATCAAGACCTCCATGAAGATGTCAAAACCAGTTTCTGTAAGTCAAGACTCACACCAGACCATATTTCATGAAGGACGAGTCATTTTGTCCATACTAAATGTCTGTCTCAACAGCTTCAGAGAGTATGGTGTTTGATATTTTCATTATCATTCCTGTTGTGACTGATAATGACTGGAAAGCAATTGAAATGAAACGCTCGGTGACCAATTGGCCTTGCAGTTCAAGACTCTGCCATACGGTTGCAGCGTCTCTGGGTCGAGTTTGACCAGAAGTCTTTGTTGGATCCCCCCCCACATTTCCTGTCGGCTCTTGGTCAATTTCTTGTTTATGTAACATTTTTAGATAAGAGAAAGTTGTTTGTAACCATGCGATGACAGAGTTACAGCTACTATATTCTACTCAGACCTCTTTGGGGTTTCCATTTTGTTTTTTGATTGCTCATCATCCCACCGTTGCACAACTGGTCTCCATTGTGTTCCCTTCATCAGACAAAGTTGGACTTTGGCTCTCCCAAGCCTCCTCGCAGAGAGGTTTTGGAGGAAGAGGCCTCCATCGACTTTGTTTTTATTCCTCCTGAGGCGAAGGAGAGAGTTCTGACAGAGCACCAGAAGGAGGTGAAAAGGACTAAAAGGTCAGACTTTTTTTTTTGTCTTCCAAATTACATTTTCTACACATCCACGTTCAGTCTCCTGTAACAATGTTTTCTTTGGCACAGGGTGGACATCCCAGCTATGTACAACAACCTTGATGCTTCTCTGGATACAACAGTTTTCACCCAGTACACACAGAGCCAAGAAGACTCTTTGTAAGTTCTGAGCACCTGCTACCAGAATCAGGATAAATCCCTGCTCTTTCATACAAACAGAAAAAACAGCATACATATAACAAACTGTTGTTTTTCTCACAGGGACAAACTGCCAACTGAACAAGCTGACAAGGTTACCAAAGAGGTTCCTGGCAAGGTAATGAAACACATCTCCGTCAGGGGCAAAAAGAGAAATCAACATTGCCAGGAAGAACACCACTTGGGGCTTGTTTTGTCCTGTTTTCATTCAGCTAAATCGAGTATGAATAAAACAAAAACTGCTTGTATATTGTTACTTGCAGTGCTTTATACCACTGCACATGTATTTTAGGACTAACTGCATCTGGAGTTTCAGTGTTAAGTTAATTAATGCCAAGATCTCAAGGTTAAAAAGACATAATTAGGAGCATTAATTTAAGCAGTGGCAGGATTGTGTTTTCTCCTCAGGATCAGACATTTGTCAGTATAGCACAATCTAATAGTCCTAGACCGGACTGCAAACTCAAATGACTTTTTCAGATAAAGTTGTACCCTTTGTTGATTTTTGGTATAAATTTTAAAAAAAAAAAAAAAAAAAGAAACACTGGTTACAAGTCATGCTTTTTCTCAAAAAATAAAAACTACTTCGACAAGTGCTCATTACTACCCACCTCTGTTCACCACACCCAACATCAAGTGTGGTCAGCAGTGTGGTGTGCTGCACCTGTGACCCAAAAACATTGCCACATGACACATATGATCGCACATATCTAAGGAACTCTAAGCTGCTAGGACAAAAACAGCTCTGTGAGCTGAGTAGGTCTGTTAATGAAAGATTAGCTATAAATATTCCTGTCATGACAGATAGGTAACTGCATGTACACACACTCTCTGTCACAGGAACAGTGACCATTACCAACCCAGATTTACATTACTATGTAGCAGTGTGTCAGACGCAGACGGACAGAATTATGGGAGATGGAAGAAATGTAGGGTGCAATGTAAATGGTAAATGGACCTGTACTTGTATAGCACCTTTCTAGTCTTCCAACCACTCAAAGTGCTTTCACACACATTCAGTCAAATTCCATCAAACAGAAACTAACTAATTCATATACAGCATCGGGAGCAATTCGGGGTTCGCTATCTTGCTCAAGGACACTTCGACACGTGGCGGGAGGAGCCAGTGATTGAACCAACAACCTTCCGATTAGTGGACAACCCACTCTACCTCTGAGCCACAGTTGCCCCATTCTGCCATTCTGTTCACAATTTAATCTAATAGGTAGATTGTCATGAAGTGTACGTTAAAGGACCAGTGTGTAGGATATAGTGGCATCTAGTGGTGAGATTGCAGATTGCAACAAATAGAAACCCTTTTACTCAGGAGAAACTATGGTGGCTGCAAACTTGCAAAAAGTTTAAGGAGTCCATAGAAGAGGATCAGCTCCCTCTGTATGAGAAAAAAACTCATTCTAAGGTAGCACAAAAACACAATGATTATTATTTTCAGGTACATTATACACTAATGAAAACATACATACTGACAATAGATCATCCTCTATGCAATTATCTTTAGTTCTATTATTGATGATTAGACGATGATCGCCTGTGGTTGAAGGAATGAGTAGAACAGGCAGGAAGAATCAACATCAGTCTTTAAAGTCTTTGACCTCAAAGTCCTGTCATTTTTTTTGTTAGTTGAAAGTAACAATTAATCATCCAAAATGAAGACAACACCATCGTGACTGGGGCGTTGTGATTTGGTCTCTGAATTGTGAGTCAGGAAGTAGAACAACATAAAGATGGCAGAGTTTAAAGTAACTGTAAAAGAACAGGCCACAACAATCTGCAACGGAAACGCTGCACTTAAGAATCTACAGACATGCTAGTGGAATTTTGAGGCTGTACTTACATTTCCATATACAAAGACAGACGA
>NW_023340095.1:23663378-23677914 GCF_004916995.1 Morone saxatilis | reverse complement strand
GACAGACGATGCGTCCTCCACTTCACAAGTGAAGCCCAAAATATGTTGTATTTGGCCACATGCCATCTTGCACTGGTGACATCATTTGGAGCCTCAATCCCGCCGGCAGTGCTGCAGCTGATTGCCAATCGATGATGTGCAAAACCCCCTGTTTAAGCTTCAAGTAACTAAATAAAACAACTTATCTTAACTTAAATTCACACTTTGAACCGATACCATGGGGGCAGAGACTTGTTGGCTCAGGCTGGTGGTAGGTGGGGTTGTCCGGCGTAATTGAAAGGTGTTGGATGGTTCTATCCCCAAGCTCCTACCCACTGCATTGTGAAGCATCCTTGAGAAAGATACGAACCCCAAAAGTTGCTCTCTGATGCTGTATGCATCGGGGGTGTGAATGGAATATTTTTATCTGTTCAAGATGGACTTTGCCACTCACTGAGTGAACTCCGCCTCGCGCGCGAAAGGGCGAATGTGGCCAATGTCAGTGTAAAAGGGCTTTGATGTGGTCAGAGCTAGAAAGGTGCTAATACAAGTACCATATAAACCAATTTACTTTTCACGTTCATGAGAGCCAAAACGTTGACCACTCACACGGGTATCCTCTAGTGGATGGCAGGTTCAGTTATACGCAATGTTCGGAGTGACAACGGTGGGGCAGGCACCATGTCAATTAGTAACATACAGATGTTCAGCTAGGTGAAGGTTATCCTGGTTCACCAATATAAATACATAGTTAACCCGATGACTATGGCCACTAGCGAAATATCAGGGGGAACCCATACACTGCAAGGTCATATTAGGATCAATATATCACCAAATTTAATAGGCTGTCCTAGCTGCCCATAAACTAGCACATGATTGCTCTCAACTGATATGTCGATTGTAACCTGCATTTTAGTTACAAACTTCTAGACTGAGGACTTCACCTGCCCAAAACTTCACATTAGCTTATCAGCTATGCCCAAAACTAAATCCAATAACAGTTAAAGACATTAATTAGGGAGCAATTAATTGTAGCCAGTGGCAAGGACTTGTGTTTTCTCCCTCAGACATCAGACATTTGTCCAGTATACTCACAAATCTATACGTCCACCGACCGAACTGCCACCAACTCAAATGACTTTTTCAGAGTAAATTGTACCCTTCTGTTCTGACATTTTTGTGGATATAAAATTTAGAAAAAAAAAAAAAAAAAAAAAAAAAAAGCTCAATTGTAGACTTGCTGTATACCAGTGTCAAAATGACACAATAATTCAAAAGGTGACACCAGAAAAGATACCCATAAAAATGTTTAAGTACTTATAAACTAATACATATAGCAGAAAGCAGATCATCCATCTTTCAATTTCCGGTGCTTATTTTGTTCCGGATTGGGGTAGCAGCAGGCAAACCATGGTAGCCCAGATGTCTGTGTCCCCAACCACCCTTTTCAGCTTGTCCTGTGGGATCCTGAGCTGTCCAAGTCCAGATGTGTAATCTCTCCGGTATGTTCTGGGTCTGCTTCAGTGTCCTCACAGTTGGAGCTACTGCTGGTTTAAATTATCATAAAGTTAAACTGTTCAGACTGCCAATGTCTACACAACGTGCTCCCATCATCTGAATTTTAGGCTTTACAATTTCTTAAATATGATTTTGCCAGCTCTTTAAAAATTGATTGGATTAATAAAATTAATGTTACTTGAGTGACATTGCATTTAAAACACTTTAATACCAGTCACTGTTAATGAGAATATTTTTGTTTTAAATTAATTTTGTAGCACTGAAACATTGAATGGCATTTAGAAAGAAAAGAAAAGGGAAATCTTCTTTATCACTTTAACTGAAAATGTATTAATTCACTAATGCTTTACAAACAGATTTCTTATTTTATGTATTATTGCCCTCATCTAATGTCTTTCTATATTCTTGCAGACAGATTTAGTTTCTTGCTTTGGTTTCTTTCAGGTTCCTCAGGAAGATGTTGACGATGAGGAAGACACTGAAGTTCTAACAAAAGAGACTCAAGACTATGCCAGCCCAAAAGCAGAAGAGAACCTGACCGAAAACCCAGAGCAAGAGGAGATGATCCCTGAGTCTGCAGATGTTTCTATGGAGGATGATGCCAAGAGTGATGACAAAGTGGCAGACATGGACGTGCAGCCTAAAGAAGGCACAAGTCCTAACCTCTCTGGCTCTTCAGATTTGGTCTCTGGGACTCCCCAGAAACCCAACAGTCGCCGTCAGTCCTTTATCACTCTGGAGAAGTATTCTGAGGGAAAGCCTGCCAGCCCCAGCAGTGCATCCTCATTCACAGGTCCCCTCATAAAGACCTCCAATAGCCAAGAACGCTCAAACACCAACAAGACCTCTTCCTCTCACGGGTCCCGGACATCTACTGGTCCAAACTCACAGGATTCTCGGTCCTCAGAAAAAGGGAACTCGGAGTGTCCCATGAATGATGCCCCTGAGTCCCCTCTAAGGCCAAAAGACTCTGGGATGAAATGTGGGCCAGTAAGGCTGACTGAGAGAATGCCCAGTGACACAACAGAGGATGAAGATGTTATTCCAGACACCCAGACTGAAGTGGAGGGAAAGGAGAGTACAAAAACGGCCTCCACACCGGAGGAACCATCAAGCCAGGAAGAGGAATCTGAACACACTCTGGATGATTCTCAATCCTCCCAGACTTCTCTAAGCGAACCCAGACGTTCTGGACGCTCGAGAGTCAGACCTCTGCTGCCTGGAGAGGACCCTGAGGAACGGGAAGAGAAATACGTGCTGCTCAAAAGGAGGCGTTCTGGAGAGGAACCTAAAGGTGATTCTCCAAAGTCAAATTCAATGCAAAGCAAACCAAACACGAGAAGTAAGCAGGCTGCTGAGGAAGACAGTGGCAGATTGCGAACAAGGGCTCAGAGGGACAAGAGTGAGTCAAGCCAAACCAATTCTCAGGGTAGAGCTCACAAGAAGATCAAACTGTACAGCAATTCAGAAGAGTTTCTTGATAAACCTAAACCCAGAAGAAGAAGCACCAGAGAGTCCAGCCAAACTGACTTGCGGTCAGGCACACAATCTGATTGTGAAAGCCAGTCGCAGGGTAGACCCAGTCGGTTGAGCAAATCATCATTGGAGACCAAGGAGGAAGGTGGAATAAAGAAAAGGCTTTTGTCTGACAAAGAGTCCAGCCAAACTGCCACACAGGAGCTTGAGCTTGTTGAACAGGCTGGAAAGGCTGATAAGCCAAAGAGAGAGTCTCAAATTATTACTCCTTTCTCTCAGACTGGTGGAAAATCCCAAGAGCTTGAGCTTGCAGAACAGACTGAAAAAGATGACTCAAATAAAGATTCTCAAATTGTCACTCCTTCCTCTCAAACTGGTGGGAAATCCCAAGATTTTGAACTTGTAGAAAAGACTGAAAAGGAGGATGATGATAAGCCAAAAAAAGATTCTCAAATGGTCACTGCTTCTCCTCAGATTGGCGACCAATCCCAAGAGTCTGAGCTTATTGAAACGACCAAAAAGGAAAAAGATTCTCAGATAGTTGCTTCTTCAACTAATGAGTCCCAAGATGGAAAAAGCCCAACAAACAAGTTGGTTAATGAAGCGGAGGTCAAAAACAAACACAAGTCAAAAGAGAGTACAGATGAGAACCTTAGTCAAGAGGACTCTCAAGTGATCACACCCTCATCTTCTGATAGCCAGTCTCGGCGTAGATCCAGAAGAAGCAAGGCATCATCTGAGACTGAAGATAAAAGCGAAAATAAGGATTCATTAGGAAGGCAGAGTAGGTCAAATTCCCAGACAACATTGTCAGCTGCCGGTCATCCAGAAACAACAATTGGAGGTAGGACCAGAAGGAGCAAAGTACAAGAGGAGCAGTCAAAGTCAAGTCCTTTCTCAACTCCAGAGAGTTCTCAGTCATTAGATCTTGCTGGATCAACAGAGTCCTCCCAAGGCAGGGGCAGATATTCAAGACGAAGATCTTCTCAAGCATTAGTAGCCAATGTAGAATCCTCTGAGTCTGAATCCTCAGAAGCCAGAGAAAATTCTCCTATGCCCAAAAAGCGGGGGAGAAAACCTCGAGCATCTCTTCAAAGTCCTCTCACCATCAAGTCTAAAGAAGACAAAATTAGTAATGAAATGTTTAAGAATGATAGTGCTTCTTCTCAAAAGGCAGAGACACAAAGCATAGACACTAAAAATTCTACAGATTTAGAAGATTTAAAGAAAAGCCAAGTTTTGGAGAGTTCTGAGTCACTCCACGAGATCTGTGACATTGAGGAGCAAAGTAACAAAGAATCCCCAACTGAGGTAGAGGCTGATGCTGTGGAAGAGAAAACTGACACTGAAAACTCAAAGGACAATAATTCACTCAGTGTGTCACCTTGCAAAGAGAAGCAAAGCCAAAAGGACTCTAAAACAAACTCCTCTTTAGAAGAAAGTGACACTGGGGACTTGCAATCTGCTGAAATGCTTGAATCAGTTGGGATCAGTACTGAACAGAATCAAGAGGACTGTGACCCATCAGTGTTACCTTCTGTGGACAAGCTGTCGCCTTCTAATGAGACAACAGAGAAACTGCAAGCCTCAGAGTCTTCAGAGGAGAAAGCAGAAGTGTCTGAGCCTGGCAACGGAGTTATAGAAAAACAAAATAATGATTCAGATTCAAACCACCAGGAACATCCAGTTGTTCCTGTAGAGGACATGGCTGTAGACAGTCAAAGCACTGCTTTTGGACACAACCAGATGGAGTGTCCAAATATCATAGATGAACTTTCAAAGGAGGAGGAGGAGGAGGAGGAGGAGGAGGAACGGTCTGCCTCCATTAGAGAAGATGAATCGCCCAACCAGCACACAGAGGCCAGTGCTGGGGACGACATCCCGCCTCTACAAGAGAGCGATAAAGACTACAAAACCCAGATCATGGAGTGTCAGGAAGAAGAGGAAACTCAGACCACCAATGCTGAGAACAATGTCGCAAATTTGGTTGCTGCGCTGCCTGTTGATGATGCTTCTGTGTTATCAGAATCGACAAGCAAAGACATTTTCCAGGGTTCTCCAGCGAAGCAGAAGGACCTGGAGGCTGTAATGGGGCTAGATGTTGGCCAAAGTCCCAGTAGTGGCAGGACCAGAGGAACCTGGTCTCCTTCAGCCTCTCCATCAACCAGTATTCTTAAGAAGGGCCAGAAGAGACCACTAGAGGATGAGACTCCCTCACCTCTTGTCAAAGTAAGTGACAAAAAATTTACTTTGTCAAAACTCACAACTTTTTGTTTAATGTGGATGAAATTAACTTTGTTCTTTTAACTTGCAGTCCAGGCGTGTATCTTTTGCCAATCCAATCCAACGGCAGGAAACCGCAGACGACATTGATCGTCGGAGCCCTGCCATCAGAACCAGCTCCCCCAGAAGATCCAAAACTAGCAGTATCCCACAGCCAAAGGTATGAATGAGGCCAGCCGTTGCCATATTTCTCATCGACATGAACCACCGTTTTTCTTCAAATAATCTGCTTCGATTTAACATGACACTCCTCTGCTACTTATTCTAGTATGTTACTACTCCAACGAAGGGCTTGCTGATCCTGAGTCCCAGAAATCTGCACAGTCCAGGTTACAAGAGCTCCAAGAAATGTCTGGTAAGCACAGAAAGTAGAAATTAGCATCTGTTTTCTTTGGGGGAGCAATCTGACACAACCTTGGCTAACATGAAAAACACACTGAATGACTTCTTTTAAACATCCAGCAGACACTAATCAACATTGATATTCATTTGCAGTCATCCACAAGTCCAGTATTTGCTCTCCTCTGGTTTGCCTTACGCTGGCTTCTGTAGGAAATATCTGGCGCTTTAGCTGCTAATCACTAATGTGCAGGGCAGGTGGTGTAATGGGGTTTTTAGTCATGCTAGCAGCGTGGCTCCAGGGAAGGCAATGCCAGTCCACCACTTTGGTAGGATATTTTAGCAAATATTGGATGGCCCTAACAGTTTGTATAGACGTTCATGGTCTGCTGCAGCAAGCACTCAGCCTTGTTACATGGGGTGCCAGCTCTACCAGGTGAGCTATCATGGCGCCCCTTCTTTTAGCTGTCTTTTAATAGAAAGTTTAACAAAAGCGTGCATATAACATTTGCCAAATTTACAAGAAAGCCCAAACAATGAAGAATTTGTTGTAGACAACATTTGACAAAGTTTGTAAAGCTTCTCCTCACTCAACAACTCTCAAAATTGCGCAAAGGGACTATTGTCTACTATGGGAGATATTGTGGTTACTAGTTGAATGTTGAAATCCGTTGAAACAGTGTTCACAAACATCTGCTGCTTATCTTGGCAGGTAAGAGAGCCCAAATGCGTCATTTGCATTACAGTGAACCAAATGGAAATCAAATGGGTGTTTTTTTTTTTGTTTTTGTTTTTTTGTGTACTAAAAGGACACGATCCATATAGATGTGGTCTATATAAAAAATGTGGTCTCATGTGGTCCAAACATCCCCTGTGGTCTGAGCTATCTCTGCGTTCGCAATGCATCTTGGGTGCGTTGACATCTGTACAAAAGGCTTTGTACTCCCCAGGGCCTGTGAAACAGACTTTGTTATGTAAAGCCAGGACACTTGCCTCTAAGTTAAAATGGTGCGTAGCTGGCTAAAGTGCGTCATAGAACTGCAGTACTGGATAATTCTCCATGGGTGCATCACTGCAAGTCACATCCACATACACATTTTCATATGATTCAGTTTTAATATAAAAATATTAACTGTGACCCAAAGTGAAACAGTAACAGTTGTGCTAGAGGCTATTGGTCCTAATGGTAAAGGCAACCCTTTTTCCAGATTTCTGAAATGAGCCAAGAGCCGCGACCTGTCTCCAGAGACTGTATCTACCCTCCCCTGGTTGGCTGCTCCACACCTGTAGAAGCCGTGCTGCCTCAGATATCCTCCAACATGTGGTGAGTACAGCACAGTGTTACTGAAAATATTTTCTCAAATATGGATCTGTTTTTAGATCTATGTAACGCCTGAATGAAAACATTCTTGTCTCATCAGCTGCATCTGTTTGTTACCGCTGTTGATTCTCCTCCTAGGTCTCGAGGCTTTGGGCAGCTTGTTCGAGCCAGAAACATCAAAACAGTTGGCGACCTCAGCGCTCTCACTCCCACCGAGATCAAGACTCTGCCAATTCGCTCCCCGAAGGTCTCCAACGTCAAAAAGGCACTTAAAATCTATGAACAACAGGTACGCCGACAGAACAGAGGTCGCACAAACACAAATGATAAATATGTTCGTAGAAGGTATATTATTTGACGTGAACAATTCTCTTGTAGCGTAAAGGACGAGGTGGGGATGAGTTGAAGAGTTTCGATGAAACCGAGATGATGACCTCTGAACTGGAGGAGACCAGTGCTCCTCAAAACCTGGATGAGGAGGATAAGACCTCAGGCGAGACACTAGGTGTGTAAAGGCTCGTTCAGCTTGTGTTTCTGTGGGACGTAAGCTTATTTACTTTCTTTCAATCTGTTGCCACATCAATGACACACTAACCGTGCTGTAAATGTCTTTCTGTTTGCAGCGACAGAGCTGGTGGACGAGCCCACTCCCGCGGATGGGATTCCGGAGCAAGGCGGTTCTGGGGATCAGACGGCCGACGCGCCGGCAGCAGAGCAGAGACCTGAAGGACAGCTGCACCCCGAAGGGCTGCTGTCAGAGGTGGCAGTCCTGACCCGCAGGATGACCCCATCGGAACTCAGCTACTGCTCGCCACAGCAGCTCGTTCAGATGCACGATCAGTTAGGAGGCATGATGAGGCGCGTGGTCGTCGAGCTGCAGTCCCGCCTCTGCCAGATGGATGGCAAACCCTGAAGAGACCTCTGCACCACAGCTGTAAAAGGCACATAAAAAGACTGAATCTGCAACAGAGCATCAAACTTTTATCCACCCAGGCTTTGTGTAGACGTGTTAAATCAACAGATTTAACAAAGGAAGATTTTATGGTTTTAACTCTGAATGCCTTGGCCTTGACTCACCTTGTGTGTTTATTTAGTTTTTTTACACTTAGTGTTTTTAATAAATGCTAGCAGCACTTTTTGTTTTCATTTCTAGCTTGAGCTGTCGGGTAGTTTATACGCTTTTATGAAATACTCAAAGGGAAGCACAGTAACTCTTTTTAAGCTGTGTCAAAAGAAGAAAGTGATTCTTTTTTTTATTTTTTTTTTTTATAGTTTTCTGGACGTGGATGGCTTTTTTCCTGCTGTCCTCTGTAGACTTTGTAATAAAGGACTGATGTAAGACTACACATGTATGTAAAAGACAAATAACATTATTCTCCTCCACATGCCTTCCAGTTTTGTACATACGTTTTCTCTCATTACTTTCCTCCATGTGCCTGTCTTTGGGCTGTTTACAACTCCTCAGTCCTTTTTGTATATTTTGTAGCATTTAAACCCTTTCTGTCATTTCACTTTTAATGTCTTATTGCATTTTTAAGGTCATGAAGCATATTGTAGATTATAGTAGACGGTCTGCACTTCGGTCTTTATTTGTGGTTTTAAGTACTTCAATAAAAGACAGAAATTATCATTTTGTACACGCAATTACATTTTTAAGCTTTTTATTTGCTTCTACGTGATAGATTTTTCCACATACACCCAGTTTTGGTAAGGGGCACTAAAGAAAATCCTGACGTTCAACATTTTTTCAAGTGTCTTAAAAAAATACAGGGTGTCTATGGGGTCCTAAAAAGTCTAAGATCCGAAAATCAGATCAGATTTAGGCCTTAAAATGCAATTCCAAAAAGAAGTTGCATTTTTGAGTCTTTAAATGTGTATTTGGACAGATCTGTATCGATCATGCTGTAACTACAAAACCAAACCAGCATGCAACCAATACTAACTTTCCTTGATACATTTATTTTTTGCCAGTATGGATGTAAATAAGTCTTAAATTGCTTCATTAGTGTTCTAAAATCTAACCTGTTGAAACCTTCAGTACTCCTGCAGTAGTCATATGCTTATATCTACATTTAAACAGGTTGTCTCTGCTGGAATCATTCCTGTTCTTACGGAGCTTTCGATCAGTATGAACAGGAATGAGATCCCTTCCTGAAGTGATTTTAATGTAAGTGATGGGGGACAAAATCCACCTTCTGTACAACCGCGTGCAATGCTTTGGCAGTGTGAGGGAGTCCAGTCCAGCGGGGATCTTTTCAGAGTTGGTCTTTAGTTTTTCATGCACTGATTCCATGTTGAGCTGCAGTGGAACTCCAGGAGGAAAATCCCCACTATGAAAGTCATTTTGGAAGATCTCATACAAGAAATCTGGTTTTCTGTAGTGTAATCAGGGTAAGATGTTGGTACCTTACAAGTACCATACTTGCTGCTGTTTTGTAAAAACACACTCACTTAAAATTAATTGGTTGACTTGGTCTCCATGCTCTGGTTCCTGCGGCACCCAAATCCCAATTCGATCTGCTACAGAGATTTCAAGATGACCTAAGCATCGTCCTCTGGTAAATTCAGTTGGAAGTGGAAATCTCGTCCAAGCAGGCACTGCGTCGCTCTGGTTTGAGTTTGCAGCCGGTTGCACCTCTGACCGTGCCCCAGTAGTGATGTCACAGTGTACTGAAGTACACTTTAAGCTCTGAACTTGCTGCACTGCTGTAAAACTACTGAAGGTAAGCAAAAGCAAGGCGCTCACTCTTTCCATTTGTATGAGATATGGGAAGTAGAGTGGGTTTGGTGATAGATTTCATTAGCTGAGCCGTATTTCTTTCAACAGTTCTCATTTAATACATAAAGCACTGAGAGACAGATGTAGCACGGACCTTTGACACTTGTCGTCATGGCTTTTTCTAGCTCCCTGTGAAGGCATCAGTTTATAGTATAAGATGAAGTTGTGACTGCTGTGAGGAACTGGGCCAAAAGCCTAAAACTGTAAGTGGAAATACAGTAATGATAATATAATACAATATGACAGAAGGTGCCACCGACTGCTTTCACTGCTCCATCCCCTGCAGCGGGGCCTGATGAGCCGGCTTCTCTTTGGCTCGGTGTGTAAGTAATTATCTGATTATTCCTGCAGAGCGCTGCCAGAGGCTGCGTTGCATTTCCACAGTTTATTGAGATAAGTCGGGCTCAGCGTGCAAGCTTAGCAGATTGAGCTCTGCTGGACGGAGACCAGGAGGAGACGTCTCCCACTGCAGGACGAGAGCTCCCACACGGCGCTGCGAAGAGACGGCACTGAGGTAAGACGCAGATTACAGTGCATGTAAACACTCTTATCTGAAGCATCTGTGCCAGATTTAGCAGGACAATTAAACACTTCTGTTTATTACATGTCAGGATCAGTATTTCAGATCTTTTTGAGTGTGTTTTTCCAAACATTCAGATAATTCATAGATAATTCAGAAATGGTGATTGTAATCTTGAAGTATTCTGCTCTGGAGGCTGATTATGTCATTTATCGCTTTGGCTGTCAATACTTATTGTAAATTCAATGCAAATCACTGTGCATGAGGACTTTAAAAAAACAGATCTACCTTGTTGACAGTGGAGTGGTGGGTCTCTTTCTGCCTTATGTCAGGAATAAAAACTAAAATTCTGACATATACAAACTGTAAACAAGTGGAATTACATTTAAAGATTGAACGGGAGATTTGTAATCTGTGTTTTGCAGAGCAGGCATGTTCTCACTGCACTGACAGACGCAACAGGCGCAGATGAAGCTTTTATTTATCAAAGCATGACTGGAACAAGTTCTAAATCTGTCTGAATGAACTCCCCGTTTTTAGGAAAAGTCGGTATTTATCTAGCCTGTACATGCACAACAGTACACAAACAATAATGTATCCCACCTGTAATGCATCCTCCTGCTGCTGTCCGTTACTGTCAGTGGTTATAAATCAAGAAACTGATCAGTCTGATTCACTGAGATGAAGTGAAGATTTGTGTGTGGAATTACACGACTGGTTGTCTTTTATGTTCTTTTACCTGTTTTTTCCTGTTTAATACCTACCCTATTTTAAATGTTTGTAATGTGTATCATGATGACCCTGATCAAGGCCACGAGCCGACATGTTTGTCAGAGTTGTTCTAGATTGGGGCTGTGGGCCAAAGGTGGCCCGCCATGCGTTTTCATTTGACAGATGTTTCCAGTGAAAAAATACATTAAGCCTAGAAATTATAATATAAATCACTGTTATGCGGTATATGCTGTTTTTGTGAGGTGAAGGTTATATAATTATGTAAGATCCCTATTCATGAATATGTTTTAATACTCTGAGCACAGGGTGACACTTTGTGCAGGAAGTCAGTCAATTAAGAGAACTTGGGATCCTGCTATCATTTTGCATCTTAACAATACAACACAGTATGTGTTCGCTTTTGGCCCGTAGCCCACCACTGAGTTTACATTTTGGCCCTCCAAGGGAAAAAGTTTTGGGAGCTCCTGTTCTAGCAGTGTTGCTGGAGTTCAATCTGTTGAAGTAGGGTCCTCTGACATGTAATGTTCATGTGTTATATTATATTGATGTATTTGCTTTTTTGATTGATTTTCAACATTCAGCTGTTGTTGCAGGAAAAGAGGAGATGCTGACTCAGCTGGTTTTAGGATGGACTGCCTTGCTCAGCGGCCTCCAGCCGGCTGCTCCCACTGTCACAACCAGTAAGTACAAACAGTCAGAGGTCATTTAATTATACCTGCCCATCCAAGCCGGGTGCTGCTGTAATTAGCTGTGAAGTTGCCACTTAAGAATAAGAATAAGAATTATTATAATAAGTATAATAATAATAAATATAATCATACATTTATTTATATAGCACACTTGCAAAACTTAAGAGCTCTTGCTGATGGTTTAACTTGAACCCATCAGATACCCATAGCGCTACAGCAGCTCTTTAACAGCTGCACACCTGTCCTCAGCATTGCTTAGCCCGGCAACATCTGCTTTTGACGAGCAGTTACATGGTGACATTATGGTGATGAAGGGCTACAGTCTTTAGTTTGCCGCAGCAGCTGAGGAGAACGAGGAAAGTGTGGTCTGGATGTGTTTGGGGCCTACAGTATTTATCAGTAGTAGCATTTGCATGAGTAAATCACAGTGGGTTTGCTGGTTTCAGTTTCAGTGTTAGCGTTGGTTTTATTAAATAATAATATGGGGGGTATTTGTCAGGGTCAAGATTTAAGTAATACCTATGAAGAGTAGGTGTTACAATAAAAACACTGAATCACAGTCATGAAGACATCCCACTCTCAATAAACATGCAGCCTGTTGTGTTGACAAATGTGTTTGTTCTGTATGTACACAATATTGTTTCAGTTAGTGTCATTTATTTCTGTCTGTCTGTAGGATTTCCGTCTAGCAGAAACAGCAGGTGGTCAGCTCCGAAATGTGAAGTTTTCATCCCTCCTCCTCTTCCACCTCCTTTGTTTCCTCCAGTCAAACGGAAAGCAGAGCTGATGGTGAACACACACACACACACACACACCCCTATTCATACAAAAGAGCGTTGCTGTATCAAGAGAGCATTGGAGTTGACCCCTTCTGTGTAGAGCCTTCATGGATTTCTTGTTTTTTTTAATGATACCTCTATGAAGGGCCAATGTGTGAACTTTTTTAAATCCTGCACATCAAGGCTTTAAAGTAGAAATGCAAACCAGTTCTAAAAAATCCAAATGTATCAATGGGTTAAACACGTGCATGACTTAAAATAAAATCCCGCTCATTTGCCTTTAACTCCTCAGGTCGATATAACGGAACACATCACAGGAAAGAAAGGGGAGAAGGTACGACAGACCTTGGTTATCAGTGGCACTATAAAACAAGAATTGATTATTTTAATGAACTGCATGTGTATTTTAAAGTAGTAAAATTCAGAAAATGAAGGCTACCTTTCTCCATACTCATTCACAGTACACTATAATGGTGTTTATGTTTAAAGGGCTGCAGAGGACCCAGAGGACCCAAGGTACAGTGTAACACACTCATGCATGTGCAACAGTGTGAGCATGGAACTCTGCAAAATAACATTTTTTTAGACAGATAAAGATGGCCGTATGAGCAAAAGCTCCAAAAATATTTTGTATATTTTAGGGCCAACCTGGTGTGACGGGTCCAGAGGGAGAACCTGGAACACAAGGAACCATGGGAAAGCCGGGGCAAAAGGTCACAAAAAGACTATGCCTTCTCCTAGTGTTGTGTGTTGTGAAACTTTAGCGTTGACGGCCCCCAATAATTATCACTGTCCCTGCCTGGGACATTCTTTTAGAATTTTGACCTCTGTCAATGTAAATAATCCGGATATCAATGCATGTTCAGAACAGCACATAAAGCTGCCAAACCCTGAACAGCACTGATATCTGTCACACACTCATGATTATCTTATTTCTAGCTTCACAGACACTGCTCACTGACAGTTACACACACAACACATTATAAACAACAAAGGAAGAGCTCTGCTCTCTTTGGATTATTACAATTTCACCACTGCATGCATTTCAAATGATCAGAGTAGTAAAGTCCTCCACATGTAGAGTTATCTTTCACTGCCATTGTATTGTCAATTTTACAAATTGATACTTACATTAATATGTCTAAAATATCTATCATAAGACTTTACATGCTGTGATTTGATGTCTCCACAGGGGGAGAAGGGGGACAGAGGCTGGAGGGGCCTGTATGGAGACATAGGAACTCCTGGGATGATAAAGGTACAGTGTAGCTTGGATTTATGTTACGATATGAGCTGGTTCATCACAAGAACTGGACTTGTGACAAAGGCAAAATGCAAATGATGAAAGCACCAACAACTACTACTAAGGCCTGGTGATCACCACATGTAGGCTGGTAATTGCACACTCTATGACAGAGAAGTGATACAGTTATATTTACCAGTGATCTGATGCATTGTTTGCCATTTGTCCATCTTGTGTTCAAATTAGAGACAGGACGACATACGATATTATTACATATGGCAATTAAAAAAGCATGATCTGAGTTTATTGTGGTGAGTTTATATTATCAGAATAATACACAAAAGTGACTTGAACAGTCATGTACAGTCCTATATTGATTTCCTGATTTTTGCCACAAGGGGGAGCCCACATCTTTCTAGTCATTTCAAAATCCTAAGCTTGTCACTAAGTTGTATCCCCCACAAAAAAGTTTCCAAAACTAAAGAACGACAGCAAGGTGCAATAAAACAGGTAGTTTCTTTACAAAATGTAAGTTGAAGCTGCAGTAGGTCTTTTTGTTTTTTGACATATTTCCTGAAACATTCACTATATCCTGACAGTAGTAGCTTCCTCTGGCTCCTCCTAGTGCTCGGAATAACATTTGACATAATCCTCTGCTCCTGAGTTAAAACAACCGATCAGAGCTGAGTAAGATATGTTGATTGTTGTTGAGTTTCATTCCCAGGTTGGCAAATGCCAATGCTTTGGGACACTGGGAATCAACAATGAAGTCTCCTCAAGCCACCAACGAAAAATTATCTTTCTCTGCTCTGATTGGTTATTTTCCTTCAGGCCCTAGGAGGAGCTAGAGGAAGCTGATGTTTTCACAGATTATCTGT
>NW_023340095.1:23662598-23663367 GCF_004916995.1 Morone saxatilis | reverse complement strand
TCAGGATATAGTGAACGTTTCAGTAAATATGATAAAAAGTAATTTTTATAAAAGTTACCTACTGCAGCTTTAAAATGGTTTCAGGATGTTTTAGTGCTATTTATTTTTTTTGCAAGTTTTAAGCAAATTTTGATGACAATATATCACGAATCACAATTTTTTTGGCCACTATCATTTGACATGAAAAATTCACATCACCTAGTTCAAATTGTACAGAAGAACATCCAGTATCACACAGTTTACCAGTAATATTTACTGCCTCTTAGTGCAGCTAAGAGATGTCTGACATAATAACCTCATTAGCTACCTGGTGTGCAGTATAATGGTAGTGGTGAAATGATAGAACTAATTACGTGTGTGTGTTCACAGGGCAGTAAGGGGCGTAAGGGATTTAGGGTAAGTGAATGTTATACTGTATGTTGTCTTTCTTTGTTTTACACACTTTAAACCTTATGATCGTCACTTATTTCTCTTCTTCTATGTATTTCTATCTGTCTATTAGGGTGATAAAGGTGTGAAAGGAAACAGAGGATCCAAAGGACAGAAGGTAAGGAATACGTTTATTTTGTTTTCTGCAGTGTTCATTTTGACAGCAAATCTTGATTTAGTTTTTGTCATATTCGAGTTGTGTGAATTCTTTTTGTTTTAGTTGACAAAGTCGATTATTAGTTGACTAAATCTACTGTATATTTAGTCGATTAGTCTGGTTTAGTTAAAGTGTAATGCATTATTTCAAGGTCCAGTGTGTAGGATGATCTATTGGCAGAAA
>NW_023340095.1:23662309-23662435 GCF_004916995.1 Morone saxatilis | reverse complement strand
ACACACTGGTCCTTTAAATGTTTTCAAACTCATTACGTACTCCTAAAGGAAACGTCTAGGATTAATGAGACTCATTAATAATCTAAGGTTAGCAACTCTGGGTCACTTCTCTAATCAGTACAGGAC
>NW_023340095.1:23656969-23662209 GCF_004916995.1 Morone saxatilis | reverse complement strand
GTAACAAATATGACTGAATACTACTCTACTTCTGAGAAAATTCTCTCAATTTACAATTTTGGAATAATGGAGTTAGACAGCTTTTTCAAGTCACTCATGTCAAGATATTCACTAATATCCCAATAATGCAAATTCACCATGATAAACTTGGGTGTTTTATTGTGATACGCGTTAATAACATATATTGTCCCATCCCTAGTTCACACTGCCTGCCCCATTTCCAAGCTCCACTATTTGGTAGGCACGTATTTCATGTCCATACTTACAAAAAAGCCTCTGGGAGCCATACTCCAAACCCAACAGGAAGTCGAACATTCATGTACAACTTGGGGGTTGAATTTGAACTAACTCTTCCTACAGAACTAATTAGATTAGTGCAATCTTAAGACAATAAAAACATAACAAAAGCTTGAGTTTTTGTTAAGCGGTGGAACGTGGCATCAAATTACAAAGTTTTGCCAGTAAACAGGAAGTTTTTCTAACTTGATTATACATTGTACAATCAGCCCCAAACTTCACACCGATAAGTGTCCTGGTCTGAACTCATCCACAAGCCAATTTTCAGTCATAGTCCTAGCGCCCCCTACTGGCAACAGGAAGTTAGTCTTCTGTCACAGTCATTGTTGGATTTACATTAAGTTTTTGTCATACTGATGCTTTTGTACAGATTAGCTCTGTTGACCTTGTTTTGTAGTGTACGTCCTGCCTGGCCTGCAGGGAGACACAGGAAATCGGGGTCCTTCTGCCAAATGCAACTGTTCACAGGTTCAAACCCCAGAACGCCAGTTGGACAGAGTGCAGACGGTCAGTGTCTCACACACTGTCTCACACACTGACCAATGAACCACCTTAATTTTGTTCAGTGTTAAACTTCTGACATTAATGTTCAATTGTTTAAGAATAGGAATGAATGATAAACAGACTCATTAAAAACAGCCAGGTGTGTCTCTCTCCAGATCTTTATTGCAGACGGAGAGAAGCAGATGAGGAGGCTGCGGGGGGACAATGTGATGGTGCTGCGGACAGACAGAAAAGCTCTGTACATCTATGCCGACTCTCAATGGATCAATGTACTGGTAACTGCTGCTAGAGAGACATAAAAACACCAGGATGGAACCACCACAAATATACATAACACACTACCATTGGTTGAATCAATAAAGATAATGTTATTTAATGATGACAGTTAATTTTCAGGGGGAAAAAATTAAACATTAATGAATTCAGACTGAATATATTATGTGGGAAACAGGTATGAAATCCCATGGTACACAAATTCAATTCAGTATTATTTATATTCTGTTTTGTATAACGCCAGAAACTGATTAATTCCATAGGACAGACCTTTTTTATGTATTTGGTGTATTCTGAAATTATGCCAGCAATAATGTCTTGGCTCAATTGTGGCGTCTCTATGGTATCAAATAATATAATCGTTATCCCATAGGCATCCAAGAATTGAGCAAAACTAAACAAGTAAACTAAGCAGGGGTGAGGTGGCGCCTTTTTTCAAGCGAAGGAGGGCCCACAGTGACATGCTGGTGTCACTAGAGGAAAAGCAGGACTGAACGCTGTAGACGTTTTTAGACAGCTCCATTAGCTGCACAAAGAAGCCCATAGTATTGAGTCTTATGGAGATATGACCCGACTTCTCACTTGTTTATGAGCTCAGTAAACAGTTTCCTAATGGGTTTATGGTCTTAATCTCTAGTTTCAGTCTTCTTCCATACAGCATGATGTTCATTTAGTAAATGATGGTCCCATTTACAGTAAAATAGACTATAAAGTTAGGGTATGCTTTAGGGCGTGGCTACCTTGTGATTGACAGGTCACTCTCAGTCAGTCTGTCCAGCTCAACGCACCAAACTCAGATCAAATTGTCAAACTAGGCAGTGCTGATCAGATATGAATCGGGATTCTGTTACTGCATTGACTATTTCTCACCTAAAATCATTTCAGAAACATATTTTAGTGAACTGCGTACTGTTGTTTAGTGTGTGTAATACGAGAATGTGTGTGACCAGACAATCGCCATTGTTTCCTGCTACGGACAAGTAGAAATTGCACAGCCAAACTCGCAGTACCACTGCTGTCTGCAAAAACCGTTATGGCGACGCCAAACTTGAGACTTCAAAACGGTACTCACCAATGGTTGACGTCATGATAGGTTTACACACTTTAACAGTAGTAAAGTTGAATAAATAAGTGTGTAGCCCCTCCTTTGGTTAACCCTTTACACTCACATTCGACTGCAGGGTGGACAGGGTGGACAGGGTGACAGTGTGAGACAGACAGATATTTTTCCTCATTACCTATTCCTCTTTCTGTTTTCATGCTACTTCCTGTTTGGACCAGGAGGACCCCAGACACTGACCCCACTGCAGTCAACACAGGCTGAAGTGCCCTTGAGCAAGACCGTTAAACCCCGACTGCTCCAGTGGCCAGAAGCTCAGACTGTGGTTATATTGGTGTGAATGGGTGTGTGTCCCATTCATGCTCCCCATGTTAAATAAAGGTTGGCCTGTCCTCTGTACAACTCCTCTAAAATGAATTATTACTTAACTGTAGTTACATATTTCAGCGAGTCATATCTTCAGTCTTCCTCTGATATGAGTTACACATGCATGTGCACTGTTCCAGCATGTTATTACATTAAAACAATCCTCATCCGGTGTTTCTCTTCACTTCACTTAAACTGTATTTTTCCTCTTGGGAATAGTTTTATTTTATGAATCTAGGACAATCTAGTTATTTATTTCATGGGTTGCTCAGTGTCTGCTGTTGCTGCTGCAGCTCCCACAGATGAATATTAAATAAAAATCTCTTACATTGATGTAAGACTGTGATACTGAAGTTGTACTTCTTGGGTTTTCGATTATTCGGTCTCCATCTTTAGAGCTCAACTCACTAAATGGAACACAGTTTGGTAAATACGCCTATTGCTTTCTTGCAGGCTGTAAGATCAGAAAATATATAATTTCTAAGGAATCAGGTTGGAGCTTTTGGTTGAACATAATGACAACGTCTAAGTGTCTGACAACATTATTGAAAGGATCCCTACAGAGATAGAGCTTTTTTTTTAAAGGGTAAGACCATTTTTGTTTAACCAGAAACAGCCAATATATCGCCCTGTTCAGTGCCACCAGAATCCATTGACAGAAACTGTATTTTTACCTCACGGCAGTTGCTGGTCTGCTGCTGTCTCGATCGGTTAGTTTGTTTGTGTTACTGTGCGACTTTTTGTCTGACCAATCGACAGGCCAAATAGCACCAGTAAGAGAGGTCCGCCTCTCATTCCCACTGTCTACTCCCACTAAAATAACACAATAGCCAGCTGCGGCGATACAATCCATCTCAATCATATATCTCTTTAATGTCTTGTGAGCATGTTAGGCAACTGCAACCAGACAAATTTCCCCCTGGGGATCAATTAAGGATTTCTTAATTCTGATTATCCAGATAAAAACACTATAATAAATGTATCATGGTCAATTTCCATTATCATGATAATTGTGAATATTCTCATATGCTGAAGGCTGAAGGCTCGGCTTACCTGTTGTATCCCCCACAAAGTAGGAATTAGTATAGATTCCAAAATAGAGAACAGGATGATGAGGGGTCTGGGACTTTTTTGGTGCTATTTTAAAAGTATGAGATATATTTTCATGGTAATATCGCAGTTATTCTTGCCAAGATAATCGTGACATAACATTTTCATATCGTCCCGTATTTGCCATCATCAGGGAAACTGTTTTGTCTTCTTGAGTTGTGCACAGGGGGCAGAGTGCCCCCAGTGCGCACAGCGGACCCAGTTTTGTTTGAGTATTTTTGTTAAGCCTATACTTGTAGTGGCAGTAATAATAAATCTGTGCACAAGTAAAGATATGCACGTACTGAAATGTAGTGATTATGTGCATTTCATATTTAATATGTATATTTTCAGCTGAGGACTGAATTTTATTTCATGATCTCACCATGGGTCAAAATCTGCATAGATGAAGCCCCTGGTCACCCCATTATGACCACTATATGACGGTCCCATCAGTCTCAGCTGTACATTGGTAATAGCATGCACTCCGAGCTAAAATTAGTTTTTCCAACCGCTCAGATTTGAATATTTTCTGTTTTTCTTTGTCCTGTGACAGTAAACCGTATCTTTGGGTTTTGGGCTGTTGCTCAGATGAAACAAACTGAAGATGGCACCTGGAGCTCTGGAAAATGTAGTCTTTCATAATTCACTTGAGAGGCTGGTGCCAGAGACTGTGTGTGTTTCAGCACTAATTTGCAGTCTGTCACTCACTCTTACAGAGTGGTTTTCTCAATAATAATTTTCAGTAAATGAGTCAGTGCAGTCTATACAGAAACCGCTCTGTCCCTGTTGTCTGTCCAACACTGATGGTCTTTTAGCATTTGACTCAGTTCAGTCAGAACCACTTTTGTCAAAATAACTTTTATTCCAAAGCCGAATATTACGTTTGGCGGTATGGCTCCGTTCTGGGAGCTCCTTGCCCTTCCACATGCCTACGTGGAAAACCTTAAGGCAGGGAGAGCACACCTACCCTGCCCTAACCCTAACCCTAACCCATGAGGGAATCAGCTGAGCTGTCAGCTGACAGCGTATGGTTTCCAATACGACTAGCTGTGATCATATGATATAGCTGGAATTGAGAACTGAGCCTGACTTTGTGGCCTGCCTGAACTAACGCTATGCTTAATGTTTGGTGAATCTATTGGTAGCTGCTGTTATGATCTTTGGTCCGGACTGGTTGTTTGCAACAACTGCAGCTTCATGCTTTTCATTTTTCCTGTCCATCTGTGTGTTGGTCCACATTAGTGAGCTTGTAGTCTTTCTGGTCCACGTCTGGTCTTTCTGACTGTAAGCTCAGGAGGGGCTAGACTTGGCAATGTGTTTTGGCATTTGGTCGTGTGAAAAACCTGAAAATCTATTGTTAAAGGCATCTAGAGACTAGAGCAAATGGCAATTGCAAGAATCCACTGGGCCTGAACAAAAACAATCAGAGCCAGGTCGTCAAATACCAACGCTTTGGGTTGATGGCTTGAAGCTTTGGGACCCAATGTCCGTCTGTATTTGCCAATCTGGGAATGAAACTCAACAATCAACTGTCTTTCAGCTCTGATTGGTTGTTTTTGTTCAGGCCTGGTGGATTCTTGCAAATGCCATTAGAGTTAGAGAAAGCTGATTTTTTCACAGAATGTCTGTACTACTGTCAGGATATAGT
>NW_023340095.1:23644959-23656928 GCF_004916995.1 Morone saxatilis | reverse complement strand
ATTTTATAAAAGTTACCTACTTGCTTTAAATTGTACTCATTACACATTATACATTTTAGTAGCCATAACTTGGTGGTCATGAGTCCACCATGAATATTGCTGGACAGGTTTTTAGGTATTTTACCTTGTTTCAGCAGGAAAAGCATATAATGAAATAAATGATGGGTAATTAGCTTAGCTCCAGAACAGAGCCATCTTCAACATTATTAATAACACCTGTGCTTTTCCTACTGTGACAAGTCAGCAAGTTTCTGCTGTGAAAAAGGCCTATCCTGCATCCAGATGCTGATGTTTCTCAACATTTTCCCTTTATGAACATAGCTTCTCCCACAATGAATCAACATTTGAATGTTTCCCGTGTATGACACCATAGCTGCATAATATGGTCTCGGTTTGTACATCGACAGGGCAAGGAAACGGGAAAGGATCCTTGTTTGTTTTTTTGGTACCTCACACAAGTCTTTACAGACATTATGAGTCAGTCTGCTTCTTATGGTGCCTTAGCTCAGAGTTCACAGGTAGTGATGTACGCTGTATTTCTAAAAACCATTACCTGACCCATATATCGGTTGGCTGATCTTATTGGCTAATAATGGCCTATCACAGACATATCTGTATCAATATAATTTTCAATATTGGCTATGTGTGCCTATTTTTATTTGGTATATAATGCAAAAAGGCTTGTAGTTTCTTAGCTATTTATTTTATTTACATTTATTCTTTATAGTGTTAATTATTTAACATGTTAAAGAATATTTAACATAAATATTCTTTATATATTCTAATATTTAACTTCCCTCGTTAAAAAATAAATAAACCTCACAAACCGAACTTAAAGGCAGTTATACTCTCATGGTCATGAGCAGAGTGCTTTTGGTTTAATATGGTGTTCAGAATGCTGTCAGGAGCCGGGCAGTCTGACTGCACCGCTGCACGCATCATCAGACACCACAGAAGGTTAAAGACAGAGCCTGATGACTTAAACATACAGTCTGATGCCACACCTCTGCCCGACCTGCCTGAAAACCCATCCTCCACACTTTCAATTCCCAGAAACAATCAAATCAGTGTAAAAACTCTCCAATCTGTACTTCGGTTCGACTCTTTTATTTTAAATGCAACAGCAGGTTTGACACCAACAACAGCCATGTGCTCTGCTGGGTGTCCTTGAGCAAGACATTTCAAGACATTGATCAGTTTGAAACTGTATGTTGTTCAGTGTCACTGAAATACACCATGATGTACGCCTAGTGATTCTTCTCCTGCAGGGCAGTGGGCATAGGAAGTACTTCTCTCGGGTTAATGCTCCCCTTCCACAATATCACAACAGACAGATTTGATGTAAAAACCAGTTGAAATCATTTGTAACAATAATTATACATTACAGTGAAATCAGAGTACTTCAAAAACCGAAACAATTGCACATTAAAAATCAAAACTGGGGCAATAATATCAAACTTTTTGGCATCTTGTTGCACCGGTGTTGACATGTCATGCACATAATTTAATCTAGTGACTGCAAGGATGATAAAAACAGGAAGGTAGAAACAGACCTAGGTTCAGCTGCACATGAAATATAAAAACTATGACCAGAAATGTGTTTAGGAAGCCTTTATTAGCTGATCTGGACACTGACAAATGACACAGTGTTTCTGTGACTGTATGAGTGCGGAAGGACGCTTGGATGGAGCAGCACATTGGCTAACTACTGAACCGACTGGGTTTATCCAGCTGGCTAGATACTACTGTGACTACCAGACAACATTTGTCCAAACATGTTGCTAAAAACCAGAATCATACCTGTCTGAAATGATGTACTCTAACTAGATAGCTAATTCCTTAAAGTGACTCAGGGTGTATCCATTAGGAATCTTTCTAAGTGCCACTACTTTTAAAGTGCTTGCAATGACCTACCCACACCAGCTTGTTTTTTATTTTATAAGAGCGCTCTTCATTTTATGTGTGGGAGTCTCCAAGCACTTAAGTTTTAATGTCAGCAGGCTCAGAAAGTAGTGACAAATCTGCATCACAACTTCTCAGAGCTCACACTGACGTATTTAAAATGATCATGTTGTCCAAACCCCAAAGGTTTTCGTCATAGACGACTAATACCAGTAAATATTCATATTTGAGATGCTGTAACAACTGAATGCCATTTTTGCTTCCTGATTTACTTCAATAATTATAAAACTTCAACACTAAATATTAGTTAAAAATCTGGTTGAAATTTGGCAAAAATCTCAGCGGAGGAGGCTGGAGATTAAAGTGACAACAATCTTATTGTTTACCACAGCGGAAACAGGCAAAACACAGAAATGACTGCGAGTGAAAAATAAAGAACGGGATGTGGAGCTCAGAACGGTTGCAGCCTTAAAGGACTCGACAAGAGACTCCTGTAATTACCGACCTGTCATGATTATTTTCAGACTGTTTCATTAATGAGAATTAAGGTTCTTGCCTGACTGTTGTCTAATCCTCCCACTCATAGGCGGCACTATTAAGAGGCTAGCTAGCTTCCCCGAAATTACAAAAAAAAAAAAGTGACTTCACCAGCTACCTCATGTAGCTGTAGTGCTGTCAGTGTCACATACTGATCTGAGTTCAGTAGCAGACATTCAGCACCCGCACACTGATATTCAGCGCAGGCTGATTAAGCTGTCACTGTTCACAGATCAGTGGGGAAGCTTCTCTGTCACACATATCACTACGTCATGTGCGCACACCTTTCCTGTTATTTTTTGCAGTGTAATATTGTTTTGGTGGTCTGTGGGTGAAGTTGCCTTGGCCTACCCGTGGTCTGGTCAGCGCCTACTGTATCAAGCTTACACACATACTGTGTATGGTGTAACCTGCTGTCGGTTACTTGTCGTGGTGGTGGGAAAAGCTATAATTAGCTTATTTTCAACTCACTATGAATTTAAATTATGTCTGTGTTGGTAAAATATAATTACAGGGTTGAGATCTCTGCCTCAGCTTATAGACATGCAATCACCTTCATTCACATGAGCTCTGGATAAATGAATGTAACTTTGTGTGAAGAATAAGAATACGAAATTAGATTTTAACTTTAGTTGAGTAAGGTTCATGATGTTTTTGTTTGTCATATGGAGCAATTAAATCATCATTTATGCCCTAGCGCCGCCTACGCTCATGCTCTCTCCCGTGATAGTTGTTGCTTGTTGTCCCACATCAGCTCCCCCCCAGGCTTCCTTCTTTTTGCCCAAATGTGGATTCTGGCTGCGATATGTGACAAAGCTGGCAGTGTGTGAATTGTAAACCTCAACTCCTGGCTTCAGAATGTCAGAGGTTAGATGGTCGGTGTCACAGCGGGGAATGATGTTACATGTGAGCAGTATGAGCTTTTTGTTTTTCAGGCACTTGTTCCCCTTCGGGCTTCTCTGATCACTTAAGATGCAAGTGGACACACACCTTTCATAACTAACTAGCAAAGATGACAAACAAGTGACTGATTGATCAAGTGATGGTTACCTTCTTTCAGAGTTCATTACAGTTGACTAACTGTTTCCTCTGCTAGGATAGAATTACCTGACTGACTGATTAATGAAAAGAACAGAGTCTGTTTAACACAATATGCTTCCAAATTGGTTTGTTGTTGCTGGAAGGGCAACTGTAGGCTGAGCTTAGTTTAAAGAAGGTTCTGGTCGACAGTCCTGATAAAGCAATGATAATAACACTTTAAATCTGCACAGGTTATTGGACTGCTGAGGTGGAGAAAGGGCTGGTCCTTCAAGACATTGAGCTTTACAGAGGTAAGGAAAGATGAGAGGAGAACCTGGTGTATAGTTCGTTCTGGTGCAATAATTGTAGTAATATTGTGTAATTGATGCAGTCTGATGTCGAATCACCTGTAATCTGAGCACAGCCTAGCTCTAGCTGATTTATGTATTTTGTTAAATCAGTGTGCATTTAAAGCCCCTACAAGGAACTCTCTTTTTGTGTTGATTCTGGCGGCCCCTGTGGATGAAAGCGGTAGTGTGCCTACCGCCTGCTTTCATTGATTTCAAAGGGAATCCGACCTGGTGGAAGGTGTTACGAATAACACTATAGAAATAGACAGTCGCTGATGGTCTTGTTTGTTTATGTAGGTCATATAGAGGATCAGTATTAAACTAAGACTGTATCAGAACCAGCTACAAACTCCTTCTAGTACAATTAAGTATTAAGTCATATGCCTTGGGAGTCAACAGCCAATCAGCCTTAAAGTTCTAAATTTAAAGAAATATGATTTGATGAAATGATCCAAACACAGTCTTCGTAAAACCAGCTCAGATCAACACTTTGACATATTTTGACAATACAGACCCATGTCCAGCCAAACGCTTTCTCTTTTGACACTTCTTAAAAACTTAAAATAATTATAATAACAATATCTTTCCAGTATTAAATAATCTTATATAAAAACACACACACATAAAGGTTTGAAATAAATGGCAATGCTCCCACCCCCCCAGTTCACAACATACATTTCTATACACATCATCCAACTTTTGCGTCTCTCGTTCCTTCCATGAATACCTCCTTCCCTTCATCAGTAACGCTACTTCCATTGCCGCGGCTCCATGCAGTACCAGTTATTTTGCAGCAAATAGTCTCTGTTGCTGTTGTCGTTCAAGTCTTGTCTTTTGTATATTTCAATGCAAAGCTGCACAGACATTGTGAAAAAAGCTTGATAGGTGATTTTTCTGGCTTGCTTGTATACAGATATATATATATACATATATATATTTTTACTCATGTCATTGGATTAAACATGTATTGGTAATGGTAGTAATAATGAGGATGATAATAATAATGAGGATAATAGGAACAATCATAATCTGATTAAGAGTAGGAAAGACGGCTTGCTACTTGCTCGGAATCCAAGGGTGGATGGTTTAGGATGAGGAGAGACGGACAAGTCAAGACAGACACTGATTACTTCTCTGCAGGAACAATGAGACCTAAATAGTCAGTTCAGTTTTTTAGGCTCCACCCAGTGTCCCTGCTCCCTACCAATCACTGGTCAGTTTGGTGCTTTGGTCCCGTTTTGGAGGAGCGGGAGGAGGGCCTCGCCGCAGCGTTGCATAGCCTGAGATGTTGGCATGTTTGGTGGAGTGGGAGTGTGTGTGGTGACGAGACAAAGTCTGGGAGTGTCCTCGGACTCCCTGCTGCTGTTGCTGCTGCAGGAGCTCGGGGGGAGGAGGTGGGAGGAGTGCCATGTCGTCCATGGTGCCCACAGGCTCCATCTTAGAGGAGGGGATGAGGTGGGAAGAGGTGAGTGAGCCATGGCGGGACACTGACTTCCTCTTAAGGGTGCGATTAAGGTCTTCCAGGAAGAGAGGCTTTAGTGCCAGGGAGCCTGGCCCCGCTGATTTCGGGGAGGTTGGGGGAACAGGAGAGGAGGAGGAAGAATAAGAGGACAGAGAGGGAGGTGGGGTCTGAGACATAGGGGGCGGCGAGAGGGGCATTGAAATTGTATTGTCATACTGGGCGGTGTTGCTGGTCCGCCGGTTCAGTGCTGGGGGAGGGACTGCCCCCTTTTTCAGTGAACCTTGTTTCCATGACGAGGACGACAAGGAGGAGGTTGCCGACTGTTGAGGTGGCTGCATCTGAGGCTGAGGGTTCACCACGGCGACCTTTGGGGGGTGGTGGAACTCTGATGGGTGGGGAGGAGGAGGGAAAAGCTCAAAGTCACTGGGGGGAGGTGGGAAGTAGTCAGGTGATGAGTCCAGGTGAGCAGGCTGCGAGGGGGGAGGTGGCGGAAGAGGGGATGGGAACTCAGTGGGCTGATGGTGCTGGCCCGTCTGCAACCCCTGCAGCGCCAACGGCAGGTTCGCCAAGTTCAGCTTCCCCGGTTTAGGGAGCGGAGCAGGAAGCGCAGAGGACTCTTTTGAAGGAGACCCAGTCACTGACGAGGAGCTGGATGAAGTACCCGTTTGAGGAGCTTGGCCAAATTTATTGACCAGGCTCTCCACCTTCTTTGGCCTCTCATCGTGGGTCTCGCTCGATGAGCTGGACCGGATGGAGGAAGCTCTCTGCGGGGTCGGTGGAGGCCCCCGCTTGGTGGATCCCGTGGACGAGGTGGAAGGCGACTTCTTTATGGGGGAGCCTGTCTTGGAGGAGGATGAAGAGGGAGGTGGAGGGAAATCTCCCAGTGAGCTGTCAGGAGGAGGTGGGGGGAACTCTGGGGACTGTGGAGCCACAACGCCTCCTGGCTGCCACTTTGGTTTGGCCTTGACTGCTGGAGGAGACTGAGGAGCAGTGAACTTTGATCCTTCCATGGAGTTGGAGGCAGGCAGAGAGGAAGGGGCAGAGTTTCCTGGGAATTGATTGACAATCTGTTTGACCAGAGAGGAGGTAGCTGCCGCAATGGATACCGAAGAAGAGGAGGACGAGGGAGAGAGGGCAAGGTTTTTGGAGGAGAGGCTGTGCTGCTTTGGCAGAGTGGGAGGTGGCTGATTTGGGGAATGTCCTGTTGAGAAACTCTGCTGCTTTTTAACTGGCCCGTGGCCACTGTGGGGCTGCGTTGGCGACACAGGTGAGAGGGCAATTGGGAGGGAAGAGGGACCCGAGGGTTTGGGAGCAGTTTGAGGGGGAAAACCACCAGTGAAGGTTTTGGGAGGTGCGGGAGGGGGCGCATTGGGGGACAGAGGCCGAAGAACTTGCAGGGAGGTAGGAGGAGAAAGCTCGGTTGGAAGTGGAGGAGGCTGAGAATTCTCCTCACCCACAGGTGGGCTGAAGTCGTAGACCATGTTGGGAAACTTCTGTGCCAGGAACTGCTGGAGGCCACTGTTGGAGAGTTGAGGGCAGGAGTTAAGGACGTGCTCTGGTGGTGGGGGCAGAGGCAACCCATTGGTCTCCAGGCTCTCTGGTGGAGGAGGTGGGAGGTTGTAGGGCTCCTGCATGTCCTCCTCCAGTGGGGGTGGTGGCGGGAGAGCGGAAGGGCTTGATGGACCAAACATCAGTGCGGCCATAGCTGAGCCAGGAGCCGGCACTGCGGGTGGAGGAGGAGGGGGAGGAGAGGGTGGTAGTGGAGGGGAGGTGCTGTAAGCAGCTGGGAGGGTGTTGTAGTTTGGTTTGGCAAACTGGATGGGAAGAGAAGGTGGAGTGGCTCCTGCCGGCTGTGTCCTGGACTGGTTCTGGTTCTGGCTCTGCAGTCGAGCGAGCGTGCTGTACTTAATGTATGAGGAGGTAGGTGCTGGCTGGTGGGCCACACTTGCGATGGGGGGCGGAGGCGGAGGTGGAGGAGGCGAGGGCGGTGACGGGGAGGAGTCCTCAGATGTGATGAGGCCGTCGGTGTAGCTGGACCGGGAGGGTGGGGTCTGAGGCTGAGAGAGGGGGAGAGGCTGGGGAGAGAGGGAAGGTATCTGGAGAGGGATGGGCCTACTGATAGGGTCGATCTTCATCATCTGGAGAGAGAAATGGAGAGGAGGAGGAGGAGGAGGAGAAAGGAACAAGAGAAGGAGGGAATCAAAGGTAGGGAGAGAAGCAGTAGAAGAAGATGAAGAGACACAAAGGGGTGATGACAGGAAGAAAGACAAAATTACAACGAGTAACAAACAACTCCAATCGTCTTGTTTCTGCAACCAAACAATCCAAGACAGGATGCAAAGAATCAAACAGCCAACCGGTGCAGAGAACACACAGCTAAACACATCACAACGTTGAATAAGGTCAAGAAACCTTCTCACTCACTGACAAAACTCTGCTGTCCTACAATAATCACCTCTACAGACTTTACATCATTTTTGACTGTTTAATGCGTAAAACCAATGTTTAAAGCTTAACTGGTTTAAAATAGTGTCAAACATATTCTGAACAGCCCCTATCAGACTGCCTTTTAGAGGTATCAAATAGTTTCTGAACTGTTCTTGTTCTTGAACCTGCCAAACTGAACACTGTCCAAAACGCTTTACACACAAGGTCACAAGGTCATTTACCAGGTTAGAAGTGTACCAACCTGTGACAATCTGGTCATAAACTCTATGGGTCCAACTACAGTGTGCATTTTTGCTCTATTATTTATTGGTTAGGACATTCCATCACACCACGGGGTTAGAACAAATCAACAGTTCAGCTGCAGCCATTCAAAAACAGTACAGCTCATGTATTTATAGCCAAAGTCAAGTTCACCTCAAACTTACATACACTTACAAATCTGACATACTGTATATCCATTATGTATAACATTATTATTGTATTAACATTATTTGCTGAGCTTCAGATAATCAACAACTGCAAGTCTTAGTTATCCTGGTTTAATGTACGTCATCAGTAGTTGCAAATAGCCAACATAAGTTAAAGATCTGTTTTTGTGTTTTAGCCTCTTTAGATTGGTACAGATTAACACTGGTGAAAATACTATGTGAATTTCCCACAGAAGGTTGAAAACGTCTGTCTTTTGTCTGATTAATATCTTTGAAAATCCTTTAGAGATTTGAAGACAAAACGTCACTCGTGTGAGGAGATGTATCAAGACTTACAAAGGGCAATAACTATCGCTACAGCCATAAGTGCAATTAAACTACATCTACCCATTAAAGTAGTGAGTACACACACACACACACACACACACAGCTTGGTTTTTCAATGTCTGCAGCTAAACTGTTAACATGCCTGTTACATCACTTCCTGTCTAACCTCCACTCCCTCCTCCTCCTGCACAAAGAGGAACTGGCATACGTCCCTTCACCTTTGACCGCTGGCAGGGAAGCAGAGGGGAAATATGGGAAATGTAGACCACAAAGTCAACAGGACAATGACAGGAAAGGATTAGGACAGAGTGTGTGTGTGTGTGTGTTCACACCTCTCCTTGCGTTCCTCTCCTCCAGGCGTCGGAGAAGATGGAGCTGACGACGCTCTGGGAGCGGGTGTGGCCTGATGATGTCATCTCTGATACGCCGCTGTCCGATTGGCTGGAGTGGTTGGACTGGGACTCTGGGGTGTGGACACACAAGCAGAAGTAAGTTTTGTTAAACTTTTACTCCAGATAATGATGCTTATTCTGTTTTCAACTAGTTGATAACTATTATTGGATATTATTTATACTGAAAATTACTGTGCTTCATTTTGTATGACCAGTAGAAAGTCTCTACAAATTAAACATTTGACCTTTTGAACTTGCCGTAGAATTATTCAAGGTTTCCCACACCTTCTCAAATATGAATTCAAAGACTTTCCAATTCCCTCAAATTCAAGAACCCAACATGGTGTAGTTTGAGACACGGATCAAGGTTAATTGCTCTCACACATTGAGAATTTTTAAATGACAACTAGGAGGCTTCACAGAAGCTCACAGACAAGAGTATAAATAAAATAATCATAAATAATAAAATGTCAAAAGAACTTCAATTTTCCATAAAATGTATCTATCTATTTGTCTATTTTCAAAAAATGTTCAAGCCCTTGATTATGTCCTCTTAAATTCACAAACTTCCATAGATGTCAAGGAGCCGTGGGAACCATGATTGGCAGACGGACCGACCTGGAAGGCTGGAGGAGCTCGATCCTGACTTGATGGAGGAGGAAGAGAGGGAGGACCAATCATAGGCCGCCTCCGTCCGTCTCATTGCCTCCTGGAAATTGATGTACAGCTGCTTCCCGTACTGACAGACAGACAGACGGACAGACAGCAGGTATTAGCATATATAAAACTACATGGAAATAACAACACATTAACTGCATTGAAGCAATCTGACTCTACAAGGATTTAATAGTAAAGCCCGACCAATATGGTGGCCAAATCAGTGAATGGAAATAGATGTTCTCTATGTGGATGGTGCACCGCTTTGACTATGCAGGTACTCACAAGGCTTTTTTTTTTCAACATATTTTTTCATATTATTTTTGTACTGGTGTGTAACTGATAACATATACGCCCATACTGAGAGGCCAATATCAGCAGGCCATTAGCATATGATACACGTGTCACTACCTTAGCGATGCGAATACTGTTGATCCACTGCTGGAGGGTTCTGACATCATCACAGCAGAGGTACTTGATGTACTGAGACTTCTTCTGGATCTGAGGGTGCTATACACACACACACACACACACACACACACACACACACGTAATGTGAAAGTAAGTAATGTTATTACTACTGTTATTTTTAGAATCACTACTATTACTACAACTCCTGTCACTATTATACTGTTTTTAAGTTCTCTACCCCTAAAATGAGTATTTCTAAGGTATTTACTGTCTAAAATGAAAATCCAACCAGTGCAGTATTAATACATGAATCAAAAATATTATTGTTCTAGCTATTGTTATAGTATCTGTGTTCCCTTTGAAATAGAGGTCTCATTACTCTGTCACACCACTAGGTGGCATTGTAAGACTATGGTGACACATGAGCAGTAATTTATCCCAGACCTCATCACTCTTGTGTGTACATTATATGTGTGTGTGTGTGAGTGAGAGAGTGTACCTTCAGCACCATGCAGTAGTCTGTAGGAGCCTTGAACTTGCTCTTGTAGTCCTGGCCGTGGTACACGTTAACGTGATCCAACTGGAGAAAACACACCAGGTCTCTGGACGCCTACACAAACACACACATTCAATCTTTTTTCAGTTTTACAGTATTAACAATTACTGTTAAACACAATCCTGTTCCATATAGCCCTCTCAGTTTATTTCCATTACACTCACCTTGGCCTTTCCCTTGGGGACGTAGTAGATGCCAGAAGCTCTCAGCAGGAAGTAGCGTTTCTTCCACGACTTCTTCCCATCCTCTTTCAGCCACAGCACTCCCTCCATCTCAGGGACGGACACTGAGCTGCCGCCAAAACACTCCTGACACACATACACACACACACACACACACACACACGTACACACAGAACAGATACTCATTGGTGCTTGTTCAATTTTAGCCCACACCACATTTTTACCAGTTGAACTAAAGAATGTGTGAGCGCCTTCTGTTGACCGACAGACTGGTGCAAGAGCAGAGTGAAGAATTATTCACCACTCTCACACAGGTTTGTTTTCTGGATCTCCTATTAATTCAGGTAAACTCAGATAACTGACTGCTTATTAGACATTCATACCAATCAGACATGTAAAAGAAACATCATTACAGTTGAGTATCACAACATTTTGTTTTCTGACATGGTATTGATTCTCAAAGACTATCCATTTGTTATTACTAGTTAAAAACTGGCATACATACTACAACGGAATGTGAACCTTTAAAGCAGGATCTAAACATATATACTGTGTGTATATGTATCACTGTATAATATAACTTAATTTGTTTCCTGAAAGCACTTTTATTTTTATTTACTAATAAAACAAACGTTAATTAATTTGCCCAGATCTGTCTGTTATGACTGCATAACGTAAACTTTTGTTTAACTCAGATTTTTATTCTGGTGTGCTTTTTATTAGGGTTGAGCGAGTACTGGGCTGAATTGAGTATCCGGTTCAGATAATGTACTTTTTATGAATATCAAGTGAATAAAATGTGTCAATATATGTACTTTTTATACTTTTATAAATTAAAACGTCTGTAAATACTTCTCTCACTCTTGTGATCAAACACATTACTCTGAAGCTCAATTCTGTAAATAGTTTTTCTAATAAGCAACTTTTGATCAACACTTTGGATTTAAGCCCCGCCCATTCAGAGTAGAGATACGAATACAGGTCTTTAAGTTGGTTGAACAGATATTTTCAACCAACTTAATTATTCTTCCTGTTATTCTTTCTTATACGATGAAAGTTTACCTAAAATTATTTATTTTAAAAATCGCAATATATAGCCTTGCTTACAGTGTCCCAATATATGGCACTATATATGGAATCGTCACCCCTGTATAATCATACGTATCGCCTGATTCTTGCCTATGAATGAACAATCAATTGCCTTTCTCGGCTCTGATTGGTTGTTTTCGTTCAGGCCCGGTGGATTCTTGCAGTTACCATTAGGAGCAGCAGGAGGAGTCAGAGGAAGCTGATTTTT
>NW_023340095.1:23640276-23644948 GCF_004916995.1 Morone saxatilis | reverse complement strand
GTGAAAGTTTCAGTGAATATGAAAAAGAGTAATTTTTATAAAAGTTACCTACTGCAGCTTTAAAAGAATTGAATTCCAGTATCTCTATAATTCATATCCTTAGTGTGAAAGTGTATAATGTCAGACATTGTGTCTGTGCGCGCCTTGGACCTTCATTTCTGGAATATTAACACTGGCGGCCATTCTCAAGACTGTGTGAAGAGGCATTCGAGGAAGCAGCTGTGTGCAAGAGGAGAAAACAAACTAACCTCCAACAGTGCCTCTTTGTTTCTTTCAGCCATCTCACATGTCTCCTTTCGCCCCAACAAATAGTTCTGTAGCAGAGAGACAACTGGTTAGCAATATAAAAACATCTGTGTAGTTTTCATTATATAAATTGCCTTCTGGTAAACCCTTCCATATGTCTGTGTGCGTGTATGCGGCTCACCTGTGGATTTTTGAACAGGGCATACTTCTCGATGCGTTCGGTGAACATCAGGCGGTTCTGGCTATCTCTGGTCCAGTTCAACAGGTTCTCAACCAGGTTCTCATGATCCTCGAAAATCCGCTCTACCCAGAGTGAATTCCATATTTCAGTTAGTTTTCAGTTAAATCAGGTGAAGCAGGATAATCTGTGTAAATCCGTGAAATAATCCTGTTATTCTGTTCTATTATCAGTATTAATAACATCCCTGGCAGGACTATTAACTTGAAGTAATAAGTAGATAGGTAACCCATCTGCCTGTCTGCATCAGGTTGTGTTTGAGTCCCCAACTTGGTCTAAACCATTTTCATTAATTCATTCATTCATTCATTCATTCATTCATTCGTTCGCAGTGCAGATTTCTCTGTGATCCTTTTTCACATCAGCCATTTTGACATGAAATAGTAGGGTAAGAGAGCCCTCTGACTCTGCTTGACCTGAATGGAATTGAACCTTAATTAGTATCACTTGTAACACCTGTGTTTACCCTACTATTTAATGTGAAAAAGGTCTATAGACTACAGCTTTTCTCTAACTGTAACATTAATTAGGCCACAGCACAGGCTAAAATACAATTTAAATTCTCCAAGACAACACAGATTATATCCAGGATATTTGGTCATTTTAATTCATTTCCAGGTGTTTCCATGACTGGAAAACTAGTTTTCCAGGTTTTCCAGGATGTGTGGAAACCCTGTCAAGTCATAAAAAGCTAATACTTAGTACATAGCCAGTCTAACACTATCGCTATTGTAACAGCAAATACCTAACTCCCACTAAAACTGCTACTACGAATAATAATGAAAATAACTGTCTTCTCATTCTGTTATTATACATAATTATGTGTCTGCTACTGTAATTTCCTGTAGGGTACGCAGTGAGAGGTCAGAGGTTATGATCTGACAGGAAGTCAGTCTCTTGCCACAGGCCACTCAGCAGGGTGCTGGTGGTGCCGCTGGTGTGTGTGTGTGCGTGTGTGCGCTCTGTCAAAGGGTTTGCCCTCTCTCCGCAGCTACAGAAACAATTCATTCCCTTAATTAACACAGGGGCCAATTAAAATATTCCTAAAGCCAAATCCTGGCCTTCAGCCCAGGTTTTAGAAACACACGTGGAGCAGATTTGTGTAAACGAGGAAAGGTTTACTGAACATGGCCGAACGAGCTACGCTTTACCTCCTCTCTCTTTCATAACGATGCTGTTCAGCAGAAGCCCTGAAGATGTAGGTTAGATCACACGGGCTCACTGGCACTAGGGAGCCATAACCATAAAGAAAGAACTAAGAAATAAGGAATGAAATGTTATAAGTGTATAAGATGGTGGTGGTGGTGGTGTGGGTGTGGGTGGGGGTGGGTGGGTTCAAGGAGAGGTGGGGTTAAGTAGGAGTGCGAGGGGAGCTCGTGAGGTGAGGCAGTGGTGTGCTTGCAAACACGCAGCAGTGCCGTCCCCAGCCCAAAGGGGAGGTGTGTGTGTGTGTATATGCTAGCATCTTTGTGGCTGAATATCTGTGCTGTGTGATAGTCACTGCTGAGCACAATGTTACTGACTACAGGTACAATTCAATGATGGCTCAATGATGGCCTTCCCTCAGCACACCTGGAAATGAATTAGTGTCAGTCTACTTACTAACCAACCCAGGCTGTCTGAGCTAGTAAAGCCAGTAGAGATGACACTAGCAATGTCACAACTTAAAGCATTTTGGGCAGAACAGCTCTTCAAAAATGGAAGCCCAAGGTATCTCACACACTTACATTCCAGCCCTTTCTAAAGCTAGCATTAAACATCTAACAGATATTAATTATTCATTCAATCAGCTGAAATGTGCAGTCTGTTTTACATTAACATCTACTCATTCTGGGTCAGTGATATGGAGTGCTATATATTACTAGTTAGTGGGGTGAATATTATATTATGTTACATTATATATCATAGTGTAGTGTATAATGCGTTAATCTGGACTTGATAATCACTTTGTGGTTGAACTTAAGACGATCTGGTGCAACTGCTTACTGAGATCTAGCAGCCAGCAATAACTGTGTATTTTCTGTCTATTTCAGTAGTTAATAGGACAAAGCAGTGTGTGTGTGTGTGTGTGTGACTGTGTGTGTGTGTTGTGTGTGTGTGTGGTGTGTGTGTGTGTGTGTGGATGCGTGTGGGTGCTCACCCATCTGCAGTTCGCTGATGGTTTCCACCAGTGACCAGTCTGGACTGTAACCACAGTGAGATTTCTCCAGCAAACTGTCCAAAACCTGACAAACAGGAGACACTGTGAGCTCTACACTGCAGCACTAGCAGCAGTACTACTATACTATTGTACTACTGCTTATGAAAAGTATGAAAAGTTCAGAAGTACTGCTAACAACACAACTACTACTGATTCCACTACTACTACCACAGTTAATGACACTACTACTAGTACTACTGCAACTGATATCATCACTACTACCACCCCCACCAACACCACTACTACTGCTACTACTAACAGTTTCTACTATTTCTACTTTTGCTGCTGGTAGTTGTACTGATACTTCAGCTACAGATATGACACATGTTAACACAAATGGTGAATACACACTCACAAATATTACTAATATTATTAAGAATATTATTTGAACTAGTACTACAGACACAGGTGCTACTGCTTCTACAGTAACAGCTACAGCTCTTCAGACTGCTTCAGATGCTTCACTCTTCCTGCAGCCCTACTGCAAGTGTCGTACCTGTCTGACTGTCTGTCTCTCGTCCACCATCATGGTCTTTGAGCTCTCGTCTGACAAGTGAACGCGAATCACCAACTATGAAAAGAAAGAAAGACAGAAGATGATCATTTACATTGTTATTGTCAGATTAGACCACCTTTGTTGACAAGGCAATTGCATTTGCTTTTCTTTCAAATTAAATGGAGCCATCTTGTGGCTAAAAGGCAGCGCTGTGCTAACAAACTCAGCTTACAGAGCTTAGAGCTGAAATATTTAAACAGCATTACTTTTACTTATTCAGAAAGAAACAAACTGCAGATTGCTCCTCAGAGGATGAACACTTTTCTTGAGTTGCTATGGCAGCAGTTGTGATGAACTAGTTTTTTTTTTACTACGGTAAGGTAATAATTATGACGTGTTACACACACTAGAGGTTTCTCCTGCCACAGTTATATAATACAGTATATGACCAAGTTTTAATATAGTAGCATGTAGTATCATGCTGCTCCGTACAGTTTAAAAGGCCTAATTATGAATATATGTAATGTATATATGAATATATATGAGGAGGACTGATGTTGTGATTGCAACAGTTAACACAAATTCAACCAATCCTCATGAATTCTGCATGACCTTGCAATTTTGTCCAATCAGAGCAACTTTTTTTGCAAACTTGAATCAGAAATACTTTAATAATCCCAGGGGGAAATTATTTACTATTGATTATTGTTATGATATTATTTTACTTGAGCCATACATCACCAAACTCACAAAACATCAGAACATGCATAGCAACTTTAAAAGCTAGAAAAGCTGTCGTAAAGTCTGCCATTTTAGGTCACAACAATCTCCAAAAAAGAGACTGATAGATTAAGAATTCTCCAGATTTCATTCAGTATTCTCTAATTTCTCATATAGTCCCTCTCTCATTCCATATAATCAAACTTCATATTAAATATAATAATTTCTTAAAGGGTATGCGATAGTAGTTCTATTTTGAGTATATAGGGGTACAGTATAGGCACATCACACACATGAGAGTTTTGTATATATATATCTATATATATATATATATATCTATATATATCTATATATATATCTATATCTATATATCTATATCTATAGATATAGATAGATATAGATAGATATAGATATAGATATAGATTTCGCCAATTCATTTAAATATTGGTTTTGTTCAGAGATTATCTACAGCATTCCCACACACTGAATACAACCGATTGTGAATAATAATGCAAAGGTGCACATATTTACGGATTCATACCAATTTTCCTGAAAAAGATTACCAACAAGCAACTTTATGCTGACTTAAACGTGAACCACCCAGTGGAAAATATTGTTTTAACTTGGCTTTAAGACAATATCAATCAATTACTCCCTCACTTTTTATCTATTATTTTTTTTGGATGGCAGTCCCTCATCCAATGGATTTACAAATGGTCAATTTGGTTTCTGAATCTGTGGTATTCACTATTGCGCTCTCACAAAATCAAAA
>NW_023340095.1:23629337-23640176 GCF_004916995.1 Morone saxatilis | reverse complement strand
AAAAATAGATTTTATTTATGGAGGATAAGAACAAGGGTACAAATAGTGTGTGACAGTCAGCGCTGCTGTCGTTCCTTCGGCCTTTCTTCTGTAGTTGTATATCATGAAAAAAATATCAGCAGGTTTCAATTATAGTTGGTGGATCCTCATCCGAGTTCCTCTAGTGTCGTCATCTTATTAGGGTCAATACTGGCGACTTGTTTTTACTATTAACTGTGCGACTGGTCATGAATAATGTTGAGTTTGCATCTGTGTGTGTCGATTGTGTGTGTCCGCCGTGTGTTTGATTTGTGTGTGTTGATCCACACAAGCCTGCCTTCTCACGAATTAATTGATCCAGGAGTATTTTCAATGTGATAACACATGACTGACCACAGAAAACTTGAGTCTGCTAAGACATTCTAGTGAGATTGGTACAAGCACACAAACAAGGCAACATGCACAGTCCAGACTCAGTCAAGTCAGTCCCAGCAATTCCTTCACATTGTTCTTGTCACTTATTATCACACACACACACAACATTGTACACCCACAACACACCACATCTACACTTCTAAAATCCTAACAACACTCCAACACAACAGCACACACAAACCAAACATAAACACCAAGGTCACCAATTAACTTGGGAAAATGTTTTGGCATATGTTTCGAAACACATACTGATACTATTTAACCACACAGAAAGGCGAACTTTTTGTGTTGAATTTGGAAGCCTATAGACCCCACTCAAGTTGGTTTGAAAGAAAGTAGTTTGCTAGTTGTAAGAGTCTCAGCTTCCTGTCTGCCCAGTTGTCCTTTTGTTGTTGGCTGAAGATAACACTATCTGGTTCAGCGCGGACACACACCACCACACATTTCATTTCCATTGTGGTTATTCTTCCTTGCTCCTTCCCTCTTAAAATGTCCCTACACCAATATGTCTGACCTCTGATTAGCCATGGGAACATGCAAACTCACACATAGGTCAGTGTTATATGACCATATTTTTTAATAAATTGCAACATTTTCCTAAACCATACATTTGCCCTTGCAGCCTGGGTCTCATACATGGTGTACAGTGCTGGTGTAACTATGACATTGAACCTCCACCATTTTTCTCTATGAGGCTGTGTCCTTTGTATTTACTTCTCAAGTGGCTGACTTGCTTTTTCAGGCTAATATTGTTCTCGACCATATATAACTAGTTACTTAAGTGTGGCAGCTCGGGAATACTCAGTCCTCTTCTGCTGCACTACCTACACACACAACACTATTTGTATCTATAATGTATATCGGCGACCTCCCACGAATATCCACGCGAAACAGTAGCAATTGACCACACGCACCAGTTTCCTTGGCTTAGTACATCCACGTGTCTCTCTAGTATACACATAAATCATAGGATACACCAGCGATAAATGTCTTTCAGAGATATGAAAACCTGATACTAGACAAATGCACTTCTACCTGGTATCCCCAACTTACAGGAATTCATGTTTATGTGTTCAGCTTGATATTCTCTTCAAACCAACCAAACACACCCTCGTGTTGCTTTGCATCAACCGACAATGGCTAAGTCTGGTATTATAGAGTCCAGATCAAACACTCGTAGATTATATTTTATTTGGCCAGCAGATTTGACCAAACTAAAATCCAGCTGTATTCCCAGTCGTGTGTGTCACATCTTCCTTCGTGAAGTAATTCCTCTGTTATTTCTCTAGGCTCCTTCCAGATGCATTTTCACTCACCGCCTGATGAGTTTCCTGACAGAGCGACACCTAAGCACAAGAGCTAAAAGCAAGAGTCTGAAGATGTGCAGAAGATTATTCAAGAACTAAGCAGCCACTAAGTTAGCACAGAACAAGACAGAGGCCACTGCGCCAAAGAGAAACCAAAATGTCGCACGCGCGCGCTCACTCAGACGTTGGTCGCTATATGCTGCAAAACCATGTTTCTCCTATATCTCGACTCTCATCGGTTTTACTATACATTCGTTCACCAATTACACTACGAACTTCACTCTGTGGCGTAATCATCATCCTCGATACTATATTAATTTGCAACTGCAGGGGCAATGAGCATCTGTGGTAGTAACGCTCCGGATGCTACATGTTGTAGATAGTTATTGTCCTCTCACTGAAAGGAGATTCATCCGATTTCCACACACACACAGACAAGACTGACACTCAAAGTGGACGTGGGAAGAACTGGTGAAGAAAAAAGTCTCTGCGCGCTTGATGGCTGTCAGTCTGGGTGGATGGATGGTGGACAGACGGAGGAGCAGAAGCAGTCAGACCGCCTTTAATCCACGAGATTGCACATTGCAGGCACAAAATAGCAGAATACTGGAAGCCAAGAATAGAGTAGAAATAGAAGGCAGAACACCATATTAGATGCGACAGATGAATAGTAAACCACATAATTCCTGAGCAACTGACTGACAGTTTAAACCTCCGAACTGAGGCTGCAGGTCAACTAAATCCTATTATCACTTCCCATCTCTTTAGCACTTATTCAAGACTGGTGACTCTAATTGAATAAAACTTGAAGAATTCTAACTGACTGAGCAGAAAAACCGTATAAACTACTGATCGCCATAGGTCCAGTGATGACTGTCAATGTTCAAGCAATACCAACCAGCTGTTTAGTATCAAGTGGAAGATGCCTAAACCCACTTGTCCTTGCTCCCATCCTCATTAACTCTCTTTGGCCGAGCGTCGTGGAATGTGAATTTGAGCAGAATTCTACGATATCATGCATAGAGACTGGAGGAGAGTAAGAGACGCCAGTGGTGGTGGGGGAGGGGCGTATGTTGCTCCAGACAACTATACATGCAGATTAGGCAGCTATCTCATTTAATCTCAAGCTCTGCCCCCACCGCTATGCAAACGCACTCTTCTTCGTCTTCGCACATCCTCCTTATCAGTTTTTGAGTTTTGCTAGCCCTTTTCTCAGGATCTTATATTCGCTCCACAGGGCGCATACAGTTTCAGCCGCGCCATCTTTCCTGTCACTCACACTTGTATGTGCTTTATGTAATCCTGCCGCGTGCTCAATACGCCGAATGGTCGCACTCCACACTTTTACAGACAAGACCAGTCAGCTCACACACACACACCACACACAAGGATCCATCGTTAATAAGATAGACGTTAAGCCGACTAAAGGGTACACACATGCAAAATTGAAATGATGGGAGAAGAAAGGCGCGCGAGGAAGCAGGCGCACTCTCTAGCAGCACCAAACACTCATCCCTACCTTACACATAGGACACTCACCAACGCAACACACCTGAAGTGTGCACACACGCACACGCACTACGCCACAACACACATACACACACACACACCACACCAGACCCAAATTCTCAAAGCAGCAGCAGCCAGAGTATAAGTCATAAACATGCTTCATAACATGACTAGCCTATGTTGGTTGGGGTTACGTTCTGATAGCTTAAGGATGACGGGAATTCGAACTTAAATGTATAGATTTTCAACCACAGGTACAAAATCAGTTTTTTTCTAATGGAGGAATTGCAATAAAAGCAGTGAGGCATCAAATGTACTAAGACCTCGTAAACCTAAATTGTGGATAAAATCAGTGAATGGTATTTCAATTTGCTCACAGATCATATATAAAAAGCACATATTTAAATCACCCAACAGGCACAAAATCAATTTATAAATGTGGAAACATGGACTGTTTTGGCTACTTTATGTTAAAAAAGAATGAACAACTCAATATCTTACAGTCAGTGAAATTACCATTCTCACTATCCTCACTGTATCATGTACTTTAATCAATTAGCCCAAATTTGGTTATTTTAAATTTGCTCCGCTATGTTATTTGATATATGCACTCTGGTAGACCCCCCGCTAGCTTATTACTGTATTATTCGCGTTTCACTACTGGTCTATCTCTGCAGGGATCTTCGATAATCTGCTCAGACACCAAGAACAACAATCTGAGCCTGTCAGTGGCAACAACCTTTCGTGCACTTTTAGTTGACGTACTTTGACCAGCACATTTGCCCACACGATTAATTTATATTGCCGCCAAGATAGGCAGTTTCCCCGTTTTAGGGATATTTTCGCATCTAACTTTATGAATTGAATTAAAGATTTATTTAGTCCAAACTAGCCATTGCAATTGTTGGTAACAAAGATGGTTTTGGTAACTTTTATTTTCTTTCTGTCCAGTTTGACGTGTGTTTACACATTATCCACAAAGTAAAATTACTGGTTTTGTCAATGAAGTCTGGTAGGCCGGCAATTGTTTTGGTCTGAGATGCTGTGCTTTAGTGCAACATCAGTAGCAGTGCATTTTATATATATGACCTTTTAAATAAATTGTATATCATACACAGCTATGTCAGCGACCATGTAATATGACAAAATACATGTATGTTATTCATTTGTTGGTAGCTGTTAGCATTTATAATGAGGGAAATTGAAAAGACATTAAAAATAAAGCAAGCGTAAAGCCACGTTACAGAGCAAGTCTGATAATATTTAGTCATGAACTTTCCAAAATGCTCTGATATTGCACAAATGTCAATTAGCATTAGCTGTTAAAGTACAAGTGATGCACAGACATTAGACTTACATAACACCTATTTGGGCTTTATTCCAGCTAAAAATAATTTGAATTGATTTGAATCTGACAAAAAGAAGATGAGAAGATTAAATTTGACACAATACATTATATAATACATCATCTGTTGGTGCCTTTTAACATCTGAACTAAAGAAACAACTGTGGGATTAAAGTCATTTTAATGACTGTTATATGAATATTTAGTTAAATGTTACTGGCATGTTCCAGCAAACAGGTACCCAGGGAATGTTAAAATACCAGTCTTATAACATTATTCTCTGTTGCCTCAATTAGCATTTTAATGCTAACTGACACTATATTCTATATTGTGTCAGTTAGCATTAAAATGGGCTTCAGCTTCTGTAATCAACAGAATATTACGTGCCTGAAGCAGCTGACCAAGAAGTGTCAGTTATCATCATCTTCATCATCACAGCCATCACAACGTCAAGGTCATGTTTACAATGCATTATAAGCTCATTCATAAGACATTATAATGCTTTTATAAGGCTGCACATTCTTCATTTATTCAGACCCTATATCACTATGAAACTGAATCCCTGTGATTTTTCTCCTTAAAATACCTTTCATTTACCCATTAATAGTGATGTAATTGAAGTCTTACTTGGTGATATTATAAGGATTAATTAATTGGTGAAATTTAAGGCGTTTTATCACTTTAAAACCCTTTTATCCATTCAGAGAACCAATTAAAACCCATTTATATATGATAATCCATTGATTTATCCATTAAGCCAAAATCTGCCTTCACTGCCCTCTTTTGGTCTGTAATGCTCTCTAATGGCATCGTATTGCATTTTCATTTGGACATAAAATGCTCAGTTTCTATTAGGTAAAAAGGATTTTTTCAGTAGTTCTTTTGTTGTCCCATCCACCACAGATGACAGTGGGTTTTTCTTTCGCCTCCCACCGCAGCAGTCAGCGCCATTCCCAGCTTGCAGCGTAAATGTTTTCTCTCCGGCCCATAGATATTCAGCTGACCTACATTACAGAGCCACTAAAATTAGCTTCTGCCCAGGAAAGATCCTGCTGCCTTTGAAGTTATAAGAAGATGTGTCCCTCCTGAGCAGCCATAGGCTCAAAACAGAGGGGAGAGATGAGACTTATATAGAGGCAGGCAGCAGAAGTGGGCCAGCAGTGTGTGTATGTGTGAATGAGGGAGTGTGTGGGTGGAGTGCATTTATTGCTGAGGCAGTGTAACACTGACACAGAAAGAGTATGCTACATGCAGAGCTACACACACACTACTGCGTATACACACACACACACACACAAACACACACACACACACACACAGATGTGCCGTGGAAAGCCAAGGGCGCCAATGTGATAATTACACCCTCAGCCTAATCACTGCTCCAGGAATTAGACTGGCCCCACAGCTCATAATCTGCTCATAATCTGCCTGCAGACTCAGGGTCCACAGTGGCCCTGCCCACTCTAATCTGGGACCACAAATTTAAACAAAATAAGGTTTTTCAGAGGCAGCTTAGAGCATTTCATGCCATGAATCAGTGGAGTGTGCAGGAAGGGAGCAATGACGATGAGAAGGGTTATCTTGGCTTGCTCTGCAGCAGTGCAAGCTGGATTTGAAGCCAGTGGCAGCTGCTCTGAGATAAACAGATCTTGAAATTAAAGCATTAATCTGACTATATTCATATGTCTGGGGCCTGTATTGTGCTGTTACGATGGTACATCAGTTGTATTCCAGAGCACAAACTGATAATTCAGGGATGTCCACTAGAGGACGTCAAACTGCGGTAGCCTGCTGGGGTCTTCTTGATCCAAAACTCTATTTAAACCCCTGAGATTTAGGAAGAGATTATTTTTTTCTCCAAACTGAGACAGGTTGATAAAATGAGGAGGAGTTGGAGCAGATTTATATGTCTGTGTGCTGCCATTGCAAAGACAGCCAAGAACTCCAAACGAGACAGCCCATTGCCTGCCAGCTGCTGTGAGTGTGTGTGCGTGTGTGTGTGTGTGTGTATGATGCTACAGGGAATCACCCCCTCTCTGCACCAAAGAAGATTATCCCCTGCAGATCTGGCACATTCTTCTAACATCCAATCAAACTGCCTCATCTGCTTTATCATCCAATCAACTCATGACATTGCCGATCCAATCAGAATAAAGCCTCCTTACTTTCTACCTAATGCCCCCGCCCCACACACACACACAGATAAATAAAACTTTGCCCTCAGCCATTAAGAAGCCTACAGCTTTAGCTTAAGAGCAGCAAAGACTAACATCACTGTCACATATTATCAACAGCCATCTATCCAAGGGCATTCATGTACATTATGTAGTATTGCATCAAAGATGCTGAATTATAATTTCGACTAAGCCTCCTCAAAATTGTGACTTCATGTTTTTCTCAGATGTTCAAACGTGATTTATTTTTTGAAAAGTAATTCTCCTCCCACCCAGAAGCCCAAGGAAAAAGGCCTTGATCTCCAACCCAGGCCAGCCCATCCCGATCCCTGGGTTTTTTTTGAAACCAACACACACGAAACAACAATTAGAGCAGTAGCTAGTCCCATTATCTGCATTGATCGGTTTGAGCTAGCACCAGGCTCATCTACTAAGCTCCATTACTGCGACTGGCTGAGCTCCAAACTGTCAACAGAACAAAACAAGGGTGCTTAGCAACTTCCTCTCAGGTTATCAAACTACACACACTGAGGTTTTGGGGGAAATTAACTGGTATCCAGCCTACTGTTTCTGATAATAAAACACAGGTATTCATCTATTTAGACCCAGCAATGCTGTTTAGAAAAGAGTGCAATAAAAAGCATCATGGACAAGGAGTCATTGTTTCCCAGCACAGGAGCAGACATAGCAGACATTAACAAGAACAAGCCAGAATGAACCAGAGTACTTCACATACACACAGGCACACTGCAGACAGAGAGAGACTCCTCAATATCTTCTCAACACTGAATATGGCAACTTCCAAACACAAAAGCTTGCCGTTAAATTAGTAAGTATTGTGTTCGAAAACATATGCAACATTCCCCAGTATTGACCTTTGGTTTGATTTGGTTTTGTTGATCAGATTTAAATGTACAATGTAAACGCAGTTATTAAATGACGACATGACCATACGATCACCACTTGACTGATTTCAGCGGATAAAAGCAGACACAGAAGCGCTGACTGTCACACTTACCTGTCTCATAAAACATGAGTAACTTATTCCAACATCATCATTACAATTATCATCATCCAACACATTTCATCACAAGCACACAGTGTTGTTGAATGAGTCTTACAGCACAATCACACAGGATGTGTGTTAGTAGTCAAGGGTGACACTCTATTTGTTTGCAATGTTGACACGTTTGTGAAAACAGGCTGAAAAGAGGTCAGGTTCCTTCCGTCACTGACACTGTATCTCTCTACCATACAGCGGAACCTTACTAAGCCCCGCCCCTTTTTGCTCTGCGCTCCAATATCCGTTGAGCAAGCCTCGGTCTGAACCTCGGTCCACTTCCTCCCTTCCTGTACGCTATGTGCTAGGCTCGTCCATGTTGAAAACTCAACCACATTTTGAACAAAGTTAAAAGATGCAAAATATCCTTAATATACTTACATTTTAAGTTAGCTAACTAATGTTAGAAAAACGCTAGCAAGCAAACTAGATAGCTAGCTAGCACTACACTAATCACTAATTATCTACACCAATTGTTAGCTAGCTAGTTACATCTAAATGCTAATGTAAGAAAATGTTGGATAACTAACTAGCTAATTTATATCAACTTTTAGTTAGCTGGTAAGCTAGTGTTTTGTTACCATTAGCTAGCTAACTTAAGATGAGCGTGAGCAGATGACACAAGCCTAGCACATAGCATATCTAAGTACAGGAAGGGAGAACACTGACCGAGGTTCTGACCGAAGCTTGTTCAACTGCAATTGGAGCACAGAACCAAAAGGGCCGGGACTCAGGAATGGTCAATTAGAGGCAAGACTGCTATGCCAACTGAATGTAAAATGGTGGAGCTCAGTGACTGCAGGCACACTGGTAGACCTGTTTCTGCGTTTAAACTCCCGTGTGATCGCAGTCGTGTAAGACTCCTTTCAGCCACTGGCAGATATGAGCAATGACACTCTCATATATCACACACTGTGCACACAGAGTCAGATACAGTTTGCTTTTACTCATGCCTTTTCTTATTCTTAAACAAAGCAAACCTTCATGCTTCATAGGAAAAAAAGCAAAATAGCCTCTGCACTCTGTGGTCACTGTAACAAACTTCACCAGCAAACAACCAACCAAAGAGGTGCTGCGTAAGATGCAGAAAAGGTATGATGTAGTGGCACACGCACAATCTTTTCTCCCCACAAATGCACAGGTGATCAGAGTAATGGCAGCATTCACAAAGCTTTACAGAATTAACTCTCAAACACAGCGTCATGGTATTAAATAGATGGTGGTTTCCGCAGCTATTCTACAGGACTGATCTGATGACCGGGTTAGTTATAGTGTTCAGATTTTGTCCAAATGTTTATTTTTACATTTTAAACCTTTTAAGATAAATGTGTTTTAGTACTCCAATGACAAAAAACGAGGCATTTCTGTGATTTGCAACCTTTTTTCAGGCGTACCCTCCCAGTCCTGTCAGATGAACTCAAGTACACACCAATAATCATATTCCAACTGTGTTCACTGATTATAAGCCAGACTTTTCATACAGTTGAACTGTCAGTGTTCAGGTTTGTTTTACATTTGTACTACTTGTGGCAGAAGCTGGTCTCAACTATTTATCCGTTACTCTTGGTTGTATAAACAATTTATCTGTTACTTTTAGCTATTTTGATAACCATTTAGACTCCACTGCTTAACTAATGTTAAGTAGTTTTGACGCACTCTCAAATCTGGTGTTCAGCTGGGGACCTGGTTTCAGCTCAATATGTTGATATTTTCATTTACATTTTTTCTGATTAGTTGAGTTACCCCGCAGTCTTTTCATGTACCCCCTAGAACTGCAGAAGTACCCCCTGGGGCACATGTACCCCATGTTGGTAATCACTGCTTAAACAAGGCTGGTAAGGTAAAAAATAGTTAGTTATGACTCATCTTCATAAATATTCTAAATATTTTAAATCAGTTTACTTCTGTGCCCCACTATGAACGAAACAAGTGCAAAGTTTGTAAACTACATGTAATGAATCATTTTGTGCTCTACAAAGGCTTTTTTGAGTTTTATTTGTAGTTTTTGATTATTATCACGATCACCTTGGCCCATGAATGGAAATCAAGTTGCTGCTCTATTTTATTTTTATAACTAGAAACCTTAACAGTGCATTTCTGCTGGACACATTCTTCATCACGGCAAATGAACACAGATCGTTTTTTTTTAATCAGGCACTAGATGACCAATAAGGTGAGAGTTTTATGACACCGCATGGGGACATTATGTCATAATGCAGCCTCTGTAAAGCTCTGGGATTATACAGGACACATCATGGCACTGTGCATTACAGTAACACACACACACAAACTGCTCCCCTTCAACACTACTGGAAAGAAGATGACGGAAGAGGAGAAGTGGAAAGAAAAGGATTTAGCATCCACTGTGCCTGTAATTCGATATCCCAAGTGAAACCACATGCATTTTAGTCATGCACAGATATAGGAAGGGGGCAGGGTGTTGCCATGCAAGAGGAGAGAGGAGGGGCGTGCAGTAGTGAATGGGGCATCACCTTGGTCAGCAGGTGGGAAGGTTTTCCCGCTATGTTTCTCAGAATCAGAGAGGTTTCCCTGTCCAGATAGGAGTGCTTTAAAGAGAGAGAGAGTCCGGGTGAATTAATCTGGTGTTTGATTGGCTGGAGGTGGCAGTGTAGCAGAAAGCTGTGTGGTGAAGCAGAGCTCAGCAGCAGGAAAACATCAACGTCACTGATTAAGTGGTCAGAGTCTCAAACCTGTGGAGGAGAACTGAACACATAATAAACAGATTACAGTAATGTATGCTGGGATGAAAAGGAAGTGTTAAGACACCCATTAACTAACAGTCATATAAAGTAACTTAGAGCTTATTATCAGCCAGACTCATGAGTACCTTTAATTTTTGTGAACTCACTCTTCTTCAACCTGCCCTGTCTACTCAGATTTTTTTTTTTCACAGAATGTGGTGTAAAACATCCTAGACGAGAAAGGGTACCCTGAATTAGACCTCAGCATTTAGTTCAAAAAGGTTTGCTTCATGTCACCTGATCCGCCTGACAACAATCTCGTAGACAC
>NW_023340095.1:23625319-23629312 GCF_004916995.1 Morone saxatilis | reverse complement strand
AACACTTCATTGAACAAGATCACATTTATACATGGATTTATAGTCCCCATACACCCTTTTCCACTAACGGCAAGAATTACAGATGTAACATTGATATGAAAAATTAAGGTAGTTATTGCTTGCTTGAGCAACAACTAGTACGTAGATCACTGGCTCAATGTTAGCGTTCATAGGCGATCTAGTGTGCGTAAATAAATACATAGGGGGCGCAGTCGACACAAGGGAGCGGCAGCCGCCGCGCGTTCTCGCGCGGAAACGCGTGTGGGGTCTGTGTTGTTGCTAGACCAGCAAAGTGTGGTGCCTATGTGGGACCAATTTGTCGCTGGCCACCGCGCGTCGTGGTGCGGTCGAAACGCAGAAAGACTGGTGTTGCGAAGAGTTGCGTGTAGCGAGTGGGCTGCCCGGAAAGCGTGAGCCGATCAAGACCTCCCGTTCTGGAACAAGGCCCGCGCGCGGCGGCTGGTGAGCTCGCGTGCTCGCGAGCGAGTTGCCCCAAACCGTGCGCGGGGGGGCGGGTGTGTGGGATGCCGGCTGAGCTGCGATCTAAACAGCCTAATGTGATCGACCGGAAGGCTGGGGGGCTGAGGACACCTGGGAGCGAGCTCGTGTCACAGATCAGGCACGCGAGCGGAAACTACATGCAGACCAGAGAAGTGATAATACTGTAGACTCCCTTAGTCTATGTCATCACAAAATACGTTCCCCCAGAACAGGGCGACGAGCCATAAATGTGCAATGTCTCTTTTCATGTAACTCCACATTACAAGATAGTATTTCATATACTTCTGTATTAAGACACTATTAATGAACTAAAATTCTAAAAAACAGATTAAAAGTTTGGGGTTTTCCTTGGGAACTGAGAGTGTTTAGTAAATCTGCTTTCAGTGTGTCATCTGTTTAATGAATAACCAATGGATATTGTATTGGGCTTCCCATATGAAACCGGCTTGAATAAGACCAATCTTGTATGCATAATGCTCGGGTCCTCTTTTTATTTAGAGCTGCGTGCGCACTGCAATATCTAGTAGTCAATGAGCCCTTTTAACATTGATATGAAAAATTAGTAGTTATGCTTGCTTGAGCAACAACTAGTTAGCTAGACAGCTAGCTCAATGTTACGTTCATAGCATCTATGTGCTAAATAGCTAATAAATACATAGCTGGATGGACACAAGGCACCCCCAGCCCCTGTTGTAAGTGGTTGTTGGTTCTAGACCAGCAAAGTGTTGGTGCCGTATTGGGACCAATTTTCCTGGCCAAGAGCCGTTTCTTTGGCTGTCGAAACGCCAAGAACTGGTTTGAAATTAGGCACTGGCTCCGAAATAGCCATCAAACTGCCTTGGTGGAAAAGGGGTAGAGGTCTCCGAGATGTTTTTAAAACCTGGGGTTTGGGTTTGCATTACTGGATCTAAAAATCCTAATGTGATCAAAGGGGGAGGAACCTGGGAGGAGCACAGGTAGGACAGGCAGGGGGAAAGCACCAGACCAGAGAGTGATAAACTGAGACTCCCTGTCAATCACACAAATACCTTCCCAAACATACCACCAAAATACAGAACTCAAATTACAAGAAGTATTTCATTTACTGCTTTAGAACTATTGAACTAAAATTCAAAAAACAGATAAGTTTGGGGTTTTCCTTGGAACTGACATGTAGTAAAACTGCATTGTGCACTGTTTTACCATGTGTTTGTTGGGCTTCCCACTTGCTTAAAACCCAACTTGTGGCAATCTGGTCCTTTAGAGCTGCTGCACTGCATTCTGGTATACTTCCTGTTCTTGTAGGAATTTAAATTACAGTTTTTTATTTTTTTTCTTCTCTCCCTGTATGATGGTTGAATGTTGAATATTAAAAAGTCCTCTTGAAGGACTGACACCATAACTGACCTTTACGTTTGATGATACATTTTGTACTATCAAACGTCAGCATTTAATTCATTTTTTAAGGACTTTACCTCAACTGCCATGTAATCAAATATAACTTTTAAAATCTTTAAAGCACTAAATTTGACCAGGTCATTATATTTAGGTGAGGTTAGTGGCACTACAAACTGTTCTGAGAAGCTCTCCCTCTGTGTCGATTAAGCCATTTAATGCGAAACCAGTAGGGAGACAAGTAAAGTCTGCTTATACTCGAAACAACAAGCTAAAGTGGACCAGAGCCCTGTTACATTTCCTTTGGAAATAAAGGTTAAATAATTCAAAAAGAAACAAGCAGACAGCCACTACGGCTTCAGGGTTTACTGGTAGGAGAATAGAGGGCTACACAGCCAAACAGGACACAGGAATCCAGTGCAGACCAGCAGGATGCCAAGCAGAGTTTTATTAATTATTTATGTGCTAAATTATTTACTATATTACTCGTATTTCTGACAATGTGAATGGGCCAAATCTGTGTGTCTCACTGAGCTCTACATTACCTCACACACATGCACGTGCAGCAGCACTGTGAGTCACTACCAGTTCACCCTGAGCCGGTTCCTGCTGAGCACACTGAGCTCCGGTCCAGAGCCACACTGGGTTCTAGCCTATTTATTGGTGTGAAGCAAACAGTGAGAAACAAGACGTTGTCAGGGTGGTGCCTGCAGTAAAACCTTGGTCCAATTCCAGTTTGCTTTCCTGACCTGATAACTCCCATACATTTGCCAGTTTTGGAATACAAACATCCACTTCCTCAAAAGAAGAAGAAATATTCAATTCACTGTTTCATTTAATTGTTTCTCATGTTGTTCCAACCAGGGATATAGCGGAAATCTGGTACCCATCCAGTGAAACACCAACATACTATCTTGTTCTCATCTTTCATAATCTTGTGAGTGTGTGTGCGTCAATCACTAGAAACCATTTTTTTTAGAAAGCATTAGATCTCTCTTGATAACCACAGATTAAAAATAATATTTAGGTCAAACACACATATAAACACACACACACATTCGGCACATCCCAACATTAATCGAAAATAACGTAAATGTGTTTACATAAAGTCCTTTATTCAAAAAAGTTGTGGATATTTGTCATAATTCGCAATAATAAGTGGAAACCTTAGTTTCAATGTGATGGCATGGACAGTTGTTGGCGTGAATGATCGGAATTAAAAAAGCAAGTAAAAAAAAAGCTCAGCTAAAAAAAGACTTTTAGTGTTTTGACAGGAGATGCAGAGAACTTTAAAGTTTAAGCGGTTGTAACTCCAAAACAATCCATGTTGAGTTCTTGGTGAGGTAAAGCTTGTGTTTGCAGGTCATTAACCTTTCCCCAATTCCTTCTAACCTCTTTAACATTTTGAAAAAAATACAATTTCACTCCACATACAGAAGTCCACTTTATTAGTCACCAATAGTGGGTTTTTGTTAAAGAAAAACCAAAACAGTATTCCAAGAACCAACGGCTTTACATTGGATACAAAAAATAAAGCTTCCCTTGCTTTTTCTTTTTGAAGGTATTGTTGAAACTAAAAAATCTTGAGAATTAAATTACATTTTACAGTATTTATGTGGTGATAACATATTCTTATTTTGATGGGCCAAAATGACTTACTTGAGTATTTGATAACTTGAGTTAATTTCTAATTTTGTGGAAAGTTTAACTGTTAAACCTCTGGGCCCCTACTACTTGCATATAACTCATTGATGATGGAGTCAAAACATGTTCACCCCAATCTATCTTTTCAGAAGGATCGAACACTACAGGTTAATCAGATACAAGTAATACTGAGTTGGACTTGTTTTTATTAAATTTACAGCTTAAACAAAAACAATGGCGTGCAACCATAAACCCCTAAGTGTTACAACAGGGAACGAATACTGACCACACACTTCTAACAAAGTCCTTCCATATTGTTAGTGCAATAAGCAGTTCTCCCAGCGGGCTCAGGTGTCCTACAGGGGGATTCACACAACACAACACGTGCACAACACAACTTGGATGCAGTTGGTTCAATCTTGGCCAAAGGGAAAAGGCTTGAACCATAATCGTTGTGTGGTGTGTGTGGGTTGT
>NW_023340095.1:23622686-23625219 GCF_004916995.1 Morone saxatilis | reverse complement strand
TATTATTCTTCAGATTTTTAGTTTCACATACCTTCAAAAAGAAAAAGCAGGGAAAAGCCTTTTTTGTATCCAATGTAAGCCAGTTGGTTCTGGAATACTGTTGGTTTTCTTAACAAAAACCACCTTATGTGATAATTAGTGCTCTGTAATGGAGTGAATTATTTCAATGGTAGAGATTAGAGGAAATGGGGAGGAGCTGCAACGCAGCTACCTCCCTACCAGACCCAACATGGATTGTTGAGTTACACGGCTTAAGCTTAAGTTCTCCTGCATCTTGGTTCAACACTAAAGGTCTTTTTAGGCTGAGCTTTTTACTGCTTTTATTCTCATTCAACCCCACCACACTGTCCATGCATCACATTGACTAGGTTTCCACTATTATTGCGAATATGACAATATTCCACACTTTGATAAGGACTATGTAAACAGCATTTACGTTATTTCCGATTAATGTGGGATGTGCCGATATTCAGGTTTTAGGAGCATTCTTTGGACATGTATATAACGCATTCGGAATATGCATTTCATCGTAAGGTGAAACAAACCTACTCTTAAACATAATGAAAGACTTGGATATCAGCAGGTTTTTATATATGTGCAAATACTGCAGTGGGTTAGGATTATTGTCAGCACGATAATGCCTGCCATTCATTGTATTATGAAAAGCAGTATGTATGTACTGCATGCTTCACCAGTATGTAGTAGGTGGTTTTGAATACAACCACTGTGTACTAGACTACCAGTATAGTAAAAAAAACAATGGACTTGCTGGTCCCATTTCACGCTAGTACTGCTCTGATTAGAGAGTTAACATCTGATAATCAATACTCAATTTAACCTTTATTCCTCCAAACAGTTCAATGGGGATTCAGTGAGTCCTAAATTTGTGTTATTTTTATTGCCCTTAATAGACACACAGAGTGAGCGTGTAAAGGAGAGAAAGACTCTGCAGCAGTCCCAGTTTCGAATGAGCTGGACTCATGGGACCAGCGCTCTGGGCACATCTCCTCTTATCCCTCTCTTTCTGTTTTCTTTCTCTGCATTTGCACTCTTTGTCCCTCTTTCTTTTCATCTGTGTCACTCTTTGCTTCTCTCTATGTTCGCCCTTTAGTTTGCATCATCGCCTTCCCTTGCTCCTATATTATCTAAAGTCGTTTGCTGACTCACTCTGGCTTCTCATCTCATTATTCTAATTTTATACATGCCTTCGCTCTCTCTCTTAGATTGGCGGTAGTATCTGTGTATGCAGTGGCTGTATTAGAGCAGTAACCCAGTTTCCTACTCACTCAGCAGGGTTTGTGTTTGCAGTGCAGCTCATTGGGTTGCCTTTTTTGGATTCAGCAAAGCATTAAACATTAACAAGGTTTGGGTTAAACTCCCTCAGCACCCACCAGTCAGAAATGAAGGACAAATGTATGAATGCTTAAAAAAGCCTTTTTAAATGCAAAATGCATTGTAGAAAACAAACCCCTTAAATTGTTAAAGCTCTTTTTAGCATTTTATTCTGTTCTCAGCTGTGAATTGTTCTCATCTGACTCCGTAGGTGATTCAGGGAAGATTATGACCAGGCTTTTGTTTTCAGTGCATTCTGGGACAGAAGAACGGAGTGCTTTTGATCTTAAAAGAAGCAAGGACACAGCCTGAAGCAGCAGAAACTGTCAGCACCGCACAGCCAGCAGTGGGAGAAAATGCCAACCAACACAAACTACTGCAGCAGCAAAGCCTAAAACTACCCACGCACACAATGAAAAAGTCCACAGCAAGGAAGGCTGGACTGTTGGAGAAGACCTGTTCATGATTTGCAGCTCTGAGAACCAACACAACTGACTGGTAAAGTGGAGAAAACTTGACTTAAAGACACTTTACTATATTAAATGATATATATTTTATATATATATACACATTTGTATATCGATTGGTTTGAAAATGTCTGCACTGCATTACTACTTCAGTCACTTGGACAGTGAATAGTTAACGGTTTCTGCAAACAACTGAAAGATGGGAAAACAATCTAAAAACTGTTCAACAAACAACAGGTGTAAAAAAGTAAAAGTAATGTAAGGCACATGGCCCTTTACACCCTTACCCTTTAAGTCACCCAAACTGTGTGTGCTAATCATTATTCCTGTATTTTAGTGCATAATCTCTTCATAATCGTCTTGAAACGGTAGTAGACTCAGCATAATCCCAGTCAGTCATAGTCTGAGTCAAAGCACCATCAGTCCTGCTGCTGAACACCCGAAACATGAAGCTAGCACTGAGGTACACTGTTGTGATGGACTTCTTCTGTCAGCACTAGGTTTTTTTGGTGTTTAATGGCAACCTTGGCTGGCTAACCTTGGCTTAGCTTTAGCACACCATCAGTGTGCTTGCTAAATGAAGCTGCTGGCTAGTTAGCTATTGCTAACAGTTTGTTCTGGTTAAAGCTGCTATAAACTACTTTTTATGGCTCTACATTGTGACAGCCATCACTGCTATAGAGAGATCAGTCAGTAACATGGTCTCCCAGTCCCTCCTTCCTGCAGTAAACAGA
>NW_023340095.1:23621457-23622679 GCF_004916995.1 Morone saxatilis | reverse complement strand
GGAGAGAGAACTCCACAAAGAAGCGGTCCTTTTGAAGCAGATGCTACAATCAGTTGTCAATTTATTAGCCCAGCTAACGCCAATGGAGTCTGATGCAACAGTCCACCAATAAATAAATAAATCCTCCCTTTATTATGGTTAAAATCAGAGAGGTGTTTCTGTTATTTGGCCTACCATCACTGATATGTATGAGGTGAACAAAAAAACACACACTTCTCAATATAGCACAATATCACAGAATCCCTACAATGTACTGTGTCCCCACAATGTGACTAATACAAAAAAAGTGTGCACACACCTTTATACATCCACTAGTTGTTAAGAGGATTTTTGTCTGTTCTGACATTTTCTTCAGTTGACTTCCAATATGGTGCCAATCTTGGGAAATGGTTTACTCTTACAATGCCTCACTTAAACCTCTATATATTTGAATGACCAATTAGTTGCATCCTAATCTTAAACATATTTAAGATGAATCCTAACATATTTATCATTAATTCCTTTTCCCCACATTGTCTGAAAGAAGGAAGGTGAGGACCAGCCAAACATACAGATCATTAAAATGAGAAAAAGTGGGCATCTACCTCTGTGTTGTGATGACCTTGACTGGCTCCGGCTGAGGGCGTAACTGAAGACTGCTGACTGTCTGACTCACTGGAGCGAAGAACACTGTCCAGCGAGTCCATGGAAGAAGCAGAGTTAACGGAAACCCCGGATGCCGAGGTGACGGAGGAGCGCGAGGAGTGAACAATCGAACGCACCTGAAGTGAAGGGAAAGAGAAGAGAAATCAGAGCTCAGAAAACAGGGCCAGATTGTCAGTTCATCAGCTTAAAATACTGATTTGGCAGTATGGAGAGAGGTTTTAGTATGCGGTACAATTTTTCAAGCTCTCTCGGTCAAACTTAAATAAATAAACCTCACATTTATTGTCATTATTATACTTTATTTTTATTCATAAACTGTAAACATAAAATGACTGAGGTCACTTTGAAGCGTAGTTTACCTCATGGTCGCTGACTGTGCCAACTGATCCAGTGCGTCGATGCTGGCGCTGAGAGGACGCAGGCCGTCGCATTGTGGCGGATGTATAGGAGGAAGCGGAGCTAAGAGAGTGGGAGGAGGTCTGACGAGCAGCTTCATCCATACTAAGAGATGCCTGATGGGTAAAGCAGAGACAGAGGACAGAAGGTAAAGCTGGGCTCAAATATACAAAACAAACAG
>NW_023340095.1:23621085-23621436 GCF_004916995.1 Morone saxatilis | reverse complement strand
CAGATGATTTTACCGGGTGCATTGGCGCGACGGCGTGAAGCAGATTTCACACTATCAATCTGTAGAGTAAATATGTCCCCCATAATGCAGGCAAATCTCTGGATGAATCAGTCTTTTAAATCTCATCAAAATATTGTGGTTGTGTCATCTTACATAGCATAGTCTGATCAAGCCCATAGTGGTCTGAAGGCAAGGACATAAAAAAAAACTGTGAAAGATGTTTACATGTATCAATCCAACCTTTTTTTCTTCCAATTCTGATACCTAAATTCAGGCTCTGCTGATAGTGAGTACCAATACGATACTAGTGTTCTCCACGAGTGTTAGCCACAGACCTTATTTCAGGCATCT
>NW_023340095.1:23620674-23620985 GCF_004916995.1 Morone saxatilis | reverse complement strand
CATTGTCAGATTAGGGATTTTATGCAAGATCATTTTGTGCAGATACTGTGTGTACCTTGGTGTCAGTCAAGCCCAGGCGAGCCAGGCTGCCAGCGCTGTTGGGTTTGGTGTTGATGGTGCTAAGTTCCTGTTCGATCGAGCAGAGATCAGCCATGAGAGCATCGAGATCCACGTTCTCCCCCTGATTCAGCGCCTCTGCAGACAGAGATTATCAGGATGTGAAACAGGCAGACCATAACAGAGCAGGAGAGGACAGCAAATGTGTGTTTCATAGGTTATGGACATAACAGCAAACAACTATTCTCTATGTA
>NW_023340095.1:23617320-23620601 GCF_004916995.1 Morone saxatilis | reverse complement strand
TGTTTACATAGCTGGTCTGCTCTGTGTGCAGCTGAGTAGAGGGACTGAAACAGCTGTCTTTATCATCTACGTCAGTGAATTAAGAATTTATTTTGACCCAACCAGAGTTGGTGGTTGTTGGAACAGTGGAGTTTTATTTTTTTGTTAAAATGTCACAATGACATGCACACTTTTTGTCTATAGAATTTGGTGGCGAGTCATATTACGACTCTCTGTGAAGGGTTTATTCTGACCAATCCGACATTGGTGATGGTTGGAAAGACAGTTTTGGTTGGTCAGTTATATTTTATTTTTGTCCCATTGTTTTGGTCTGTGTTGCTGGTGCTCTAGTGTGTGTAAAGGTATGTGTGTGTGTGTCTGACCGTTGATGTTGTAGATGGAGAATCTGTAGGAGAAGTTGGCCATGTTGGCGTCTTGTCTGAGGGGAGCTTTCTGCTGAGGAGGTTGTTCTGGGCGACCATCATCCAGACTCTGCATAGACAAGAGGAGGAGAAAGTGAATGTGTGCAACACCTCTTCCACATTTTGGCAGAGGTCAATCAGTGGGCAGAGGTCAGATTTTAGGGCAACTTATAATATATTTTTAAAAAGTATTTCAGCTGTTCTGTGAAATTCGGTGACAGTTTATAGTAAGTCTACAGCACCTTTCTTGCAAATCAGCTACCTGTGTGAGTTTGTCCAGCTCTCCCAACCAGGCTCCAAACATCTTATCCAGGTCCTGGTCGTCCTTATCACTGTCCTCTTCTTCCTCCTCCTCATCCCTGACCTCCACCTCTTCGTCTGACAACTGATCCATCTGAGGGAGAGGACAGAAGGAGGAAGAGGAGAAGAGAAAAGAGGAGAAGGAAAAATGCAAGGAGAAGGAGGTTAATTCTTCTGCAGTTTCAAGGTAGAGTGTGATCCCGTAGCTCCATCTAGTGGCCAACAGGCTGCGCTATGCCGCAGTCGTTCATATTACATTCTGATTTTATACAATTTCTGTCTCTCTCTCTCTGAAGTAAACAGCAGAAGGCCCTTTGACTCCTGGATTGCCATCAGCACAAGAGTAAGGAAGCCAGGGGTCACAGCGCCCTGACAACACTGGAAACTCCAGCAGTCCGTTGGCTTCTTGAAACCTCTCTAAAGCTTCTTGGCACTAAGATTAAGACAAATGCTGAAAGCTGTAATAAAAATTCAAAGATGACAATAAAAGCCTGTGACAGATCCCAGCTGGTGAAAGTTATTAAAATACAAAACATGGACAGAATCTGAAAACAACAGCAAGAATTGAACAGTTAAAGGGACACAGTCCAGCTGTATTCAGTAAATCACACAAGATGCTGACTGAATTGCTCTCTCTTAAAAGTGACATGACACATTAAGGCATCCTAATGGTATTTTCAGACATTTTAAGTGCTTTTTAGAAGCTTTTCAGAAGAGCCAGGGTCAGGAATAAAAGTTGAGTCAGTCAGTCCATCCTTCCGAGTAGCACTTAATAAAACAACTTACTGCCCAAAACTGGGGTCATCAACTAGGGTTGCAGCTGTCTACAGATACCATGCTGTACCATGGTATAGAATCATATTAGTGTCATTAAGGAAAAAAATCTATTGAATTATACTATATTAGCTTTATTAGTCTTAAATTCTACAGTATTAGCATTAGAAAAACATATTTCTTTATATCAAGTTTCTTGTGTGTCAGGATGTGTTTGTTCTAGAGTGTGACAGATGGGATTGTTGAGACCTATAATAATAAAAATTTTAAAGGAGAACTGACTACGGATATAGTCAATACGCACCAATATGACTCTGCAAAGGTACTCAGAAAGCTGCTTTCTGAAACAAATAACTTTATTAAAGAATATTTAAGTTATATATTCTTTAACATGTTAAATAATTTAACATATACATTGTCGACCAATGCAAGTTAATGTTGCTGAGAGCTGCTTCTTCTGTCTTACTCTATGCTGCTTTCCATACTATTGTAAATCACAGCGCGCTCTGCTGGATAAATTTGCAGTCAGACCAGTATATTACCACAAGCATTCTTTTCTGCATTACATTAAAAAAAAAAGGGGTTTATATATTAGTGCATATTGGAAATAACATACATGCAGATACTGATACGATACTGATATGCCTGCAATAGGCCAATACTGGCAGACTGATACAACAACTGACTAATATATTAAATCGGGCTCTAGTCTGGAACCAAAAACCTCTTCTGTTTTCATTCCTTTAAAGGGTCACTGTAACTGATAATAATAGTGTAATACCGTGACAATCTCATACCGTTGCAACCCTATTTTCCACTGATTGCGACCTTCTGACCTTTCCTCAAGCCCCACTGGCAGGTTACCTCATTCACAGCAAACACCAAAATCAAAAGACTGGTATGAAATGTTCCACATTTAAATGTCCCCAGGTGGTTAGCTTCCATGACTGTTTAGCCTCTGAAAAATATATTTTAAAAAATTAGCTGAGGCAATGAACACTATACCCATTAGACCAGTGGTTCCCAACCTTTTTCCTTAAGGGAGCCCTTTTCAATCATTGAGTAAGTGGCATATTTTATAGATATTTCTATTATATTCTATAACAGTATATTATAACAATAACAGTAGAGAACAACTGCTAAATTGTACAATGAACAGTGAACACAATAACTGCAGGAAGCTGGTGTAAAATCAGCAATTTGGATGAATTTTGAGCAGATTATTTCCTGTGAATATGGATCAGAGATGAGTTTTTCTGACATTTTTAGGATCTCTTTACACAGTTTGTATTGTGTAATTTTCTAATAGGCTTCTTTTTTGACAAACAGGGTTTTCTTGTCATTGTTCTATTAGCTCTTTGGTTGTTTTTACTTTTCTAATGCAGGACGAGGCTGTTCATGCCAGAAGTGAAGGCTCTGTCGAACCGCTAAGCTTGCTGTTCACTCTTCCACCGTGCCTGTTATCCTTGTTTAGATAATCTAAACTTTAAAAAGAACCCATTTAGTTTTCTTCACAGGAATTAACAAAATGTTGAGACATGGGCCTACTGTGTATATTTTTCAGGTTTTCTAACTTTTTTCTCCCTTAGAATTAAGAAGGCCTTGTGACAAGATTATCTTATTAAGATGTTAACATTAGACTAAATGACTAAGACTTAACCATATTTGCAGAAAAGACAGAGCGGCCTGTTCCACTGTCCAAATATAATAATCATAACAATCATAAACATGATTTATAACAAAAGAATACCAAAAGTATGGGTCAGAAATTCAGGGGAAAGGTTATGAGATATTAAGACTGTGTGT
>NW_023340095.1:23613827-23617308 GCF_004916995.1 Morone saxatilis | reverse complement strand
TGTGTATATACAGTATATAAACCATTTACATAACTGCACTGAGGACAAGTCAACACACTTTTGGAGAGTTGCTGTGATTAATGACACCAATAATTCTCCTTCTCCAATAACTGCTCCTTTACTGGGAGGCGCACACACACACACACACTCTACACACACACACACACACACACAAAGCTGGAATAGAGATCAGAGACAAAGACACACAGCAGCTGTGTTGACAACCAGTAGCAGCCATTTCTTCACCCTACACATGATGTAATACGCTTTCAAATGATTTATCAATCTAAAAACCTATTCACTGATCAGCTCGGCGATACAGATCAATAAAAGCATTCTTTTGAAAGTTCGGTGCACAAAAAGCAAACATTCAGCGTGCTGATTCGACTCTGCTAGGAACAACTAAAATTCAATGCAATGTTAAAGGAATCATTTAAAGTTAGGGAACTATGGTTATTAGCTTTCTTGCCGGCTATTAAAATGAGAAAATTGATACCACTCTCTAGTCCGTATGTTACATATAGGGCTGCAACTAACGATTATTTTCATTATCGATTAATGGATTAGTTGTTTGGTCCATAAAATGGACGGAAAATGTTGATCAATGCCCAAGGTGACGGTCCTCAAATGTCTTTTTTTCATCCACAACCCAAAGACATTCAGTTTACTGTCATAGAGGACTCATAGATAGCAGAAAATATTCACATCGGAGAAGCTGAAATCATAGAATTTATAATTTTTTTCTTAAAAAATTATTCAAAACAATTGATCGATCATCAAAATAGTTGCCGATTATTTAATAGTTGACAACTAATCGTCGCAGGTCATGTGAAGCCACAGCCAGGGGGCGATACTGTGCTCTGGATATCAGTTACCAAGAACTTTTACATTTCCAAAAGAGCATGGTTGCTATGGTCTGATCAATAATCAATCTCATCAACTGTCTCTTCTGCACCTCCTCCCCTCTTTCCTCATTCTTCCCCTGTCTCACCTCCCTTCTGTATGCTCTAGTTCCCTTTGCTCTGCCTCCTCCTCCATTCTGTGTTCCCTTCTGTCCTCACCTCCTCCTTTTTCCTCTCCTCTAGATCTCCACCCAGGCGACCCCAGAGTATCGTCCATGGCACAGTGTGCTATTCCTGGGTAACCGTTTTGTCGTCACCCCCCCTGTCCCTCTCTGGGGAGAGACTGCTAGCCAACACACACAAGATTAGAGAGCAGATTGTCACACACCCACATACGAACACATTGGAAAACACACTACACACACTACACACACATACACACACACACAGAGGAGCGGCGCTACAATTAGATCCCTGTGGTTAGCAAGGTCTGTCATTTAGACCAGAGGATAAGGCGAGTGTGTTTGTGTTTGTTTGTGTGTGTTGTGTGTGTGTGTGTGTGTGTGTTGTGTGTGTGTGTGTGTGGTGTGTGTGTGTGTGTGTGTGTGTGTGTGCGTGTGTGTGTGTGGTTTGGGGACTGCTGAGGGACTAGAGGAGCGTTGTGAAAACTCTCACAGCTGCGCTCTTGTACAACAATCTACCGTTTCCACACAGGCAAAGGTTAGATTCAGGCCAACAAATGAACCTTTTTTCATTGCAGGCACATTCTGGACGAGAGGAAAATTCCCTTCACGTTGCATCTGAACTCAGTTCAGTATCTCCGAGTGCGAGAGAGGACGTAAACGCTCCGACCTTCAAAAACTGCTCCACGCAAATCGGCTTCCAACCACACAAACTGATAAAAGTGTCAAGAAATTGTGATCCATTTCTCAGCTCCACAATGCATATGGCTGTGTGGGAATATCCATAATTCTACTGATACAAAGTTCTCTTTTATCAAGGTTCACAGTTACCATGTCTTAATCAGTAATATGTTCAAATTGACCTGACAATTGATCTGTCACAGTGTTTAAAGCTTAAAACTGCACGAATCAGTATTGTCATACCAATAATTGATGGCACACAGTGATGAGTCCCAGAGTATCACCACCCGCAACTGTACAGAGCAATTTAGAGTCTTTCAGTTCATTCTTTTGGCTCTCATTAACCTTATTTTCAACTGCAGCAAACTTTGCATTAGTCCTGTACGACCCATAGAAATAGAAACATAGATACTGCTGTCCTGACTTCACTACAAAATCAACTGTAGCTCGCTTAATTTTGAACCAATTTTAAATTTGATTTGTTATAAACATAAGAAACTGAAGGTGATACTGGTTACTTGTAGGAATTAATTCAGTCACTGGGGGCGGATCTAATCGGCTCTTTGCCAAAAAAAAGATCAGGAGTTACTGCTTGGAAGAATGCTGCAGGCATGTACAGCGTGTGGATGAACAAACAGCTACTGCCAGGCAGAGCAGCACAAAATGCAGAATGGAAACAATAAATACATGTACACTAGTGTGTGTGAGCTGGTGCATTGAGTATCAACACATAGTAGGCTACAAATTACTGTGTAACAGGAACTGGCTGAAAAACTGGAGAAAAGAATTCACCTGTTGAACATTTCACAAAAACAAGCATTTAACATTATATAACAATATAATATGTATAAAAATCTAAAATTCTAAATAATTTACACTTATGTTGCCTGCTCAGAGATGTCCTAGTGGAAGTTGTGGCTTTTCAGAAGGTAAATTTTTTTGGCATAGAGCCCCCAGTGACTGGATTCATTCCTACAAGCAACCAGTATCACCTTCACTTTATCGTGTATCGTGTTCAGCAAACAAACCAAATTTAATGAACATGGTTCAGAATCTCAACCGCGAGTTACAGTCCGATTTTGTATGCAGTCGGCATCTTCTGCCAAGTATTGCTAACTAAGTGGATCTTGAACCCCTCCCCCAAATAATGGCGATCGCCACAGACGTATAGTGGCGGCATACAGCAGTGGCCAATGAGGTATCCCTAACGTTTCATGGCAATAAGTACAAGCTGACCACCTGGCCCTAGCTAGCGGTCTAGCAACTGTGCCCACAGAACTGCTAAGGCTCAAAGTACCGGAGGAGGTTTTGTTTTAAACCACTAGGACAGGAACAAGGCAACGGGACCACGGGCTGAGCCAGCCTCCCTAGTGACCACGGCCGGGGGCCAAACAACACCTTGGAAGCCAAGGTTGATTTACAGCCGGCTCCAACCAGGATTAGACCACAGCGGGTTAGGCAAGGGACGGAAGAGGAAGGTAGTATGATTTGTAAGTAACACTTATATAATCATATCCATCGTATTGAACAAGTTTGCTTTTGTGAAAGTTAATAATTCTGTTTGTGAAAACCTAGAACGAAAAGTCCAAAGAACTGAAACCCTTCAAAAAAGGGATTGGGGCATATATCTGGCCATTCTGTGTATGATAATGGCTGCTGTTCAAGGCTATAGAACTGCTGAGCTCTCCAGGGTTTCGGACCCAGCCAGTTGGAATGGCCACCCACCAGAAAGAGTTCTTGAAACCCAGCCACTCTGTCCAAGAAACTCTAGTTTCT
>NW_023340095.1:23613489-23613727 GCF_004916995.1 Morone saxatilis | reverse complement strand
AAATATTATATTATATATTATATACAAACCATGGAATAATGGTTTTACTACTACTTGATTTCCTTGCAGACTTTAGGTTTTAATGTCATCTTTCATGCTCAACTAGATGCTGTAAATAAACCACACACAGCCCTTATGTATGTGTGTGTGCTTGTGTCTCGCCAGGGTACATAATTAGCCCAGAGGATTCACACTGTGACATCAATTACAGGAGCCAGCCTCTGTGTGTGTGTGTGTG
>NW_023340095.1:23585898-23613452 GCF_004916995.1 Morone saxatilis | reverse complement strand
TGTGTGTGTGTGTCTCTCGGTGTGAGTGTGTGTGCAGGGCCTGAAGGGATGCCAGCTCAGACAGTGATTCTGCAGTGAAATGGATTGGTGCTTGCTGGTCTCTCTTTCATGCAGGTGACACATTATGGGAGTCTCTCTGCTCGGCTCATGATGTCATAGTTAGAAGTCAGCTGATGAGTGTGTAGAAGCAAGCTGGAGTGGATGTTCGGGATGTTCCACGACTCCAGTTCATCTGCCTGATCCAACACAATAACTCAATTGAAGACACTTCAAAGAGCAAGTAAACCTTCAGCAGTGAGCGTTACATACCACTGACTCACTAACTCGTGTCATGTGAGCGTGAGCGTGAGCGTGTTGCTATGACCAGCAGCATAAGTCGGGGCTGTTTTGCACAGTTTTCAAGGAGGGTTGTTGTTTTGAATAGCGTCTGATTGTGACTGACTGACTGACTGACTGGTAGAGCCTGACTTACTTTCATTGTAATAGTAATGCAACTTCCATCTTTACCTAACGTTCAGTTAGGCAGTTTTTTATTTGTCATTAGGTTTGAATTTTTGTTTTCAATTCAGTTTAGTTTCAGTGTGCTTCCAGAGTGGGTTTGCTCAGCTTTTATTGTTAACATGTTTTAGTTTTGTTAGTTTCATTATTAGTTTCTATTGTTATATAAGAGGTGTTTCTCAGGGGCAAGATTTAGGTAATTGACTTAAGTTCAGAATAGGTCTTACAATACAAACTCCACTGTCTCAGTCATCTCAGTGTCAGTAAACATAGCACCTGTCCTCCTTAACTGAAAAGACTAAAACTTAAGACATTTCCTGTATATTTTTTATTTGATTTTAGTTAGTTTTAAAAGTACACCATCGTTTTGGTTACTTTCCATATTTTTCTGAAGTCTAGTTCTTATTCCAGTTAAATAAAATCTTTTTTCTCAGTTTCAGTTTATAGTTTAGTTTAGTTAACTATAACAACCTTGGTGAGAACAGCAGAGCTAGGTTGACAGGTACATCATTTTAGGACAAAACTAGGCAAAACAAACCTAAATAGTCTGAAGTTTTGACTGAGATTCTGACATTTGACTTGTAGATTCAGATCTAATTTTAGGGGGCAGCTCTGCTACAGCTGTCAGACTTTGTTAACCTCTCTAACTCACCTCTCAAACTCACTTCTCACTGCACATCCTTTCAAACCCACTTCAATTTCTATTGATGACTCAATATAGGGACGAAAATGACACTGAAAAACCTAAATGTCAAGTATACAGCAGTTTCTTTAGTAAATTAGATAAAACCATAATCATGTTTTTATACTTTGTCCCTTATGTAATTCAGGACAGTGTAGTTTTTGCATGAACATTGTTCATGTATCACACAGGAAGACCAAAAGAGAGAGGCAGAGGAAGCAGAGGACGAACGAGAAGCTGCCTGCTGATCCAGCAACAATGATATCACTTCCCCTGAGACCAACAGGAGGGATTACATCATTTCCTTTCTGTTTTTCTGCCTCGTATCGACATCTGCCTCCGTCTCTCAATACAAGGAAGGGAAACAAGTACAGAGAAAAGGTGGGAGGTGGAGACTGCACGCTCTTATTTTACTCCGCTCAGATATACTGTGCTGTATATGACTCTAAATACTTCATATTACCATATACCTGCCCTGCTGACCTACACTGAGTCATATTCTGAATCCTTAATCTAGTGTGTTTCTCTTTGTTTTCTGTCATTGCTGGGATATAACTAAACTGACTTAATACACACAGAGATGAGATTACACTAGGCGCAAAGGTAGTTATCAGTAGCTGGTTGTAGTGTTCTAGATTGTATTCATTTGGGCTACACAGCGTTTTTGGTTTTTCTGTGCACTGCCTTGGCATGAGTATTTATTTCTTTTTTAAGAAAGGAGATACACAAATGTATGTAAGCATGTATTCATGCAACGTGGCCCAAATTATGCTCCATTGTGTGTGTGCGTGTGTGTGTGTGTATTTGAGCCCCAAGGCTGGAGCCAGCAGATCCCTGGGGTACTCAGCTGCTGTGTAATGTGATACTGAAACACACACACACACACACACACACACACAGTGGTGTGTTCCCGATTAAGGGACAGAACAAATGACTTCTATTTTTGCTCCAAAAGAAACAAACAAGAGGCAGCAGGAAGTTGATTCTAGTGTAGCTGAATGGATTTACCATGAATGTAACAAAGTTGGGTATGGTGTGGGAGAGTCACCCTTGCTGTCAGATTGCTCCTGTAGCTCAAAACATCTCCCCCCATACACACACAAGCCGGCTGGAAGTGTCAAGGCAACGCAGTAACAGAATCCCGATTCATATCTGATCAGCACTGCCTAGTTTGACAGTTGACAGTGAGTTTGGTTCGTGAGCTGAAAGGACTCACTGAGAGTGACCTGTCAATCACAAGGTAGCCACGCCCTAAAGCATACCCTACTTTATGGTCTATTTTAGCTGTAAAGGGAGCATCATTTACTAAATGAAACATCAATGCTGTATGGAAGAAGACTAAAATTAGATATTGAGACCATAAATTCATAAGGAAACTGTTTACTGAGCTCATAAATCAAGTGAGAAGTTGGGTCAATTCTCCTTGAGCCTCCACACTATCACTCTTGTTTTTGCAGCTCCCCCTGCTGGCCATTGCATAAAATTTAGTTTAGGCTTCACTTCAAAGACCCGGAAGTTCTGTCAATTATATATACTGTTAGCGATTTTATAGGTAGCAAGCCTGAAGAGATTTACTCGACAGCTACCCTTATCTTTTTCTGCCTAAAGTCACACGAACATTTAAAAACAATACAATTTCAGCCAAAATCAGTTCATGTCAGTGGAGATATCCCAATAGGTGGATTTTCTTGCAAGAAGTGAAATGAATCTGCTGGAATTTTTCAGGTCAAGTTCATCTTTGGTGAACTTTCAAATGCAATTTGCGCCATTGACAGATAGCAAACTGTCTTGACGGTGCTGACCTTTGAGGGAACAGAACTGGAGAGAAGCTATGTTGTAGCTTTTTTTTTTGTGTAAACTGATCCACAAAAGAGAGGAATGGTTTGCAAACAGTCATGAGACTGTTAATGATTGTACAAATGTGAATTTGAATTTATATTGGACAGAAAAAACTAGGGTTTCCTTATTGTTGAGGACAATTGTCCCAAATCCCATGGCAATCCAAGCTAAAGTTTAAATACTCCACTATGGACATTGCCATCAGCTATGCTGCAACTGTAGCATGGCCCACAATACAGCAATAAGTATCATTCTTAAAAAAGCCTGTACATATGCTGCTCCACTAATGTCCTCAGCTTCAGTCAAATTCAATTTTATCATGATTAGACATTACTCTATATATTTTTACCTTGCTATATGTTGCCAAACCCATCCAGCTCCTTATAATAAACATAGAAACATGAGCCACTCCTTTACAAATGTGGCACTCCCACAACCACACAGTGTGTATCTATAGTGTGTATATTTATATGTATGCACACAACACTTTGATATGATCATTAGTACATCACGAGCGGAGCAGTTTGTGCAGCTGTGTGTGCAGCGAAACTAACAACAAAACTGAATAACAGGGCAGCATCCCACACACACACACAAGCACACACACACTCTTTTCCTTTAACTTTCTGAACTGAACAAACTGTCTGATCTCCACAGAAAAACCAACATTCCCAACTAAGTGTTGCCAAACCTCCTCTCTCTTCTCACACACACACACAGTATATAACTTCACTACTTAATTTGTCACTCTGTGTTAAAGGGCTTCTTACAAGCTCACAACTCACAAAACAATACAAACAAAACAACAAAAACATATATATGGTGGAGTGTGGAGGATGAATTGAGCAGCACAGCCTGAGGTAAGAAGCTGCTCTGTAGTTTGGTGGTATGGCATTTCTTATCTATAGTTTTCGCCACTGTGGATGTTTTTTCTTTAATACACCTCACCAACAATTATGAGAAATATATTATTTAATGTTCTGCCCAGTTACACTAGAGCTCAGCATGCCTGCAAAGCAGCTAGTCCACACTGAACACCTAAAAGTCGACTTGTCGAGGCAGATTTATACGTGTGTGGGTATCACATGGGTATAGGTGTTGGTCTTTTTTATTATCAATTTATCAACTCAGTTCTTGGATTCAACCTGGCAACTCTAAGGAAATAAACTTAAGTCATTTTACACAAGTGCATGCAAGTTAGGGTTAGGGTTAGGTACTTCACATTTAAAGCAATAATTTTGTCACCATTACGTTTTCGTTTATAATATCGGTGCCTATCTGACTTTGAAATATAACGTTGATCCATGCTACTGTTTCAATAGCCTTGTGAGCACTGATGGTGGTTTCACTTCACAAAAAAACTCTTTCAGCATTGCTAAATTATCTAAAAAGCAAGTGGCCGATCTTAATTAAGATCTAAACACTGCTAATTTTTTTTTTAGCATTATCAGAATTTTTTACCATTGGGTACAACTTGGCACAAGCTCACTGGCAAGCACGAGGTTACAATATCTATTGCTAAGAGTAAGCTGTTTTAGGGACAGCAAAGAAACTTTACTCCTACACACAAAGGGTATCATGCCACTTTCCACTATTTATACCAAACTCTTGCAGACTGAGTTTGACATGACATGACTTTTGTCTTAAGTATCCAGGAATTAGTTTGCACTGACCACAGATTTCAAATTCTGGCATTCAAGAGTCGGCTGTGGGTAATCACTGGAGCCTCTTGCCACAGAGATATTCAGTTTTCCACTGAGGCCAACTGGGATGAAACACAAGTATAAAGAATACAAAAGCCCACAAGAGGCTGGGAATGATTGTCATGTTCACTACGGGAACATTTATTTTGGAAACCTCCAAATAGCTTTCTGACCATCAGTTCAGTGCTGGCCTGTTTTTTTTTTTTTTTTTTACAACTGGTTAGATATTTAAGGATTAAAGCAGAATAAGGGACATACAAGATGGTAATAGAAAAATACTATATGCTGTACTTTGGGTACGCCTCAACTATGAACGCAGTGGGATAATAATAAGAAATGTTACACACTGTGTCTGCACCAAATGTCAGCAAAAACCTTTCCAGATACCAAAGACCAGTTAAAATAAGATTACAACCAAGACATTATACCCATACTTTACATGACTGTTGAACATCTCATTCCCGAACTATGGGCATTAATCTATGCCTGCACTGGTTTCAGGCTTTCCATGTGATTTTTCTTGCTGCAGGGATTTGCTCCCATTCAGCCACAAGAACATTAGCATGTTCAGCCACTGATGTTGAGTGATAATGTCTGGCTTTAGTCTGCATGCCAGTTCATCAAGATGTTGGATGGGGTCAATGCACAAGCTCTGTGCTGGCAGATCAAGTACTTTCACACCAAAGTGGGAAAAACATTTATTTATGGACCAGGCTTTTTTGCACAGGGGGCATTGCCATGTTGAAACAAGGGTAGTTTGTATTTTTGGCGTTTGGAGCATTACAAAAAAACAAATAAACTGGTTCAGAACCCAAAAAGTTGGTTCCCAACTGGAACCAAAAAAATGGCTTGGAACCAAAGTGGGTTTGTCATATTCTATAGGTCATTGTGCATTGTGCAGCACACTTTGTTGATGATCCATCCCTGCTTACAATGGTTCTGCTTAAAACTGGTGGAAACACAGGCTGGTTCACTAAGTAGCACCAAGGTTTCAACCAGAGTTGATTTGGTAGAAAAAAAGTGTCTTTTACTCTGCCAATTAGGGACCAAATACACGGTGTATAATTCTATGTTGTATCATTAAGACTTGTCTTCATTGGAACTGAGGAGCGTAGCCAAAACCAATCCAAACAGCCCCAGGCAAGAAGTACCCAAAAGGCCAGCATACATTTGGCCATATATTGAGAAGAATCAAGCACAGACTAGCAAATAAACACAGAACAGAACTTTCCATGTGACAGTGAGCTATGAAATGATAAAAATGGTTTAATGCTGTTTACCTTTGGTCTGCTAACACTGCTCAGTCCAGCTCCAACACAGCACAGAGTGGATGAATTCAATCACCCTGCAGAGACAAAGATATAGAAATTATTTTATTATACATGAGCATATTTCCTTTGGACGGACATTCGTACAGTCTTCCTTCCTTCCTGCTGACAGCACTATATGAAAACCACACTGGGCTTGTGACAGTTGGCTTTGGTTAGGCTGAGGCCTAAATATTTGGGGATTGTAGATAGCCATGGCTTTTAAAAGGAACACTCTACCCAGAGTCAGATGAGAATGAAAGCAAAGGTTCCATCTTTGTGGGTCCAGTACTTAGATCAGTCCATTGCCTAGCTTAGCACAAAGACTAGAAGCTCCATCTAAAGTACAAAAATACAACTCCAAACACACACACACACACCTAACAGCTGTCTACACACCCAATGTACTGTCAGCAGGTGGCACTAGTGTGTGTGTTTCTATCATGCTGAGCAGGCTGGATGTATGTGACCTAAAAATAACTGACAGGCCACAACATTTGAATACACTGCTGTAGTCTCTCTCTCCTACCCAATGTGTCTCTGTCCCTCTCGACCCACTGCTCTCCTTTACAGCCACTCTCTGCATCCTTTCCCTTTCACTCCATTTTGATTTTCCTCGCCCACTTTCCTGAGTCTCTCTTGGTCTGTGGATGTGGATTCAGTTAAAAATTGGTGACATTTCACTAAAGCATCCCATCTCGTGTCAGATTCAAATCGTGCTGAAATCACATCTGACCTTTTTCAGGAATTTATACACAAGTGCAGTGACTGAAGACAGTGTGTATGTAAAAGTTAAATGTGTGTGTCTGAGCGGCTGTTTTGGGAGTTGCAGTGTGCATGATTTCATCTATCAATGGATGTGTGCGTTTGTGTGTCTGTCCTCCTTCCACGAACAAACCATGCAATGAGAAATACACAAAAATGACAACACATGATCCACAGGAGAAAATGACACTGTTCCAAACACACACACACACACACACACACACACTCCAATCCTTGCTTGCATAAGATCATTAGCAGCTCTCATATGATCAGTAGCTGATGGCTGAAACAACGAGAACACTGTTGTTGGGACAAACACACAGTTATCTGCCCTCCACCAGTGTACTGTTCATGGGTACATCACTGCTCAGCCTGAAAGGGTTTACTAGGTAATGCAAAGATCATGCCAAACACACTTCCGCTGAAGGCTAAAGACGGAGTATGGCCGCTGAAGGTTTTACTGGAAGCAAAAGTACATGATAAAACACAACTTTAATGATAATGACTACAAAACATAAACAGTTGAGATACTACAAACAAGAGTAAGAAAAATGGTACTGTAAAAATTAGAGATGCCGCGGTCACATTTGTTTGCTGCCAATACTGACTGGCGATCGTCTATGTTCCTTAGATTCCAATGGGCTAAATCCAAGCACTGTTAAAGTACTTGCCAGACCCGTAGGAAACCCTAGTGTGAAAGGGCAACTCCAGACAATGTCCAGACCTGACTCTCCAGACAGACAGATCTCAACTCAGCTGAAGATCTGATGAAGCTTTTTCCGTCGGGTTTTTGTACGACTAGAAAGCATTAATTCCGATCTCCAGAATGCATATTTTTACTAAATATCGGTCATAATGGTCAGTGGATCGGATGAATTGGCAAAGCAAGAAGACTAACGCATCACCAGTGAAAGACCAGCGTTAAGCATCCATGGGAAGTACAGTACTGTAATTCAGTGAAATAAGCATATAACATCCTTAACAGGCCTCAAGACTACAGTACACAGAGTAAAATGAATAACTGAACAGTTAAAATAAGTTAAATTAAATAAATTAGTAGTTACCTAGAATGTTGTATTGACATGGCTAGCTTAGTTACCTTAAAACTGATCACAGAAAAACTTACAGCTGCAAGAAATGGAGTATAATAATAATAATAATCTGTAATCAATATTACACTAATCTGCATTATATTTATCTCCTTAGGAATGACACTGTATGCCTACATCTTGTAATCATCAAATCAAATCACATTTATTCGCAAGTTAAGTACATTTTAATACAATCAATTATAATGGTATCTTTTTTTGCTTCAATATATATATACACACACACACACACATATATTTTTTTAGAACATACCAAGTGCACCACAGGCCATGTGACAACAATTAATCAATTGCACCCACCGGACTTGCTGTGCAAAGACTTACCAACACTCAGTTGAAAGGTCAGCCAAACTGAAGATGCTTTTTTGTTCTTTTCTACTCACAAATCAAGCAATAAAGCTACTGCGAGGGGTGCTGGTTATCCATGTATCTTTGTTTTGACTTTTAATAAGTCAGTGAAGCTTACTGCTAGATTACTTCATCGTCATGCAGCCCTGCAGGTTTTGGTTGCTTAGTAACAACAAGCGCGACAGTAGCGCAACCTCCCGAGCACCTTGGATGAAGGATGAAATCAGTGTCAGCCACGTGTTTTCAGGCGCAACATCTAAACGGCCCCTTAACCGACATTCCCTGAACAGAAGGCAGGGGGTATGTACACTGTAACATAGCAACAGAATGTTTAACTGAAAACAACTGATCGAAGCAGAACAATTTGTACTCTCCATCATCCTTCCTCGATGTGGTAAAGTTCAAGTTGGACAGATGTGGTTGTGACATACAACTTTACGCTTTCATCTCATTTAAAAACTGATGTGTCATTAAAAATAGTTCCTCAACCCACTGTGTTGCAACCGATTACTGCACAGGAAAGTATTAGGAAGAATTAGCTAATAACACTGTTTCAAAACAACTCGTGGTCGCCATCTGCCCTCTGTACAATAACTCTGAAGTATTGGTGTGCTGAATGTCTTTGATTGTGGGTTAATCACAACCTCTTAGTACTATAAATAGCATTCTTTGTGGTTAGTCTCAACTAATGAATATCCTTGACTCAAAGTTTCCCCAATATCTTTGCTGACCATCTTTCCAGCAAATGTATTTTTTTGGCTTGTTTGGAGTCATTCATTTTCTTTTGTCATCCAGCATTTAGAGTTAACAGTTACATAATTATACCACTTTGTTGGTAGACAGACAAATTACATGCACTAGTATTTATTTGACAAATCAAAACCATCAATAATAGAATCTGAATTTTAGGTTGACCTTGCCCCCTTTACATATTTAAAAATTGCATTCAACCCCAAGGTCAAACCCTCCTACCACTGACAGATTGTTGCTCCAGTGTCTCTCTAGTTTCCACTTACTTTGTACAGCAATATGTTTCAGCCGTGTCTACAGAATACTGGAGGTCATCCAGAATCCATAGAGGTGTAGTTAGATACTTTCAATGTCTAATACAGGCTGAGAAATAGCTCACATTTCACTTGCTTGACTTTTTACCGACTGACATTAAAAGCAGTGCTCTGGACTCCAGTCTGTGAGTCCCAAACCTTCACAAACAGTCCAGACGTGAAAACATACCTAGCTATTATAATCGATTTCTGCCAATACATCCTCCTAAATGTTACACACTGGACCTTAAAGTAACCATGTCTGAATTAATCGATCAATCGTCTGGCCTAATGCCAGAAAATAGTGATACCATCATCCCAAAGATGGCTTCCTAAAAAAGTCAAAAGATATTCAGTTTACAATCATAAAACAGAGACACACAGCAAATCCTCGTATTGAGAAAGCTGGAACCAGAGCACATTTGTCTACAAAACTTAACGAACCAATTCATTCAGTATTGCTGTTATTTTCAGTCCTCTAATCAATTAATTGACTAACTGTTGCAGCTATAATCTCTTGACTTCTGAGACAGCCAACCTCTCCTGATACATATATTCCAATTTGGGTTTCCAACCTTGTCATAGGAAATATCTCAGTTCAGTTTTGAGTCCTATTTTTTAAATAAATATCCTGTCTACCACCCTTACTGGGGTACCTTTGAATTCTGCATCTGATTTTGAGTTGGTTTTCTTTACTTTTGAGGTCATTTCCTTCTGGTTAATACAAATATGTAATGTGTTTGCTGAGGCTTTGTGATGCTTAAGCTCTGGTTCTCCTTCCCAGCAGATTTATGACTCCTCTGTTGCCCAACAGGCCGCATTAAAGGGTATTATGAAACAACATGGCCTGCCAAAACAGAGGCTTTAAAATCTCGAACTGAAAACAATAGCTTTACCTCTCCATTATTTCACCCATAATGAGACTTGGAAATCTGATTTAAGGGGGCTGCACGGTTAATAGTCTGTATAATGTCGTGATTATAGTTTCCACAATAAATTACCAAAATAATTGTCAAACTGGGAAACATTTAATTGAAACAATAAAGACACTGTTAAACATTTCTAATGCATTGCTTGATCGCTTTGATTCAAAGCATAAAAGAAAAATAATCCTGGCAGCACAAATGTACATCACTTACTAAGCTCCGCTACGCAACATCTTCTGATATGACTACAGTGTGTCGGTAAGAAGTCCACTAAGTTTTGGACAATGCTCATAACAGCAGTCTGAAACAAAAACAACCACAAGAAACAAAAGGTATTGTCCAGATATTTTTACATCATATAAAATACCATATCTTATAAGAATTCTTAAGGAATTGCAAGTAAATGACAGTATGCTCCCTGTGACTTGAATGAGACTACCAAAAAACTCCAAAAGTGGCCATTACACTGCAGGTCTAAAGTTCATTTATACAATTTGTTCTATTGTTCTAAAAGAAAAGGAAAGCATGCAGATTTTTTTTTTTTTTTTTAAATTTGGTTATTATTATAAAGCAATAAATATGTCTTCATTAATGAAACTGTAAGTGAGTTCAAGTTTAAACTAGTCAAGCTGTAGTTTGGTGCCCATAGTGGGAATGTTCACTGAACACTATATAACTGGGAAGTATGAGTTCATTTGAGCCTGGAGGGTGTGTATGTGTGTGTGTGTGTGTTTTTCCATTCATGCTTAGGAGTTGTCTGAATGGTGATTATGAGGAAGCTTCTGAACACCGGTCTTGGTTTTTAAGGGTTAAGGGTTAAGGGTTGTCATTTTGGTCATTCTGAAACCAGTTTTGGTGTGTTCTCACTGCAAAAGATCATTTTCACAATCAGCATCCACCACCAGTCTGAATAATATTAACTGTACACCATAAAACTTGAAAGTGAAAAGAGCTGATTATTCCATTATATTCATATTGCTTGTATAAGATATTTAGTTTACTATCACAGAGGCATTTAATAAGCAGGAACCTATTTTTGGGCAGTTTCAATTGATAAGTTAAATTCATCTGCTGTTAACTGACTATTTTTTCATTGGATAGGACAGTTCAAGATGGACAGGAAAGAGGGGTTACGTGCAGCAAAGGGCCACAGGTAGGAATCGAACCCATGGCCGCCACAGCAGGGACCCAGCCTTGGTACTAGGTCTTCCAGGTGAGCTACCACCGACTAATATTTGAACCAAGTAATAGTTTCAGCTAGTTGACATCATGGTGAACTGATTGGCTGAATATGTTTTACATATTTTAAATCCCAACTGATTTATTGCTTCCTTATCAGTCTATGGAGAGATGAAAATTTTGCATACACCAGTAACCTCGACTGAGAAGATATTTGGTGTCGGCTAAAGTTCCAGCAAGTCCAATGTCAGATTGGATACAGAGGAAATGCTGTAGCACATTTACTAATTGTGAACGCCTACTTAACTTCCTGAAAAGCTGATGTTTTGGAGATGTTTGGCACCCAGCAACTATAAAATAGATCATGCCGAACTGTAATGTCATTTCAATCCAGCTCAGTTAGTGGCAGGTCTCATGTCTAAATCATTTTCTTAGTTATGTTAAATTTTTCAAACGTTGATTTATAACATGGACACTGAACTTCACACTGCACTGCCAACAGAGCAGTGCCACTTCTATTCTATTCTACTTCTTTCTGCCCTCCGGTGCTGGCAGCTTGTGCGCCATTTGAATTAAAAAAAAAGCAGGCTGCAGATTTAACCCGAGGGTGTGTGTCAGTGCAGCAGTAGTGCTGTGTTAGCTGGTTACCAGGCAGACCAGTATATAATTACTTCTTGAAGCTAATCAGCGAGGCACGGACTCTAGCAGGGTTGAGGGTTTGAGTCCCACTGGACCTGTTAAGTACTGGCAGTGAAGAAGAGTTCATTTTGTCAAAATTTTGAATGCTATTAACAGTGATTCCCAGCATCACCATGGAGAAAGTGGCACCACATTTAAAGGGCCGACCCGTCTCTGTATGTCTGCGGCCTTCGGCTGCTGTAGACTAAACTGTCTGCTGTCAACAGACGAGCTGTTATAGGTGTGTTGGGGGTTATCTACCCCTATGCCTTAAGCTTCTCAGTTGCAAGTATCTCTCGCTGTCTCACACACACACACACAAACACACACACACCACACACGCAGGTCTAGTATGCTGCAGTGGATCGGTCGCACTGCAGAACTGTCAGGAAAATCCAGCACACCACACACACAACACAGTGAACTACGGCCTCATACGTTCAACGTACATAGGTTGAGCTACTGGTTAAACTACGGCTAAAAGGGGAGGAAGAGAAGAGAGAGACAGTAAGACTGACAGGTTAACTGCATCTTGTCTGTATCCCAGTATGCTGGGTATCGTTTAAAAATGTTCAATACGTTTCTTCCTGAACAACTACTTTTTTAATACTATTTTATACAATATATATTTATTTATAATATGATAAATCTATAAACAACTGTCAGGAGAACGTTAATATAAATAGTATGGGACAATATTGTCTAATTCAATAGAAATAGATAACAGGGAATGACCTGTGAGTTGGGGATGTTTGTGGTTCTGGGAAATTAGTGGCAGAGTAGGATCCTACTGTGTCTGTGCTGAAGACAAGCCCCCAGAATCTGAAGGATCCAGATTCAGAATCTGACATAAATCCTCGATTGAGCCCGCCAACTGCTTGCAGTGTGAACTAGCCTTTGGTGTCTGTGCAAACAACTTCGTTGTATCAGAGCATTGAAAAATTGTCACTGTTCATTCGGTACAATTTTTGCTGCGCACATATTGGCACACTTACACTGAGTTTTACTCCGTTAGTATTGAAATTTGATACCGAATTTTTCAATGCTCTGTAGCATCGACAGAATTCAGTTGGTGCCATGTAAATATTGAAGGTTGGTACTCAGTCCTAGTATCCAGCACACACTGCACACATCTGAGTATAAAGCAAGGAGTCTCTGTCTGTAATTCTGTCCTTCCTATTTTCTTCACAACCGTTCAACCGATCGACTTCACACTTGGCGGGTGTATTGCTGAGGACCTGAGAGATCTATGGGATGTATTAGCATTGCGTTACTACAGCCAGAAGTACACAATGTAGTGCACTGAGATGAACTGCATGCTGGGCACTTTGATCAGGTCAGATATGAGTTTTTTAATGGCCGATGCCAATATTTAGAGAGCAGGACGACTGATGGAAACTCTTATATAAGTCCATTATACCATGCACATTACAATCCAATATACACGGTTACCTTAGCCAGTATGTGGTTTTAGGATGGAATTTTTATTCATTAATGAAACAGAAATATACATTGGGTTATGCGGTAGATTTCAGTGCGTGACTGGCATTTAAGGGAGCACTGGTGCATTATGTCAGAAGAGACGTTATTCAACTGCATTATTATAACATAATATATGGTGACTGAGGGCATTTAGGCAAACATTTACAGCAGGAAGCACAACAGTTGTTGTACTTGGCTGGAAACTTTTTCACAGCCTTCCCAAAACTCACAAAAACTGTTTATCGGCCTCATGAGCGGCTAATGCCGATTATCTCAACATGCTAGGTAATCAGCCAACTAATTAATCGATTAAGTGTAATATGCACCATATCTTTTTGGTGATGTTCAAATAATAGTTTGATATTCTAGAAAATGGCCACTTTGACTTTCTTGCTGTGAGTTAAATAACAGACAAGGTTGATGCCAGTCTCATGTCTGATATCAGATTCCAAATGAGATACTTTTTGCTTGATTAGTTCAAAATGATCAGTATGTGGTCAGAATCAATGTCCATACTGGCTAGTCTTTTTGTTCCATCAATCAGGTCACCCCAAGTATCCACACTTTGTTTCAAACAACTAAGCTACCGACATTTAGCAACCTCACCAAAAACAGACCAATTTTAACTCCCATTACATGACCGTGGTTAGAGTAGAATTTTCCTTCAACACACACTCAGTGACACCCAAACTAAATGCCTCACAGTATGAAAACAGTAAAACTTTCCACCTCTGTCCGTCCTCGCTTAAAATAGTCCCTGCCAGAAACAACATCTGCAGTAGGAACCAACGACAACCTTTTTCAGCATGAGAGAGAAACAGGAAAAGAGTGAACAAATAGTGGCAGAAAGTGTGTTCTGTGGGCGTGTTTGTGTATTTTACATTCAGGCACAATTTGTGTGGGACTGTATTCATTGTGTCCACTTTATGTCCCTTTTAGAAGCCACACAGGACACACACACTGCAATGTTCAGTGAGTGATCTCTGAGCTCTTCTGGTAGAGCAAGACGGGGAGGAATAGACGAGCAATAAGTCTTCACAGTGAAAAACCTGCTCAGACACATATACCCATACGTAGCAATAACACATACTCATACGGAGTTATGGAGCTAATCATATAATGACAGAGCAGAGAATAAGCGACTGAGTCTGACTCAGCTAAAAACCATCAGACCTGCTCCAGTTCTAACAAGTCCTCAGCCTAAGACCGTCCCGGGCCCGGGTTCACCTCACTGTCATGAAGAATTAAAGCACCCTCACACTTAGACACTTAGCTAACGCCTCTTACACACCAACATGCTTCACTCCTCGCCTGTTCTGATGCATAAATCTAACTGAATACCTGACCTGGTGTGAGTTTATCTGCTGATGGGCTGATTACAGTACATTTCAGAAGGCATGATATAGTAGGATAAACCAACCAGTGTTACCAATGATACTAATTAAGGTTCTGTTCCAGTCAGGTTAAACTAGTCTGGGTACTTTTATTCCTGGATAAAATGCTGTATTAAGTTGCTGATAACAAAAACCAAACATTTCTTACTGCTGCAGCTTCACATTGAAACATTTCTTACTGCTGCAGCTTCACATTGAAACCTTTCACTGGCAAACATGACTTGACTTTTATTTTGAAGAAAGCTAGTCACAGGAAATGCAATGTGTTTGTTTGCTTGACACTGGCTGCTATCGTTCAACAAAAATACGTCTACAAGACGTCAGGGTGCTGCTATGTTCATGTTGGCTGTGCTACACGCTAAATGGAACCTTAATTAATAGCATTGTTAACTTTGCATGTAAACAATTCATTAAAAACCCAATACCAATTTTTGAGAATGGACACAATATCATAAAAGCTACACTGCACGATTAATCTAAATGTTATTGAAATCGCAACATCCAAATCTCAGGAGCTGCAATGTTTGGATGTGGTGTTTGTGATGTTGGATGTTATAGAGACTGTGATAAATGACTTTAGCCTTAGTACATGTGGCTCAGACTCTACCATGTGAGCTACCATGGCGCCCCATAGTACATTTTTACTCCGATTTTACGCATATGGGGGTTAAATAACAAAATGTTAAAAATAATTGCAATATATCACCTTGCTAACAGTATTGCAATATATTGAATTGTAACCCTGTATCATGAAATGTATTGTATTGCCAAATTCTTGCCAATACACAGCCCTAAGAGATTCCAAAACCCAGAGAAAAATATGAGTATGTAAGCATGGTTCTACTCTACTGGAACTGCTGGAAATATCTGGATGGAGTCACATCATCAGGCCTGTACACTTTACACGTCTACCACAGCAACAAGAAACATACACTTAACTGGGGGGTTATGGGTATGAATGCAGTACATCTGTTTTTAACAGACTTTTTGGGCAGTGTTCCTTGCTAAAAGACACCTACACAGTAATTGCTGAATGAAGGCGAGCGTATTCCTCCTTCACTTTCCATCCCCACATTTTTCCAAAACCAGTCGGAGGATCTGAGCTGGCAACCTTCCAGTGACAAGCAAGCCACACTTGACTCCTGTGCAATTTCCCCGCAAACAACGAGTCAATTATGTACATTAATTTCTGTATTTCAGTGGGCTACAGTGCAGAGAGTAGCCATGAGTGCTGTGGAGTCTGAACCCTGACCTCTGTCACAGCTGATCCCGCCTCGCAGCCTGGCAGCGCTCTCCGTCCACACGGGCAGCAGAGAGAGCCTCGCCGTATGAATCCACATCCACCGCTGTTTTGATTCGCACAGAGACAAAAGTCTGCAGACAGAGAGAGAGAGCTCACATACTTTCCATCTCTACTGGAGAGCTGTCTGGATATAGGAGGTAGCTGTGGTTTGGTCTGGACCCAGTTCACGTGCGGGTGTGCGTGTGTTTTTATGTATGAAAGAGCCAGCACAGGAAAACAGTAGCTGCTCCAGGCGTACTCCAAGCCATAACATTAACACACACATCCAACCACACACACAGGTTCAGCGCCTGGACCTTTCTCTCTTAGTATGAGCAATGGAAAACAGACAGGCTTACAGTATCAACAGCTTCTTCAAGTCAACGCACAACACACACACACACAACTTATCGTGTCAACAGTTACTTCAAACTAGGCTGACCAACCATCCGACAAACCCCAAACACACTCTCACTTTTTTTCGCCCTCTCACATTTATACACACCACCACACACACACACACACACTTTATAATACCGTCATCTCCTTCAAACATCAATGACACACACAAGGCTATGGAACAGCTAAGGGTATAATTAGCACTGTTGCTGTGACTGTGTTTTACTGCTTTGTACTACAATGTTAAGCTAACGGACTAACAAAGAGCTAACATCAGCCTTTCTATAGGTGTGCTAGGTGGATAATGTGTTTGGCTCTTCTTCTCTCTGCCTTTTTGACTGAATATCTACTGACATGTTGACAAGAACCACACAGATACAAGTTTTGAGGCAGATACTGATATCAGTAATTGAGATTTACTAATGTGTTAATGTTATATCGTCAGTATTTGTTTAACATGAACACAACATAAGTAAACGACGAAATAAATAAATGTAAATATGCTACAACAAAACAGAAACCCATCAACAACACAGGTACAGTTAGCACGATAACTGCTAGCAAACGCAAATATGCTAGTCATGTCACATTAGCTCTCTGAGCTAGCTAGCTTTATAAGTTTCAGTTAGCAGCGAGCTATTTAGAGCAGTCACTAACTGGACAACAAGTTCACACAGTTTATTCTGGATGCTTTTATCATCCGCCATCCATCTACGCTATACATTTACATGCCTTAGGTTGTGCTTAGCAAGACTCATTCACCTCTCATAGCATTCTTACAATGTGGGAAACAGACTGAATTCACCTGTAATATAGGGTCACATTTCTCCAGACAAATATTAAACATTTAATTCAATAGTTCTGTTTGTGTTTTCAACAGCTGATGTCACTGTAAATGACCAGAGACACATTTGTCCGAAGGTCACCAGTTAACATGTTCACTCTTCAAGCCATAACAACCGGCGTTATGGCTTGAAGAACAGTTGTGCCAGTGGGAGCTAACTTTCAAATTATAAGTGAAGATTCAGCAACTAGATTGCTAGATGAGTTCACTCAGCTTACTCGGTACAGAACTCTACTACCTATGGTCAACTCCCACTGGCTCAGAGCTAAGGGCTTCAGGAGGGAGAACTGCAGTTGGACCCTTCTCGTGGATGCTGTAACACAGCCAATAAGCTACAATAGCTTCCTCCATTTTTGGCTCTGTTCAAAGGTCAGCACTGTCAAAACGGCTTACTATCAGCATATATTTATTTTATAAACACATCAAAAACTAACTTAGAAAATTAGGATCCATTATATTTGGTTGTTGAGCATGATATGTAATGAGTTATATATTTTATCGTGGAAAAAGAAAGAAAGCTGTCAGTGCCCTCTGGTGGACAGACTGTGATTGTGCCACTTCTAAATTACCGTAAAGACGTCTTTGCCATTTCTGTGCTGCAATTTCTTGTTACTTATTGGCAGATGTATGTGCCAACATCACTATACCTGTAATAAGCTAATAGCAGCTTATATAAACTGTCCAACAACATATAAATTAGCTCCATCTCAACCAGCTGCAACATTAAAATGATACTTACAGGTTTGTAACAATAACGCCATGCTGCAATCCTTCACTTTTTACATGTTCTTAATAATACTGTAACCAAAGCAAAATACTGCATGCAGGAACTTTTTACATTTATTTGTGAGCCATGTCAAATACAATCCATTGCCATCTAAAGGACAAAGTTTTCCTAAATTTGAATCCTAATTAAAGCATTTGAATGATTCTTGCTAAGGCTGAATGCTCATGGAAAAGCATAAACTACACAAACAAGGGCAACAAGAGTCAGCCTCTATTCAACACAGTCAAAACGACAGTCCTGATTCCCAGCTGCACAGCCTGCCCCTGGATCTCCACAAGGGCCAAGGTACGTAGACACAGAAAGACAAAGAGAGAGAGAGAGGGGGAAGGAGACAAAAAGTGCCTTGGCGAGAGAAATGCAGCTGAGGAAAAACACGAAAAGGGAAAAATAAAAGAATAGAAGAAGAAAAAAAAAAAACAGATGAAGAAATGAGATTAAATTTTCCAAGAACGAGGGCTGTGCAGTACCACAGCAACGGCAGCCAGAATGACTCTACATCTGTCTGGAATTAAAGAGAGACAGAGACAGACAGTGCTGCTGCTGGATGAAAACTGGATTTGAGCTGCAGTGTTTTTTTCAAGCTGGAAATGAAGGGAATGTGTGCAAAATCCTGTCTAAAGCTTCCTGCCACAACAGATCCACACTAAAACACTAAAGGAAAGTCTGAACATCAAGGTAAAGCCATGATGTTATATTTAGAAGTTATATTTTCTCAACGCAGAACTATTCAGCTATCAAATACATCTTTTATACACCGATCAGCCATAACATTATGAAGACTGACAGGTGAATGATCATTGATTTATCTGGTTATCCATGCTCCCTGTCAGTGGGTGGGAATTTAATTAGGCCAGCAAGTGAACATTTTGTCCCCTGTTTGATGTGGGGTGTTCCCTGTCTGCAGTGGCCAATATAACTAATATCATTTTTCTAAAATTAGATCTCTAAAAAAAATTACAATATATCAGCTATTTTACACTTTCAGAATATATTGAATCAACCCGTATGATCCAGATTTCTTGCCAACACAGCAGCAAGGTCCAAGAAATTTAGTAAGTAAGTAAGTAAGTAAAGTTTAATTTATAGAGGCACATTTAAACAGCAGCTATCACTGACCAAAGTGCTGTACACGAATAAGAAAAAAATAATGAAAAGTCCCAGCATTCAATAAAATAAAACAAATTTGGAGAAATAAACAAATGTGAAAAAATAAATGAACTGTTACAACCCAAACAGGACAGAACCTACAAACACCAGGACACAGCAAGGACACAAGAAAATAAGAAGGATTAGGGGAGCTAGGAAGCTAATGAATAGAGGTGAGTTTTTGTAACTAGATTCTAAAGGTGGAATGGAGGGGGGCCCGTGTCTAATATCTGAGGGTAAGCTGGTTTCCACAGTCGGGGGAGGCAGCCCCAACAGGCCAAAGGCCCCAATCAGCTTTTTTGTAAGTCGTGAACCGTGGCACATGTAGAAGTCGCTTTGCTAGAGGAACCTACGGGAACGCCTGGTGAATGAATGTGGTTGGAGAAGGTCAGTAATGTAAGAGCCAGGGGGCCTCCCATTTAAAGCCCTTAAAAAACCCAATGAGTAAAACTTTAAAAGCTGAAACTTCTAAAATGAATGGGCAGCCAATGCAAGGAAGCCAAGACAGGGGTGAATATGTTCAACGCGTTCCTTGTACACAGTCAACAGTCTTGTGCTGCATTTTGAAACCAACTGCGAGAAACACGCGTTAAGTGAAGACCAGGGGAGGCAAGGGTAGAACGGAATTGGCCAGTAAGTCCAGGCCCGTGAATGTAATGAAGGCCATCGAATTACTTTTCCAGGTCATTATAAGATAAAAAATCAATTTGAAAGGTGGGAGACAATTCGTACTGAATAAAAACTGTTTTTAAACAAACAGAGCTTATCTGTCAGTCCCAAGACAGAGCCCTGAGTCAAAATATGACCCCCAAATTTCTGGATGAGATTTAACATACCCGGGGTGAGGTGAGCTTAGTTTTGCCGGCCGAGCCGTGCTTATGGATTTGGGAAGGACCAAAAGATAATGACTTCCCTGTTTTAATTCACCTGTTTCCAACTGGAGATAGTTATTTGACATCCAAGCCCTTTAATCTTCCAAGACAGTCCAGGAGAACTGTACAGAGTCAGTGGATTTAGTGGGAGGTACACTTGTGAGTCATCTGCATATAAATGAAAAGAGATTATACTTTTAATGTGTCACCAAGGAAGCATTATAGGCAGAAGCAACTTACCCAAAATGGACCCTGGAGGGACACGCAGGAGACCGGGCGTGGATGGAAAACTGTCGATACACAGGAATGTCCTGTGTTTATATAAGAGTGAACCAGTTAGTGCTGTCCTTAATGCCCTGTTCGCAGGCGAAGATGTTGTGATCACAGTGTCGAAGGCAGCATAAGATTCAGGACTGTTTTTGAATCTAAAGTCTGCAAAAGTCATTGTCACTTTAATAAGCTGTTTCGTCTGTGAAGGGCTCTAACAACTGAAAGGTTCCGAATTTATGATGTTTAAAAAGGGGAGCTGACAGAACAGCTTTTTTCGAGCACCTTAGAGTAAAAGGAAGTTTAAGTGGCGGTAGATTTCCGGATGTGTACATTGCAGGAACTGTGCCGGATACTAGGAGAATTAAATCATAGGATCTGGGGCAATGTGCAATGCTCCTTGATTATAGGGACAGCACATGGGGAAGAGTAGTTTCATATGGTTTTACTAAGTCGCTAAGCTCAGCAAAGGACATATGTTGAAATTGGTGGGTGGAGGCTGTAGCACCTGAGCAGCCTAGTGATATATCAGATGAAGGGTGAAAGAACTGTGATCTGATGTTATCAATTTTTGTTAATGAAAAATTTCAGGGAAATTCTCGCAGATATCAGTGGAGCTTCATTTAGTGGATTCTCCGGTGCAGTGCACACCGCTGGCGTCGGTATTTGAGACTGGGAATTAGAACGGGTGCGAAGTGTGTAGGAGAAACTAAGTGGCACGGAACTCAACATAAAAGGTCTATTACAGCAGTGTTTGGTTTGTCCATTTGGGCTACTTAGAAACATGGTGGTTCAATGGCGGACTCAGGAAGGAGGTGTCCAAACATTTTCTGGTTCCAGCTCCTTAAATGCAGGAATTTTCTTTGTCATTAATGACAGTAATTTCAGTCTTTGGACTGGTTCGACAAAAGAACCTATTAGATATAGATATTTTGTGATGAGAATTTTTATATTTCTACAATGCTTCTGGGACTTTATAGATTAAACAATTAATTTGCGGAAAATAATCACACACTGTTGGCTGGGGAACGTAAACCCTTCTCTTGGCTTTTGATCAGTGTGCGTGGAGCCTGTGGTTTTGATGCTTGTATAAACAGAAGATTGGATCTGTCATACTGATGACTGCACCCACCAGTTAAACTGAATTTCTAGCTGAGAAACACAACCTAGTCTTCCAAATAACTTGTAGTTTGCTTTCCCAGAATTCCTTGCCTTATAACCGCGTCACTGGGACTATTGCAGGAATGTCTGTCAGACCAACACCGGCTTTCTAAATGGCATCCCCGACCTCTGAACCCTCAGGCGTTTGGAAGGGTTTCCCCCTGAACATACCATAGAACCAGTATCAGACAACCAGTTAAATCCGATCAGAAAATGTACAAACATTTTAAGATACTGAACACGAAACCGTCAGGCCCTTTTACTGCTCTGCTGTTTGTCCATGGGTCTGTGGTGTTTAGTTTATAGAGCAGTTAACTAAGGGGAGAAAGAGGAAACTTGAGTACTGTTACCTCATCTGGATACTCCATTAATAGTGTGTTTGTCACTGTGTGTGTGCGTGTGTGGCTCCCTCACGCACACACACACACAGGCTGAGTCATTGCATTCAGTTGCCAGTTGCCCGTTTCAACAACAAACAGCAGAAAACCACACATTGTTATCAGCACGCACCCACCCACCCACACCGGTCAGCATTAACAGGAGATATAAAGGGCCACGAGATACAGATGCAATTCTTAATGTCCAAATGTGCAACACACACAGCTGGTATCAGTCAGTTCAGTCTATGCAGAGAGCACAGAATACTGTGTGACCTTAAAACGTCCTTAAATGACTTTAAACAATAATAGTCACTCACTGCTTTTTCACCTTTTTGTGCGTTGTAGCATTAGCTTTTATGCTTCAGTACTGTGCTACTAAACTGAACACTAACCGATGTCGATTTGATTTTTATATAATGTTCAGATTTCCTCTACTGGATTTTGATTTATTAAAAAATTAATCAGCTTCTTTGTTCATCCTTTCCACAAGCTTTCCTTTACAATTTAATCCAATATCTAATCTCAACCGCACCGAAACTAGGCCATTTCATTATACATGCGAATATGGCCGTTAATCTACCTATGCCGGTCAGCCGGTTCAGGCTTGTGAGTCTTCGAGGTGCTTCAGTTATCTGTGCCGCCCACACCGATGACTCCCAAAGCTAGAACCAAAAAGTTCAACAGAACAAAGCTCCTGAGCACCCTAACTATCCAAAGAGAGAAAACGATTTACCACTACCACCTCATCAGCACCACTGAAATGGTCTTTGAACAGGGTCCTAAACCCCCAACTTGAGTCAACCCTTTCAATGGTTGGACAAAATATCAGAAACACATCTCAATGCACTAACACAATATCAATATTGTACCACTCAACAATACCACAAACAGCCTCCAATAGGGCCATACAGTTGCATCAACCCCTCTCTAAAACAGCTGAACATTAGAAACTTCACAAAGGATTTATTATCTCTGCCAAGGAGGTTATGTTTCTCTTGCCATTTGTTTGTTTAAACTCACTGAAAACCTTGCTTACAGTATCGCGATATATTGCACTATATTGAATCGTTATCCCTGTATCGTGATACATAATGTATCGTCAGCTTCTTGCCAATACTCAACCCTAACTGTAAAACTGCCAGCCAGCCAGTCAGTGGCCCAACAAACACAATCACAAACACACACACCCACACACACCATCTCTAGTTTCCTGCTCCACTCCCGATGCTGTTTAATGTGCAAATGTCTCTGCAGGCACTGACACAGCAAAACAGACTGCACTATGGACTACTACACAGCAGTGCTGCATTACACTATAACCACACAGATCAGCTTCAAACACTGTTGGTCGGTGCTATTCACTCACATGTGAAATGGTGTTTCACATTCACATACAGACACTTGTTTTCAATCCAATTTAAGGTAATGGACATGTGAATTATGTGAAAACAACATTCACATGTGTGGCGTTGGTTGTTTCTTGCATTAAACCAATGGCTTTGTAGCTGTAAATGTTAAATCTCAAACGTCTGAGCTTTCTTGAACACACCATTGATGAAAAGTGTCATAACACTCTGTATTCACAACTGCTTTAACGTGCTAGGATAGTGCAACAAAATAAAAGAGACTAAATGAGAAACTGAGGCCAGGAGTGTCCCTCTGTAGCAGAACCGCTCTGTTGCTCCTTCACACCCCCTCTGTCTGTCTCACCCCTGGGACGAGGAGGAATTTCCTGAGAGAAGGAGGGATGACTTTTCCATACACTTGGCGAGGGAGAGACACAGAAAGACAGACTGAGAGGGAGAAGAAAACAACATCAGATGGTGACCTGGGTTGACCTCTCGTAGCCACCAGTGAGAATGTTCTGACGAGCAGCTCCAGAGCAGCTGATACAGATGTAAACAGTGCATTGATGTGATGTTTACAAGAGGAGTGCAGCGCTGCCAGAGGAAGCACACCGGACCCACATGGTCTCTTCATGCTAAGCTCGCAGGCCGGCCTGGTGCCTGGAAAATGCAGATGTACAATTCCCACAACAGTAAGTGTCCCTGAGCAAGACGCTGAGCATAGTTGTGGACTATCCAAACTCATTCTTCATATCACTCTGACTGTGACTGTATTACATCGCCAATATGTTAGGTGCAAGATGGACATCTTGCTCTGTAGGGGATTCTATAGGACAGCATGAATTCACTTCATGACAGTCTGTCTCTTACACTTTGATGTTTCCAGTGAAAAGTGGACGTCGTGGAAACACTTGATTTTTGAGTGTGCAGTTGATTTTTCCCCACAGACAGGAAATGGAGGAACTGCTCACAGCTGCAAAACATTGCAAAAAAATGTAGATGCTGTTATAACAGCTTGAGGAAAATCTCCGAAAACAAAAAGTAACGAGCATTTTGTTTGTTTGTGAAGCTTAAATTCCGGTGACATTCCAGAGTCACAGTTTGATTGACGTTGGTTAGCTCAAGTCTTATAGCATTTCCTGTTTGTGCAAAACAGGAAACAGATTATTTTTACACTATTCCAGAAAAAACAGTACGCTATACAAAAAAGGTACACATAGAGACTGACTGATATATCGGTCGACCGATATCGGCCTATAGACCATACCGGTATCTGTGTATATGTTATGTCATATCGGTGTGAAATCAGTCCACAATACACATTTTCATTCCAGCTGGGTAATGGCCTACATATCAGTCGGGCTCAAACATAGTAAAAGCAGTTAGTATGTAATATAATAGGGCTTTGTATTGGTAAGAACCTGCCGATACGATACATATTACAATACAAGAGTTCTGATTCTATATATTGCGATACCGTAAGCCAGGCAATATATGGATTTTTAATTTAAAATAAATCTGAATTTAAAAAGACTGTCATAGTACAAAGAACACACTACCATGTGAATCTTTTTTTTTCATGCAACCAGAACTGTGGGATCTGCAATTTGTATTCATCACAGTCACTGTAACATCCAACATCATAGCCCTCAGTTAACAACACTGCTATCTAGCTGTTTAAACACAAAAATCCATACAGTGTTTTGAGAGTCAATACAACATCAGAAAATAAAATATTGCAATACAATATTTTTCAATATTTTCTAACACCCCTAGTACAGAACGTATGCACAACAAATGCATATCCACAGACAACTGAACAGAAATCTATTGGTTTTGCAATAACTTGTGTTCTTCTGCAAAAGAGCTGGAGATTTTGAGGCTGGTGCTGCCAAAAGATCAGAGTGATTAAAAATTCAAAAATCAGTTTCATATTGTATCTGGATTTCCCTGTGGATTCACCTCCCCACTGGTGACCACCAACTGCCCGAATGGCCTCAGTGTGAAGAAAAGAAAGCCTACTAGGGTTGTGGGAACATATTGACATTTGCTGGTTGGAAGATTTTAACATTGCCAAACTCTACCACCTGCTACAACCAGAGTACAGTCAACAGAACATCCAAAAGATAATGTCACACTGCTTGACTGGCGTTAAATCATTGGGAAGTACGGAGCAGAAACACCATGGGAGGAGACTAACCAACAGTGAAGGATACTGAATTAGAAAACCAGGACCCTGCGGGTCTCAGATGTGGAGCTCAGTCTGACTGGCTGGTCGGATACAGTCAGAGCAGCCTTTAGTTGAAGTAGGGCAGCAGGGATTTTTATACTCCAGTTAACCCTCAACACTACCGGGAGATACTGAATTCTGCCCCACTTTGCTGCACGCAAGTGTGTTACAGAGGTGGGACGTCTCCAGCCTGTCCCAACGATTCCACTGCAGCTCTGACGGGCTGGTTTCAGACAGTGTCCCACCACTAGTGAATCTAAGAGTATTGTTCAAATAAGGTATCAAACAATTAAAGGAACATTGTTTGAAAATTGCAGTTTTGTTTAAAATGACCATATAGTTCAGTGTGATTGACAGCAATGTGATTATTCCATGTGCTCCTGCATATTAGGACAAAGGGCTGCAGCGATGAGTCGATTAGTTGTCAACAACTAAATTAATTCATTTCTAATTCCAGCTTCTTCAATGTGAATATTTTCTGGTTTCTTAAGTCATTACCTGAGTATCTTTGGGCTGTGGGCAAAACAAGACATTTGAGGACTTCACTTTGACCTTCACCTTCGGCAAACACTGATAAGCATTTTTCTCCATTTTCTGACATTTTATGGACCAAACAACCAATCAATGAATCGAGAAGGTGATCAACAGATTATTCTACAGAATAGAATAGAATAAGCGTTAGTTGCAGCCGTAGTATTACCAGTGCATGAGTAGGAAAAACCCCCACAAGTTCAGTTTTTTTAAAGGTGAAAGTGAAGTCGAAGCCTCTGAGTTTTCTTTGGAAAAAAGGCAGGGAAACATGGCCACTGCCCACTTTCAATGGAGAGGGCAAGAAACAGAACCTCTAAAACGGGTACATTTCCATCATGGAGGGTGAGGGCTGAGCAGAAAATCTTGTGACCTAAATGTGTCCGCATATCGAAAACGGTCAGGTCTGAAGGCTGGTGTCACACCTCTGGTTACTCACTGATCAGATTGTTTAATCAGGTTTTTTTTTTTACCCTTCTGTTCAGGCAGTTTTTGTACAGCTACTCATGTAAAGCACATTTGTAGGAAAATATATTTATAGGCACCAGTGTTAAAAGATTTGAAACAATCCCCAGCATTAAAGAGGGTTATTGTGCCCAATTCAGATTCATGATATTGCTGCATTCTCATTCATTTCAATGAGACACAGAAAAGTCAACCCCTGGCTCAACTGTTGCCAAAGCGCAGTCTGACATCGTCTGGCAGTGAAATATATTGGTCGATCAATCTTCAAATGGAACTTCTGGGTTCGGTTCAACACGTCCACTGCTGCACTGGAGCCTGAGCCTGTGCTGACCTATCTGATCAGACTGCTGCACTCCACACACAACGTACATTTACTATTAGGGTTCATTAAACCCAAAACCTATAATCACAGATTATGTGAGTCAATTTTCAACATAAGGGATTTTATTCAGGGTTGATACAGATATTGATTATTATTAATCAAGGAAACCAATAACCGATATTTGGAACATTTGCAGTCAAAATGAAGTGTAATTAAGTACATTAACTCAAGTACTGTACAATTTTGAGTAACTTGTACTTGAGCGTTTCCATTTTGTGCTACTTTACACTCCTACTGCACGCCATTTTGGAGGCAAAAATTGTAACTTTCAACTCACAGGAAACTACAATGATTGGTCAAATTTGCAGAAAGGTTGCAGTGACTGGACAGAATTGCAAGGTTGCCCAGAATTCACAGCAATTGGTTGAATTACTGTTAGTTGAGGGACAGTAAAGTGGCAGCTACAGACTGAGAGGGGGGGCTGCATCAGAGCCAAAGCAGCTGCATTTTTAATTTAATTCATTAAATTGGCCGCCAGATACAAATATAACAATACTGATGCTGACTATCGG
>NW_023340095.1:23579814-23585798 GCF_004916995.1 Morone saxatilis | reverse complement strand
TTTCTCTGTCACCCCCCCTCCACCTCCACCTCCCCTTCTCCTTCTCCTTTCTCTGCGCACACATGCAGCCACTAACGGGATTAATTGGTTTTTATTCCGGTGGATGTTAATGGAAGGCTCCGCTCTCCATCCGACAAACAATCAAAAGGTCCAATGTGGGGGGGTCCGAACTGTCGAACCGCGGGTGTAAGGCAGCGAGGGGAGAGGGAGCAGGGTGAATGTGCTGGGGGAGAGATGCGTTTATGTGAAGGGGAATTGGGCTACTTACTGTGCGGATCCGGGCAGATTTCTGGGAGGAAAAAAAAAGCCGCAGCCAGCAGCAGGGAGACGGAGAGGCGTCCGCTGGGAAACCCCGTGGTGTAACGGTCGAGGCTTCGTCGGGATTTCTGCCGGTTTAGTCCCCGGGTTTTCACCGACTCCCCTTTCCCAGATATCCCAGATTTCCCAGATTTCCCCTGCTGCCACACTGAATCCCAACACCGCTAACACTGGCGTCAAGCTACAGGCAGGCAAACTGCGAGACTTCCGGTCATGATTTTCACAATAAAACATCCAGCGACGTCTTTCAGTATATATGCTTTTAAATGACTTCTCTAAACATATCTTTTCAAAAAAGCCTTTTATTTATTCTAGCGCACCGTTTTATCCCCATCATGTCTCATATATTGTATTATTATTATTATTGTTGTTTATTTTAATCTTCTATTAGTGTTGGGTATTTTATTCTTTTTCTATTTAGTATTATTGGAATTCTATGTTTTTATTTGCCTCAGTGCAGTTTTTTGCCAACATGTTTCATCTTTATTATTGTTAATATTTATCTTTATGTATTATTATTATTATTAGTAGTAGTAGTATTAGTATTATCTGATTTGATTTGCCTGATTGCCCTCTGAAATGTTTTAATCCTGGTTCACTCACGTATTATATATATAATAATTATGTTTATTATTATTACTGTTGTATTAAACCAGCAACCGTTATTTGACAAAAAATAATGAATGAAAGAAACTAACTTTTATTTTAATCATGGCCTGAAAAATGATTCTGTTTTTATTATCCCCCAGTGCTATTGTTTTTATTATTAACCTCATCTTTAAGCATATTTTCTTAAACAAATGTAAATATGTTTTGTAACTGCTTCCATATCCTTTTCATCATCTCTCAATCCCTCAGATTTATCCAGTGATCTCTTGAAAACTGCTCGCCTATATTACCAAACAAAACAGTCAATAAATTATTATTATTATTATTTTGAACAAACCCTTGTTGGGGGACAAATATTTAGAAAATTGTACAAAGTAAAGCAAGTAGTCAAACGGAAATGTCAGTTTCAACGCGTTGGATCTGTTTTATTGTGAAGCTCAAACTATCTCACTTCCGGTGTTCTTGACGTTTGACTTGACGTATCCAACACCGGATCCCAAAAAACTCAGCGGGAGCGCGGATCCATGCCCTGCGCGTTCCCGGTGCCTTGTTTCCTGTCCTGCCCAACCCAGAATGAGCTCAGCCAATCAGCCCCGGTGAGCTCATTCCATTCTGTCCCTTTCATATAGCCTTCATCAGTTATATTCTAGCATTTATTCTCTTCTTATATTAAAGTTAAAATGATCTCTCCCTCTCTGTCTCTCTCTCTCAGCACCTTGTTCAAGCAGCTGCTGCTTTTCATGCCAAAGTGTGACCTCTAGTGGTGTGAGGCCGCCTGTGTAGGTGGCAGTGCAGTAGTGACAAATAGCACACTGTGACATGTGCAGTATTTACCACAATATGGAGGTTTCACACTTCACAATTTTGTTGAGTTGCATACACAATGTCCCAAAATCCTGCTCATACGTACACATCTCAACCTTAGATTGAAGCACAGACAAACCTTAGCTTTCTAGTGTCAAACTCTGCACAGTGCAGTGACGGTGGTACAGCCCAGAGTCATACAGAGTGCCACCTGTGGAACAGTTCTGAAACTAATTGTCTTAATTTATAACCTTCAAATTCAGCAGCCTATTACTGTAATACTGATATAAGCAAAGACTTTTAAACAGGATTTTACCCGTGTATTGAAAAAAATAAAGGATTGTAATACAGTAAAGCCATTTTAATGGATAACCTGTACAGTTCAAAACAATTTAAAGAGAAATGTGTACACATGTCACATATGTGTAAGTGTGTTGAGGGTAGCCTACAGCAGAACAGATCAGGCAGGCAGCAGAGAGGAAGGAAGAGGAGGTGATACAAGCTGCAGCTGGAAACCACACAGTGACACCCTGATGTGTGTGCGCGTGCACCTTGGCCTCTTGTTTCACTGAGTAGGTGGGAACAGTCATCGCTGCCTGAACCTCATGGGTTGTTCACCGTAAATTTAGGCAAAAATAACTCAAAATTAAAACTAAACCACAGATTTTTGAGGTTTTAGTACAAAGAGAACAAAAATGTCACTTTTCCATCATTTTGAAACCAAACAGTGACAGAGTGTGACGGGTGTACACACAGAGAGACAAGCAGAGACGCAAATGTGGAGGTGCAGTCAGTTGAAGCGGGACGTCCCCTGTTGGCTCAAAATACAGAGCTGATGGAAAAAGGAATAAAAAAATTCCACCCAGTTGTTCATCATGTACATCATAAAAAGAAATTATTTTATCTGCGTGACATTTCTCAGTGCTATGACAACCTAACCGCTCAGACTGCTGTCTCGGTTGCAGGCCACTTCTTTATGGCCCAAATACTAGCATAAAAGGGGTGAAAGTCATATGAAAATGCACAACGAGTGACTTCACACTAAATCAAGTAAAATACTGCTGCAATGACCTCAAGTCGTTTAAATGTTTATGTCTGTTGCGCTTCTGAACGCACATTATTCATGGATGTGTTAAAACCAAGTGTGAACCTATCGTAACGTCACCCATTGGTCTGTGAAGTACCGTTTTAAAACCTCGAGGTTGGCAATATGGCCCTCACCATGGCGTTTTTTTTTTTTTAACTGCTCTCATTGGCTGCTCAGTTTTTACTCGTCCAGAAACAATGGCAGATCGCCTGGTCACACATGATCTTGTATTACACATAGAATATGTTTCTAAAATGAGTTTAGGTGGGATAAAGTCAATGTAGAATCCTGATTCATATCTGATCAGCACTGCCTGGTTTGACAGTTAGATCCGAGTTTGGTGAGCTGAGCTGGATGGACTCACTGAGAGTGACCTGTCAATCACAAGTTAGCCACGCCCTAAAGCATACCCTGCTTTATTGTCTATTTTACTGTAAATGGGACCATCATTTACTAAATCTAAGAGTATCTAAGAAATCTAAAACTATAGATTGAGACTATAAACTCATCAGGAAACTCATAAATCAAATGAGAAGTTGGGTTATTTCTCTCCCAGGTCCATGGAGCTCCGCCTGCTGGCCATTATAGAGAATGCAGGTTTAAGACACTTTAGCATTGGCTTCACTTCACACACCTGGAAAAGTCTTTTTGGGGCCCCTGGCTCTTCCTGGGGGCCTGCCATAATCACATTTAAGTCTGGTCTGTTGGTCTGTACTTGTGACTAGTGCTGTTCAGAGCAGGCCGTTTGCTTGGCCTCCAGTGTTGCTGCTTTCTCAATATCATCAACCTGCAAAGCTGGAAAGCCCCCGCAGTTTCAGATGCTTGCCCCCACCAAATCAGTATTCTTCGAAGACCTGCCAGTACTCTGCCTGTAACTGTATTATTAACGTTGTCAGCACTGTGTGCTAACTCTTGCATGAGTAACCCTGCAGCTTAAAATTTAGTTTTTACTAACCTCTTGGAAACTGACACCTTGCTGTTGCTGTTGGAGATTTACTGAGGGTGTGAAACACACACACTGTAAAACCAGATAAGTTGATTTAACTAAAATTGTGGTGCTAGTAATTTGTGTGACACTGACTTAATTTAAACAAACAAAATACTTAGTAAAAAGTACTTAATCAGAAATGTTTCTGTAACCTACAAAACTAAGTTAGTGTCACTTAAAATGACTAGAAAAGGCTGTTTCATCAAGAATCTTTTTCAACTCACACAACTATGTTTGTGTTATTTAAAATGTTCACTTATGGCATTACAGTGCATGAAGCTTCCAACCAGAAGAGGTCAGTGTAACTGTGTTTTGTATTAAGTTATATAGCTGGTAAGCTTTTATATTTTTGTTATTGTTCACAAATCTCACATGCAGACCAAAACCACAATGACATGATCCTACTAACAAGCATTTAACAAGCCTGATATATCTCATCCATGTCTCTGTGCAATAGAGCTGCATTGTTGTGCAAAAAGTGTGAACCAGTGACGTGCGGTGAGGTTTATGGCTGGTGAGGCACTGACTTCTTTTTAAAAATGTATTGCTGCACTTGACTTGCTAATTGTAACCACAGACTGTAAGATTGTTGCTAGCTCTGTCACCTACTCTGCAGCTGCGCAGTAGCATAAGAATCTCTGGGCTCACGAGTGCTCCCTACCATGCGGCAAGAGAACTGCCCGCCTCACCTAGTGCCTCTTCACTGCCGTTGTAAGATCGCTGAGCACACGAAACAGGTTACATACACATATATTATATACACCAACTATGGAAAGTCAGGGGGGCATATATTAAAAGTGTGTGGAAAACATTTGATTGGCGACTTACAGACAGACAGTAACACGCTCTCATTGCATGGCAGAGCACAGTTTGTGTGGGACTGTGCAATCCAAGGTGAGGCTCAGCTTGCTGCTGCCGCACCGTGCGTCTCTTCCCCGTATTTGAATGGGAAATGCAAAAATTCAGTGGGATTTTGAATAAAAAACAATCAAAATTGTTTAAGTTAAATGGAAAATTAGTTTGTAGTTCAAACCATTTGATAAATACAGTATAACCATTTAATTTTTTTGTTTATTATATATTTTATTTTTTCCATGATGACCACACGTCACTGCTGTGAGCACACATTATGAGGCACAGCGTTGCACTGGGTGACATGCTCCTTCATTATGGTGAACATTGGCACTGTAGTTTAGTTTGAGTCAATCAGAAATAGTCCAACTATTCATTTCCGATCTGTTAGAAGTCCTTATCATTGGCTCTGAATGCCAAGGGATCAGTTCACCCAAATTACAAAAACATGCTTTTTCACTTCCTTCTTGTAAGAAATTATTCATATGGTTAGTGAATAATGCTTGACAACTTATTTTAAGAAGTCAGCAGAAAACACTAAGTTAGAGGAACTTTCAAATCTGGTGACTTTCAACTGTGCATCGGATAAGACTGAATTTGCATTGACTAGCGCAAGAGAAAAGAGACAGAAGTTTGCATCAGAATATCAATAAAATGACTTGGTAAGTAATTATAAATGCTTTGTTTTATTCACAACAAAACCTCATTAAAAAATGAAAAAGTATATGCAGTTGGGGCTAAAATCACAATAGATAAGTGGGGAAACGTGTGTGTGTGTGTGTCTTGCTCAAATACTGAAGAACATATCAAATACAAAACCAGAAACAAATTCTTCTAGTAAAACAAGAAAAACTGTTTAGTTGATAGAACAAGTCTATCTTTTTACCAAATAATAGGCCTTTTTCCTTTTTGACATGAAATAATAAGCTAAACGCAGGTATTCCCATTGTTGTTCCATGTAGTGTAGCAGAGCCTTTCCTTGCAAAATAGTAGCACCCTGACTCTGTTTTACCTGAACAGAACCTTAATTGGTATTATTAGTAACACCTGTGTTTACTATTTCATGTCAAAATGGCTGCTGTGAACAAGGTCTATTATAAGAAACATTATCACCATTGTAACATTAATAACACTGATAATGCTGTGATACATATCAAAATGGTATTTTTATCCACCCAATGACCTTCTCCAAGAATCTTTTATAGTTGTGAGAAGCTTGTGGGAGGATATCCAAAACGTTTGACCCAAGTCATACAGTTTAAAGGCAATGGTACCAAATACTAATGAAATGTATGTAAACTTCTGACTTTCAAGAAAGTAATAAAA
>NW_023340095.1:23574242-23579781 GCF_004916995.1 Morone saxatilis | reverse complement strand
AATAAAAACATTGTCTAAAAAATTCTCTCTCTAATTATTCTGGCATTTAGCAAATAGAAACAATTTTGGTAATCCTAATTGACCTAAAACAGGAAAGGTTTAATCTGATTTAATGTCAGACAGAAAGAAAAAAGAGATGTGTCTTTTTATACAGTGTATGTAAACGTCTGGTTTCAACTGTATGTCTGGAGGGGGTCTTTAAGTAATCCTTGACAATGTAAGTATAATCTAAGTATACATTTTTTAATATGGGTTGATTTACTTATTTTTTGTAATCTGATTACGTAATCCAGATTACATGTAATCAGTTACTAACCAACATTGGTTGTCTGTCACATTGTCTTTTTCTCTTCAGTCAGTCAGACAAGGCCCTAAGAAGATTTATTTGATGTATCTTGAAAGAATAAAAAACACCACCCTCATTGTTTGAGACAGTCTCAATGTTCCTCCCATACCAAATGTTTTGTTTTTTTCAAACTGCAGCAGTTAAATACAAGTTAATGCTGTCTGCAAAATGACTTTTTAAAAGCAACAAGGGACAGCAACTGTGAAGAGAAACGTCTGTCGTCAATTTTTTCTGTAATAAGTGAGAGCTATGATCCTTTCACATACGTTGGTTGACATTGCGGTTAGTAATCCCCCTCACCCACTCTGCATGTCTGTGTGTCAATGTATTCAAGGGTTAGGGTTTTGCATGCACAGACCTGTCAATAAGCATATTGTCATGCTTGTCTGTTTTAGGGTTTTATGGTTTTTGTATGTGTAAATGTTGTCTAAGTGTTTATATGTGTGTGCATGTGTTTGTTTGTGTTTGTGTGTGTGTGTGTGTGTGTGTGGGTAGTGGGTACATAGTTTCTGGTATGGTTTCATAGGTTTACACAGGAAGTGTCTCTGTCTGAGTGAAAAAGTCACACATTTCTGTCTCTTCACTCACTCCTATGTAATATTGAACAGAGATGCCATATGTGTGTCCACCAGCCTGTTTGCAGAGTAGACAGTGACAATCCAATTGCAAAAAGAAAACCTTCCTTGGTATCGACTCCTGTCAAACACTGGTGTTTAATAGCAACCAGTCAGGAGGACACGATGAGAGCAGAAGTCCTGTTGATGGTGATGTGCTTGATTGATGGAAATGTGACGGGATGCTTGGGTAAGAACAAACACTACATTGTTGAAATTGCTTTAGAATTAAAACTGTTAAAATTGAAACTGCTGTGAAGAAGAATTCTTAACTTCACAACTTTCACAATGAGATCATGATGTCAAGAACAAGGAGTTTTAAGCTATTTGATTTTTTTCCTGTGAGTGTTTTTCTTTACCTCGCTTTACATTGAGATCTGCAGTAAACTGTCAGTGACAATCAGAAAATATTAGAATAAACTGGCAGAACAAAATTAAGGTGATAAGGTATATTAACAATAGTAACATATTTTGGGGTGTATACAAATGTCTCCGAATGTGGTCTGAAAGCAAATTAGGGCTATCAAGGAGACCTGAATGTGCCTTCAGCCTCTCTTCCCTACGGAACCCATTGAGTGCTCAAACTGCTATTGCATGCACACAAGATACAGTTCGTTCCCACATTTTCATTAATTTGTGCATAAGATAAGTGTGTATACCGTAGCCTGCACAACAGACCAACAGACCTTTCCTGAAGCATGAAAGGCAGTGTGTAATACTGCCGCAAGTATTATGCAAGGCATGTTTTGCATACCCACATATTCTTTTATGTGGATGCAGTGAGGTACAGTGTGCACCAACTATACCTTGACAATTTAGGACTAAACTATTAAACCTTAATATTGCATCAATTTCCTTTTCCTTTACCATAATAAAGCTTACATTGAATGCATAGGTAGTGTATCAACATGCAATTACAGTATGTCTTAATCCAAGTTTACTGGCCGTGCTTAAAGACGCATGCAGCTCATTCGACAACACTGTAAGCTAGCCCCTAAATAAAAAAGAGCTAGGTATGTGCCAGGTGTTTATGAATGTTATCATGGCCACAAATTAATCAAAAGGGTGGGAACAAACTGTATCTCATAGTCACGAATCAATCAGAACAAACTGTATCTTGTCGCCACAAACTATATCTTGTGTAAACTGTTACTTTGGGGCAGCTAGAGATCTGTTTAATGTAACCAAACAATTTATTTTTGTGCTCATATTCTTTCACAGAATTTAACAGGGAGGATAATTGCTGTGATCTGGAACACCACAAAATCACTAAAAAGGAGTGTTGACAGGGCAAGAAACACAAACCTGGAGGTTTAGCCAGATATTTTATTTGGATGAGAAACCAATGGTAAAACTGCACCCAAACTGTCAATTGTAAATACGTATCACAGTTTAGGGATTACCATGATTGAGTTTGACTTACTGTGTGTAACATAGCTTTATGTACACAGTTTTCTTGTGCAATTAAGGGGCTGTAAGTGATATTTTAAGCGAGCACAGTTTCTGCTACACAGCCAAATAAAGTGGTGTAGATAATCTTTCTAAACAGTTGACTGTTCTGGTCGGATTATCTGAAGGCTCGTGGTTCTTGACCGCGTCGGCCAATTTTGCCATGTAATTTGCTTATTGCTATTTCCCTGCACTTTAGTTTGTTTAGGCACAAACACACAAAACGGTTTTGCTTCCTTCTGGAACATGGTTTCGATGTTGCAGTCATTGAATGAGAATTATTTTATGATTCATTTGGGTTAAGGTTAAGTAAATGAAATTGTTTGGTTTTCTTACATACCATTATGGGCAAAAACAACAAGTACTTGCATGCCAAAATCTAGGACTGCAGTACACCATATAATTCAAACCAAAGAACACCAAATGTAAGAAATAGTTGCACATTGTGTTAATTAAAGCTGCCAGTGGCAGATAGCAATAGAAATAATATAGTTAAGGTGGGAAACCCAATAGTCACAGCTATGATTGTTTTCTTTGTGTTTGTTTTAGTATGTCGATAACCCATCTATATGCTTCTTGTCTTTCTGTCTGTCAGTTCTGAAAACTATTACAGTGTCAAAGCTTAGTAAAGTGAACATCTCCTGTCCATCTGTGGTGACCAACAGCTCAGAGCGCAAGTATCTGCTCCTCTTCAATGGTAGCTGTATCAACTATATAACTACGAATAAGGTTAGTGTGTGTGTGTGTGTGTGTGTGTGTGTGCTAATATGCTTTTGTATTTATTGTAATCTATAATAATGAACTTTATTTAGTACCTTTCAAAGTTACAAAGTTATTTCCAATAAAAACAGTACACATTTTAAACAAGAGAAAAAACAAACTTATATAAAACACAAAGACAGTAAAATGAACTAAAGTGTCATAAAACATAAATGAAATCACCAAAAAGTAATTTTGTAAATCATATATTACATCTGCAGCCTGTGTTTCAGCGGTTATGAGATCTTTTTTTTTTTAAGGAAGAAATGTCACCACATCAAAAACCTTTTATTTTGTATCATTGAAGTTTCAGTGCATGTGAAGACATCGTGGCTATCCCAGCCACTGTGCACAATTTCTAAACATTGTCTAATTAATTTCTTTCTCAGGACTTCCTGAGTTTGACTGACAAGTTACAAGAAGTGTTGAGTGTTAGAAAGCCGCAATATCTCACCTCTGCTCCAGTACTGCACTGCACTGAAATTTGATGCAACTGGGGGTTTCTTTAAAAAGCGACCTCACACACAGTTATGTACACATGCTGTACAGACTATAAAGCCCCTTGAGGCAAATGTGTGATTTGTGATATTGGAGTATATAAAGACAATTTGACTTGACTTGACACACAGCCAATAGCAGTTGTTCCCAAACTTTTTCCTTTAGGGACCCCTTTTCTATAATTTAGTAAACTGACGATCCCTGCTTTGGTGACATATTTTATTAATATTTCATACTATATTCAAAATTGGGCCTAATTCTGTCCTGCATGCATTAGTTGGTGTTTTTCTTTAAATGCTGAATATGGACCTACAGAATTCTGCATGCAAGGCCCCTATAGGATGCCTGTCTCATCTAGTGTTGTACTGAGTGGACCCCAAACTTACATAAAAGGTGATTGGTTGAATTACACTGTCAAACATTTTAGTCAAAATTGTAATTGGTATGTGTCTTTTGTAAAATGTTCTTATAACTGCATAACATTCTCTATACTTTTGTTTGCTTCTTTGCCTTTCTCAATTTCAATTCATTATGCTTCTGATGACATGAGTGTTAGAAAGAATAGAAAAATTTTATTTATAAAGAGTACAATTCTAATAAAAACAATTAAGACAGTCTATTAAGAATACATTTCCTTAAAAGTACTTCAGTGACTTTTCAGTAACCACAGCACGGCAGGTGAGATTCCAATTTTTTTTCTGTTGGTAGGCTCTGAACTATCCAGAGAATTTCTTTGGTCACTTTGAAGTCACAGCGAACAACAGTGGATTGTACCAGTGCAAGGTGGAGCTGGTTTATCCTCCACCACACAGTGAGACATGTCACACCACTGTACTCAAAGTGGCAGGTATATGCATGGCCTAAAACTCACATAAAATATTACTGTTATATTATATTGATATATACTGTGTGTAATATATTAAAATATTATCTATAAATTCTGTTTGGGTTAATTCATAGACAAGCCAGAAATGAATGAAACTGTTGCAGCAGCCAATCAGAGCTGTCCAGTCAAGACCCCATTCATCCCTGACGTGGTGATGTGGGCGGGATGTGGCGTTCTATTGGTCTACAGCCTGTTGTTCACCTGCATTACCATTGTTTTATGGGTAAGAATGAAATAATGGATTGACTCACTCTCCTGTACTGCACACATTACCTGTCACTGTAAGTAAAACACATCTCTCTCACTGACTGGCATTGTGTTCCTCAGAGGAAGCTGAAGAGGGATGACGACGATACAAACGTGTATATCAACACCAGACCTGGAGATGTCAAGAAACCCTACAAAGTTTGAAACATCACAGCTATTAATATCGGTCCTGTACTCTGAATGTAGACTATATATGGAGTGTGGTAGTTGTGGTAGTGGTGGACTATTTATACCTGTCCCCTGGTTTAGCTATAAATAGCGACACAGTCTCTGTAGGAAGGAGGTAGAGGTGGATGAATGGGTTAATGTTGACTTTAAATTTTAGACTTAGCTGACATATTATTTTAATTTCTTTTCAGTTTTTAGTTGTAGGTTAGGTTTTGGCAGCAAAACTAGTAAGTTCTTAGTTAAAGATCATGGCCATGCAGGATGCAGGTGCAAATAACCACATTACCTATTTACACTCCAGATGCATATAGCATTGTTGGCTACAAACACCTGAGTGCTTGTCTTTGCCATACTAAGCTATATACACCTGGGCAAAAACACAGACACAAAACCATTAAAACACAGGGGTGTTTCCAGACTTTAATGACTACCGTGGCACAAGTGGGGCACTGACTATGCAGGGTGGCATGAAGTATGTGTCTCAGCTTTCCAGTCATTCCCAATTTATGCAGTTCCAACACTGTTTATGGACCCCACTTGAGGTCAGAGGTC
>NW_023340095.1:23568900-23574142 GCF_004916995.1 Morone saxatilis | reverse complement strand
GGATGAATTAATATTCAAATTATTTGGTGCTCTGTAGGAATCAGAATTAGCTAATACCTTCTTAATGGCCAGTGTAGATAAGCCTGTCCTATCCATATTCCCATACTGTAAAATACAGCTTCACTGTAAAACCAGATGAGTTAGCCCAACTGAAATTGTTTAAGGAAACCAATTGCCTTAAACCGTTTAAATGTATTACCTCCAACAATTTAAGCATGAAAATGTTTTTGATTTGAGTACAAGTAACTCAAGTGTTTATTGTTAAGGTAACTTGGGTAACTTAATTGTACCAATTTTATTCAATTAAGTGAACTTAAAACAAGTAAGTATATTACACTCATATGAAGCATTTCTCCAAACTTATTTAAAACGTGTATTTGAATAAAGTAAGTTGCATCTTATTTATATACATGTTTCCACCTAAGTTGAATTTACTCAGTTTTCTTCCACTAAAGCAAACCACTGACGTACAATAAAAACAATTTACAATTAATCAATTATCAAAATGGTAGCAAATTAATATTGGGGCTTACATTTTTGTAATGATATATTGTCAACTTAAAGAAATTAGTCAATGGAACAAACTACGAATACTATTATACTGCTCAAATTTAAGTGCACTCAAGAGTTAGTTTAACAATCCATTTTTGAGTTGGGTTTAATTCACAGGAATGAGTGACTCAAAATGTTTTAATGGATTAACTTATGTTAGCTTACTTATTTTATAAATATATATTGTTAGGCTTTACAGTGCAGGATTGGGAGGGTTGGGGTGGCTGTGGCTCAGAGGTAGAGCGGGCCGTCCACTAATCAGAAGGTTGTTGATTAAATTCCTGGCTCCTCCCTGCTGCATGTCAAAGAATCCTTGAGCGGTTGGAAGACTACAAAGGAGCTATACAAATACAGGTCCATTTACCATTACCAATTACCATTTGGGAACCAAGTTGGGAACCACTGTGTTAGAAAATGTAGTCAGTAATCTAATCCAAGTATCAAAATATTAAAGTAATGTAACCTTTCTATTACTTTTGGGCAAATAAAAACAAGAGAAAAGAAACATTAATAAGAAGTACTGATCTGACAACAGAACAGAACCTTACAAAATAAAATGGAAACCAAGAGCATAGCAGAGCTGCTCAGTGTATTTTTAAAGAAAAACTGATGTATTTTAAAATTGTGAAATTAATTACAGTTACCTTTTTTTCTGTTCTGATTATGTAACTCAGTTTTATGTAATCCATTACTTCCCAATTGTGTAAAGAGCTACTGGAATATAACTGTATATTGTATGTACTGCACATTGTATTATACATATTTTAGAAAACTATACTATAAAGAAACTTTTGAATTGAAAAATAAAGATATAAACATGTTTATTTGAAAATGTTGTGTTGTTTAGTAAAATCCAGGTTGGCAGAAACAGATTAAAACAGTAAAGAATTTTTAATCTCACTGTATATTGTAAATGTTCATTTTGAGCAGTTAAAATGAAATTAAAAATTATCTGAGCAGCGAGACATAAGTAATTTTCCTTCATGTTTATTCAAATTACATCTCGAACGGTTCCAAAATGATTGTCAGAAATTTTGCTGATGATGAAAAATGCAAATCTGGGGCAATATGTTATCACTATCCAAAATAACTGTTCTCACGCCTCTGCAGGAAATGAAAAGATGTCGAGCGAGATGCTTAGCAAAGAGAATAGTAGCTGAATGAATATTGCTGATCTCTCTTGTCAGCGGCTACTATAGCTGGTGAGAGTGGCGGTCACAAACACTACAACTAGTTGGGCAGACAGCAAACAACTGAGTATTGCTTGTGTGTAGGAGAAACTACGATGGTCGTGTTTTTATATATGTACTCTTACAAACACTGTATACCCAGAACTCAAAAAATTGTGGAAACTAATTACGTCTAATTTTTTAAGCAAACTTTTTTTTAAATTTTGTAAGTTAAAAAACATTCTTGATCAAGCAGCTTTAGTCATTTTAAGTGACACTGACTTAGTTATTTGTATTTGTAAAGTGAAAACAAAATCAGAATCAGGTTTTGTTTCTGTAACTTACAAAACTATGTTAATGTCACTTAACATTACTAGTAAAAGCTGCTTTATCAAGAATCTTTTTCAACCAAAAAAAATGTGTTTGTGTTATTTTTGATATAATCTGTTTCAACAATTCTTGTGAGTTAAAATAACTTATCGCATTACAGTGAAGGAAGTTTTCACTGTGCACCCCATAGGGTTTCCAGAATGGTTTGTGATACTTTCAGAACCTTTTCGGAATCCACTTTCAGTTCACCCAATTATTACAACAGAGTTATAACGTTTTTGGCAGAATTTTAGTATTGGATGAGCATGAATACAGCTACACATACAAAGGTTTCATTACTATAGAGTAAAACAAGTCCATTAAAATCCATCACCGCTCACTCCAAAAAATGAAAAAAGCTGTATGATACACACACACACTGGCAGCAGGAGAAAAGCCCCTCCCTTAAGATCCTTTTAACTTCATTGCTGCAGAAGAAGCGACAACCGGCTTAACCATGAAGACATAATTCATGAGATTATTACAAAGATCAGCTGTACGTATAATCAGAGAGAACCACTTGTTGACCAGCGTGGAAAAATGTGCTTCTGATATAAATTAACAATGAATGGGAAGTGGCAGGTATGCAGTGAGAGCAGGGCTGGGAGCCACAGTGAGGCAGGGAGACCACGCCCCCACACACCAACACCTTAGTAGCAGCATGTTGACATTTTTTAAGCTTTACTGAAAGCACTTAAAGTAGATCAACCAGAAAGACTGTCCTAAGGCTCATTAATTCAACTCTGTCTCTCTCTCTTTCTTACCCACAATTTCCAACCGACACAGCTGCGAGGTGATCATGCAATGCTCTAAAGTCCACAAGAAGCGTTGTGGCGCATCCCAGAAGTCACTCTCCGCTCTACTCCGTGTAGAATATGCAGCTGGTCTATTTTTGACTGAAGCTGCACAGAGCAGCTCGTACTGGCAGGAAGTCAGACACAGAACTCTGGATCGAATTTCTATTCTTCTAATCTACTATTAGTGTAGTTGTTGCTACTGTTGTTGCTGTGCATCAAAATAATATAATAATAATAAAAAAAGGTAAGGTATTACTCTTTTTGATGAACCAACCAGATTGTGCCCCAGTGTCAAGTCGAATGGCGTGTCTGCAGTATGGCGATGAATTCCGTTGTGTCGCCATGAAACCGGCTGCCCCAGACTTCACATAACCCTGATTAGCAGGTTTTTAATCTGTTTTTGGGGTCAACCACACACATGCTATTGCTTCTAGTTAGGGTAAGGTGTGCTGAATTAAGGTACTGGCACCTTTTTTGGTCCAATATAGGCACAGTAGTTTGCTATATTAATCATGGTGTCAACTCCTTTAACGCTATGGTAGGTAATCAGGGAGAAACTAGCAAGAGATGGATGGATTTAGAAAATATCTTACCAGAAAGATCCCACCCCCTCCCTTCAGGCCTCCTTCTCAAGCCACTCCCCCCAAAACACACATTGTGAAGTACATCACTTAGTTGTCACTGTGTAATCATATCCAACTACCTCCTGTCTCATTCATAGTTCTACATACTACAGAGTTCAGGAAAATAACAAATTACCCCCAGAACAAACCCAACCAGATAATTAGCTTAATATCTCTAAAACTCTTTTCTTTCTTTGTTCAGCAGTGAAAAGTTTTGTAGGTAAAAAACATTTTGGCTGGTCTCTTTCTCTCTGGTACTAGATCGGTAACATTAGCAATATCTTATTACAGGCCTGTCACTGCTACAGGAATCAGATTTCTTTTCTTTTCTTATTTTTCAGAGGATGATTTGATTGATTTATTGATTTCTGTCAGGATGTGAAAAGAACAATAATATAACAAAAATGCTTCTGAAATACATTACCTGCCCTAGCTTTAAATAGAATGATGTCACAATGGGGTCTAGTCACCAAAGACCTCATATTTCCCATCTCTATTGTGCCCACGTCAATAAAATATATTTGTTTACTCAGAATGAAATGCTTTTGCTCTCATTCATAATTTACAGTCACTTAAGGCTTATGGGACTTTATTTGACTTTGTCTATGTGTGAGAGTAAGATCTTTCTTGATATGCATTAAATCCAGTTCACAACAGCAGGAACAAACTTGAATTCAGACAGTTATTGAGCTTCATTTCCCTTCACGTCAATCTACATTAACTAGGGAACTTTGAACATCAGATGAGTGTCTGCTTTGGCCATTCATTGATAAACTACACCAACATCAGTTTCGTGTGATGAATTTTCCACATGTACATACAAATTGACAGCTTCTGATTATATTTTTGCACCGTGTACTAAAGCAGTGAAACAATGACAGCAGCAAAAATAAACCACTGTTTTCCGGGTGACTGAAGACTGTAATGCTGACTGCAACTTCTGTAAGTCAGCCCTGTGAGATTGGGGCATAACCCCACAAAGTGTTTCCAGGCAAAACACAGCTGTGACGTCAGAATGACACCGAATGTCATAACATCAGCACTTTCATTGTGATCTATCTAAAAAACACAGTGGTTTGAATTAGCTATTTTCCATTTCCCAATGATCATTGCATATTAAGTGAAGAAAATACAAGAAATACATATAAGATAAAACAACAAAAAAAATGTATAATATTCCAAAGAAGAACTGTGTTAAAATAACAGAAAGTGTTAAACATAAAACTCCAAATGTACCACTGATTCAAAATTACCTTTGATTGCATCATACACACTCCATTTCAACACACAACATCTACATTACAGTTATTTTTTTTCAAGGTGTTTTGAGGCTTAATGGGCAATTAAATGAACAAATAAACAAAGGTTTGAGGGTTTTCCAGTGTAAATGTCTGTATTGACATAATCCACTTTCCTTTAGCTCTATCAGTAAATGGTGGAGCTGATGTGAATAGCAAAATCTGTTCTCAGCGTTGATGTGTGGGTAAATATAGGCTATTCTCTCTAAAAACCTTACAATAATAACACAAACACACAAAAATGTTTGCAGTTTGATGGTGCATCACTTTGATATACAAGGCACCCCTGATGAACTTGAATCTGGCCCATGAGCAACGTTACCCAGTTTTATAGAGCCTGGGTTGATATAACCATCAACCAGATATCTCATGTGACATCATTGTGGCATGCCTCTTTTACTTTCTTTAAGAGTCCAGTGTGTAACATTTAGGAG
>NW_023340095.1:23565532-23568800 GCF_004916995.1 Morone saxatilis | reverse complement strand
ATTGAATTGAATTGAATTAAAGCACTCTGACCTGATCTGTCTACAATCCATTCAAATCTCTCAGCTCTTAGGTTATCATATGGTGGTTTTCTAATTGCACACGCAGAATAAGATAAGATGTGGTGAAGGGCTTTTACTTACTTTGATTTTGTTTTGTGTAACCAACTGCTAGATAATAAAAAAGATGAAAGGTTATCTATGTATGTTTGTCTGTATAACTACATGTCTCTATGGTTTATGTTTCTGAGCTAATGTTTCTGGTTTAAAGCATCGGCAGAAGCTCTGTCCACTATATATCTATGAAGTGAAGTCAATGCAGAAGTGTCTTGAACATCAAATTGAAACCACTTTTATGTTGATCTTCATTTTGTAACTTTGTTCTATGTGCACTTGGCTGATTGGTTCTTGGAGGACATAATTTACAGAATCTGGATTGTGTTTTGGATCTGTAAGGTTCATTGCTGAATGTGCTGACCAGCCAGGGGCTGCCCCCTGCTGCCAATAAAGGGCCAATACCATGCAGGATTCAGAAATGAGCCTACAGCTGACTTGATGTATCAGCTGAGTAAACAGTTTCCTAATGAGATAATGGTCTCAATCCCTAGTCTTAAGTCTTATTCCATACAGCATGTTTATTTAGTAAATTATGGTCAAAGTAGGCAGTGCTAATGCGTTAAAATGCTCCGAACAGTTCAAAATTAGGTGCATAGGTGAAACCGGTTCCATGTTGATGTATATCTTCATTTTGCGACTTTGTTCAATCTGCACTTGGCTAATTTGTTCTTGGAGGACATTTAAAGAAAAGGAGACTGCACAATTTACAGAATCTGGATTGTGTTTTTGGTTCTGTAAGGTTTATTGCTATATGTATTCATGTTTTTTTTTAAATAATACATTACACGAAACTACAATTTAAAGAGAAGAAACTTTATTTTAATGAAATATCCAACATGAATATTTGTTTAACAATGCGATGGCAACAAAATATTCAAACATAAGGTAGCTATGAATACACTGCCGTGGCAGCCTAAAGATACAAAGCATTGCATTTTTTAGCTGTAGCGTGTAACATGATTCAGTTTTTAATAAAACTAGTAGTTTGTACACAGTATTAGCCATAGGCCACACGCATTCTAGCTGCAGTTAAGTTGAGAGCTCATTAAGTCAACTCAAAAGCTTCAGCTTTTTTATATAATTGTGTTTACTAAAATGTAAACATTATTTAATACTTACAAAGTAAAATATGCACACACTCAAATGTCATTTTGGGGTTTGTCTATAAGCCAGTACTGACCTATATTCCTCTAACCCTCTCAATGGTATTCTAACACTGATACGAGGCTGCTTTGATGACCCCAAGGTGACTATTCAGAGTTGGGGGAGACACATTGGTGTGTTTTTCATGGAATGTTTTCACATGAATATGCAGCAGCATCCACCTTGTGGATCACACCAGGCATGGTTCTGACAATCTCCCTCTTCACTCGCTCACACTGGAGAGTCTGCAGATGGAAAACACACAGATTTGAATGCAGTAAACAATAGAGGATAGTTACATTTTATTAGATAGCATACAATGAAGAGTATCAGCAAAGAGAACAGAGAAGGGGGCTCATGGAGGGATTTAGCATTTAGTGTCATATTCCAGAGATAGGGAACATTGCATTAGCTGAAGTAATTGTCTGTATTAAATGTAGATTTTGAAACAGGGCCCCTTCTTACGACCTCAGTAAGGCAAAAACCTCAATAAAGTAAACTGTGGTTCACCCACCCTGATTGACTGATATAGTTGATCAGAGACTATATAAGTAAACTGTCATTCTCATTTCAAAGAGATGGATAAAAAAATAATAAACAAAATGTACTAATTGATCCCACTGCAACCAGTTAACCATAAATCATTACCATAACATGAATAAAAATAAAAGAATAGTGCTCTGACCTGGAGGTAGATAATGATGATGAGAACAAATATGACTAGTATCACTAGTACAACCACTGGAACACTGACTGGTGCCATCTTCTCATCGCCCTCGTCATCCTCTTCTTCACCACCCAGCTGTGCAATCTGCCTGTGAGCCTCCTGCACAGGACAGGAAGCGTTTCCGCTGTCTGTGGACAAAGGAAATGGTTGAAGAGAAAGTCAGACTGAAGAAGGACAGAAGGACATGTGAACTGTGAGCTCAGTGGCTCAACCTGCACATGAGAGTATGTATGTTGTGTGCGTCTCACCTATGACATGAATGAGTGTGCCATTGCCTGTGAGCCGCAGGTAGGGAGGTGGGTAGAAGACCTCTATCTCGCAGCGGTACATATCTGTGTCTGTGGCTTTCAGTCCGGACACTGTCACCTCCACAGCGTCCTCGCTCTCCTGAGCAGAGCACTGAAACTAAAACACACATTAAAAAGCACACATTAAACCTGAGTTTGATTCCAGCATGTAGAAAAGAGTTAATTTGAGTCGTGATTATTTTCAAGAACAAGTAGGAAACTACAAATAGGTTATGTAGAAATTATTCCGAATAATGTTCTATCTTATTTATCTTTAATGTTATTCTATGAATTTGATTATCTATTATCTCAAACTTTCATTTCTCGTATATAGCCCTGTGTTGTATAATGATAAACACATTGCCTTGATTCCTTGATTCCTGGCATTAGGTCTGTTAGTAGTAGTAGTTCCAAAGTGCAGGAGTAAAAAGTTTTGTGAGGCAGCTTTTAGCCTTTACGCTCCAAGCCGCAGGAACAGTTTGCCAGAAGATCTGAGAGTAGATGGAAGTGTTGAAATCTTTCAATGTAAACTTAAATCCTACTTCTTCAGCCTGGCTATGAACTAAGAATGGTTTTAAGACATTTTTTACTTCATTGTATTTACTCTGTAAAACGTTTTTGTGTTGTTACTTTGTTATTTTTTTATCTCTCTTATTTATTTTATTGATTAATATATTTTTTATTTTGTCTTGTCCTCCTAATCTTTTTGATTTAGTTTCTAGTATAGCTTTTATTAAATGCTATTTATTTTTATACCTGTTAAATCTATTTTATTTTATTGTTATTTTTATCTTTGCAATGTATTTTTCAATTAATTTCATCTATGTTTCTTTAGTTTATATTTCACTCTATTATGTGTACTGTAGTAACCTGTATGAAAGGTGTGAAAAGTTTGATATGTGGGCTGATATGTGTATTTTTATAATGTAGTAGCCCATATTTATCAAAGACTTATTTATCACCATCCACTTCAGTGCCTGGAATTTGATTTTTTGTG
>NW_023340095.1:23560834-23565509 GCF_004916995.1 Morone saxatilis | reverse complement strand
AAGGCATTTTTTTCTGCTTTAAATTACATTTTGCTCATAAATACCACAATCCAATGGCCAGATACTGAGCACATCTATTCTCCCTTCTCCTGTTGGACAGTGTGAACTTTAGCACCACCTTCAGGCCAAACTGACTAACTGCATTTGGTATAGTTATTCACAGTTCAGGGGAAAACATCAACATGTATTATTTATTAGCAGTTAACACTCAAAAACTCAGTTAATCTGTTTTATCAGGACTGTGTGTGTGTGTGTGGTTGAAATGCTGATTGGTGCAACCCTGCCCACTTCATGAACACAAATCCAAAATCTCTCTAATGGAATATGCAAATAAGTTAATATCCATCCACAAACGTACCTCTCCCTCTATCTCCTCTTTTATCTCCCTCTGCTCTTTGAGGATGAGGACAGATGAGCAGACTTTCTGGGTGCCATGAAGGCCTTTCAGCAGAGTCACACGGAGCTCCTCAGGGCCAGGGTAGGGGTATGGCATGCTTTGATCTTCAGAGAGCTGGTTCTGGTGGTTGGAGGGTTGGGGTTTGATGAAGCATTTGACTTGTGCTGTACCATTGGTGGTCACCACTCTATAGGGCTGGATCACCTTCACAGCTGGCAGAAAAAAAGGGGAAGGTTGGGGGAAAATAGTATTAATAGTAGTAAGAATTGGAGTGCAGAGTGTGTTGTATTTTTGTGTCCTGCCAGTCTTTACCTCATGATTATGTACCGATTGCAAAGGGCAAAGTCATAACAGACAAGACCTCTGCAGATTCATTGTTTATAATAGAACAGACAGCATGTTGCAACAGCAGGTTGCAACCAACTAAATAACGCTCGCCTTCCAAAGCATGTAGGAGGAACTACGGTGGCCATAAATTGCGCAAAAAACACGAACGCCCCGATGTAGAGCCAGTGTTTGGTTTGTCTGTTCTGGACTTAGTAGAAACATTGCAGTTCATTATGGCAGATTTCATAGTTCAAGTCTTATTTTCAGGTGTTTATACTATATATTTTATTCCATTTCTGCCAATAGATCCTCCTAAATGTTACACACTGATTCTTTAAGGGAAAAACTTACTGCTGTCTGCGAAGGAGCATGCTACAAACTTTTTACCGCCATCTTTGAAGTTTGCAGGCAGCGGTGAGCAATGGAAAATTTACACTGACTGATAAGTGTTTTTGACAGTTGAAAATTATTACGTCATGAAAATGTTAGTAAATTCCTCTACTAATTGCTAAACATTAGAGGTAATTTATTTAATTACTTGCTACATTACTCAGCTCTGTCAAAGGTGACTTACAAAATCCTGAAACTCTCCACACCCACACTTCCTCTGCGTTTAATGCATGTCGACATAAAAAAATGAAACATTGTGGTCTGACTGCAAGAAGCAGCTCTGCAGAAATCAAGCTGTGGGGTTCATGTTCATTCCTCAATGTAAGCTAACAAGTGGCTGGCTAGCTAAGAAGCTAAACAAACACCTTCCATCTAGGCTCTCCACAGAACTCACAGAAAAAAAACACTGATATTGACCCTCCCATCCACAGCCAACAAGCCAACACCTCAAAAAATTTGAATTTTTTCCATAATATACTCGTAATTACTGAATTTCAAATTGTAATTTCTTTAACTTCTTGTTACTGAAAAAAATGTTAATATAGCATTAAACACTAGTCTCTGAAAACCCTTAGCCAGAAGAACTGAACTGCAGCATTTTCAGTAGGACAGTTTTACCAATACCACCACAGGAACATGAATAACAAAAATTCCATAATGAAAACTCCAATTGATTCCGCAGCAATGCTTTGGTGAAAAGCAGTTAGATAGAAAAGTTTCATAAGCATTTTTATCATAGTCTCTATCTGTAAGCACTCAGGATGGAAAAGCTTTAGGGGTAATATATTTTGGAAAATATGCTTATTAGCTTTTATCTATCCATCTTCTCATCTAACTTTAGTAAGTAAGTAAGAACGAAAGCATATTTTGAAAAATGTTGTACTACACTTTTAACAATGTACTGCATGAGTGTAGTTTATAATCTATGTCCATTGCTATTCCAGTCCATCTTCTTCTTCTAATGGTATTTTGTTCAGTGCCAAAATAAAGGAGGTGGTTTCTAATAGACAACACATTCCAATGTGTTTTACACCTAAAAACAGTTCAAGATTTCTACCTTTATAGGTCTGCTCCACCACCACAGAACACATCAGTATGACAATAGTGTTTGTACAGTACTGTCACATAATGTATTTTCCTACAAATGTATCTACTCGCCACATATTATTTGTGAAATCGTATTAGAAATTAAAACCATTCCGTGTTAATCAGGCTTTTGGCTCAAGATTAGAAAAATTGAGTCACCTTAGGCCAGGTCAGCATTTTAGTATCTGGTCTAAAGAGAGAGTGTAAAGAGGTCCAGCAAAACTGTCAAATACCAGTTTGTTGAACACCCAGTTTGTTACCCAGTTGAGCATTAACACTGGACTGTGCAAAAAGTGTGACTAATCCATGTACTGGACATCCCTATCATCACATCAGCATAAGTGTGTTTATACTCACCACTCCACACAGGCAGGCAGAGGCTGAGGACTGCCAGCACAATCCATTCCATCATACAGTGAGTCAGGAGCATCCTACAGTGTCTCTCACAGCTACACAGAAAGCCACAAACACTTACAGTTTACAAAACACTGGTGAGCACACACCTTCACACTGAGCAAATTTCATTAAAATACAGCAAAAAACAGTAGAACTTACCTTTATATTGGTGTTTCCCTCAACTGTCATGGAAACTGTGTGCCACAGGAAATGATGATGATTGCCAGTAAAGAGAGACAGCAAGGCTCTAACCCTGCTGCGGTTCTGCAGGAAAGCCGAGAACTAATTTCAGTGATTTTAATGAACCAGACTCGTCTCAGTGTTATTACCAGACGCTTTTTCTTGCAAAAGGAAAGAATCAGTGGAAAAAAGAATGAAGGTTGCACACTAATATTGTATTATTGTGTATGTACAAAGTCATAATGCAGTAAAAGTCACATAAAATATGCTGTTTTATATGAGATTCATCAGTTGATTCAAAAGCTTCTTAAAACAGGTTGATATGCCTTCGAAATGAATCTATTCAACCTTTTTGCAGGGTGGAAAGAAATGTACTGAGACTCAAATGACTTGTTCGCGTGGAAACTTTTACACTTTAGATTACTGTGGATTGTCCTACTGACGCTCTACGAATTTTGATTACAGTGGAAAATATGAATATATAATAAGATACATTTTTATTTAGTTTTGACTGAATAACTACATTAGTTTATTTTTTTGTATTCATGAATGTACCCAAATTAAAAGAGAAATGTTTTTTTCATATTAATCTTTACAAGTTTGTGAATAATTTACAGTTCTCCCAAAGGCTATTTGACCTGAATGGAACAGAACCTTATTTAGTATCATTGGTAACAACTGTGTTTACCCTACTATTTCATGTCATGATGGCTTCTGTGAAAAAAAATCCATTAATATTCCTTAGATCAATATTACCCCCTCCATGTCTTTCTAGTAACTTAAAATGCAACTGAAGGGTAGCATTCACCACATTCGCAATTCAATTCAATTAAATTAAATATTTGTATAGCGCCCAATTCATAAACCAGAAGGTTACCAGGACACTTTTCAATAGAGCAGGTCTAGACCGAACTCCTTATAACATTCGCAATGGAGCAAATGGGACGTTCTCTCAGCGTGAACAGAGAAAAGCTGCATATAGGAGCAGAGTGATTACACAATGCTTTGAGTGGGATGTACAGTAGAACTGCTGCAGCTCCACTACAGGCACTTACTCTGGCTGGAAATGAGAGGAATTCAGTAACAGCTCACAACCAGCCAGAAAGTATTACTTGACATCACATTTTCTTTTTTGAATACTTAAATGACCAGTGTGTAGGAGAGGGGCACCAAAGAGTACTTAGACATTTTACGTGGATCACTCCCTCTTTTGACGCTCAGTATTTAACACCCGTTCTTTTTCTCCCAGTTGCTCCGGGCTGCTTTGCTTCAGAGTACCAGGACCCACTGGGGCCTCTGAACGACTGTAAAGCAATGACAGGGATGGCTCCCCCACTCTGAGTTTCAAGCTCCGAAACACAATTCCCTCCCATGACTATTCTCGCCGCTGGCTGACACAGACCAAAGAAAGGGGGGAAACCCCATTCCAAGCTCGCTCCTCAGGCTATCCAGGCCGAGTCGCTCCACAACACTGATTTCTCCCGCAGGCCCTTCCTCTCGAAGGACCTCTCAACGCCGTTACGCAAGTACATCCGCGTCAGCTCAGTTCCAGTCGACCCTATCTTCATACCTCACCCCTCCTTCCTTCATGCCCTACCTACGTGTTCATTAGTCTTGGTTTAGTTGAATTGGGAGAAAGTGGAATATGATATTCGATAGGTATGCTTCATTTGAGTTGTGATGGATCACCTGATATAAGGAATTGTTGGTGTTTTTGTTTACGAAGAATTGAACAGTTTTTTTTATCTAGCAGATGGAGCGGGTCCTCGTTCTATGGGATGCCGCAATATTGAACTGCAGACGAAAACAACACTGGCCACTTGGATAGGCATATTTCATGCCAAAAATTGACTACAGCGCTTGGAATATGAGGGTGTACACAAATTAGATGCCACTACG
>NW_023340095.1:23554950-23560734 GCF_004916995.1 Morone saxatilis | reverse complement strand
TGACTCATTTGTTTAAGTTGTAAGATCATCAAGAAATGTAATTTCCACTGACCTGGTCAGTGCTATAATGCTGTATGGTTTAGGATTTTTCAGATTATGTTTTTATTTCAGTTTATAAATCATGTGTAATGATTTGATTTTAGTCACATAAAAAACAAACAGAAGCTTATATATTCTTTGAGTAGGGACAGACAAAATCTTTTATATAATTTCCGTTAGAAGTAGCATTTATGATTTTGTGGCATACTTAGTGTGTGGCTTATGTTGTTTGTCTGAAACCCATATTTTGTGTTGTTTATCTTATGCAGTGTCTTGGTTTCAGTCTACAGTGATTTAGTACATTATGGTAAATGCTAAAATCAGCAAGCTAACGTGTTCGCAATGACAATGTTAACATTCTGATGTTCAGCAGGTATACTGTTTGCCATGTTCACCATACCAGTTCAGTGTGTTAACATTTGCTTATTAGCACTAAACACATATCTTTAGCACCAAACACTGCCCTTTGTTGTACACACACACACACACACACGCCCACACACACACACACACACACACATTGATGGCAACAAGCTACCATGCAAAGTACTGGTCTGACCATCAGGTTTAGTGTCTTGCACAAAGACACTTTGACTTATGGGCAGAATCGATGACCATGTGATTAGTGGGTGACATCCATTAAGCGATATCTCCTTCAACACTGCTGAAGGTTGCAAGGTAATACAAACCCCTTAAAGAAACAAGCAGGATTATAAAAAAAGATAACTGCTGTAACGTCGTTGTTTAATTCGTTTTGCTTGACTTTCTTCACTATAGAAAGTTAACAAGATAATTGTGCTACAACAGATAGAAAAGTAGAAAAGAAGAAGGACCTTAGATCAATCAATTAGAGAAAATTCAGGCTGCTTATGCTGGTTGTGTTTGTGGTTTTTGTCTCACACACGTACAATAATTTCACAGAAACACAACCTCTGAAAAACAGGATGTGAAGTAACACTGCAGACTTTAGTTACGACAGATCAAATCAAAGGGTTCATTGTGTTTCAGAGAATTTATGTAGATAATGGACAGACACAAACCATACAGTCTGGTTTGCACGAAGGGGATTAAATCAAGATTTCTTTCTAAAACCTCATGAAATTCAGCCTTGTCAACGGAAATCTAAAGGGCAGACAGTCAGGAATACAAAACTTGTTTTCCTACTTATCACACTTAGTAATGATAATGAGCTCTCCGTCAACAGTAACCTATTGTCACAGAGGTCTGGATAATCTTTAGAAGTGGTGGATGATAACATTTACTCAAGAACTACATTTCTTGTACTTTACTTGAGTATTTCTATTTATGTGATTTAAAACTAAGAATCAGCATATACAAAGATGATGCATTGCTATGCAGTAACTTAATAAACTGTGTGAAATAGTTAAAGATTCTTTCAAGATATGTCAGATATGTTTTTTTTGTAACTAAAGTTAAATTAGGCCTAGGTACTTAAAAATTAATTAAATTCTTAAAATTACATCTACTCCTGGGCGCCTGGTTAGCTCACCTGGTAGAGCTGGCGACCAAATTGCTGCAGCGGCCCAGGGTTTGAATCCAACCTGCGGCCCTTTGCTGCATGTCACCCCCTCTCTTTACCCCACTTTCCTGTCTACCTTCAGCTGTCACTATCCATTAAAAGGCAATAGAAGGCCAAAAAAATAACTTTAAAACAAAAGAAAAATTACATCTACTCCTACTCTGTCATTAAAAAACAGAACCTATGAATATGCAGATATTCATTATTTCAGAAGTATGACTTCACAACACAACAAGTCTCATACCTGAAAGTTTCACTTCAGTCTAGCCTATGTGAACTGGAGGTTTCATGTTTCCATGTCACGCTTTACTGCATACTGGACCACAATTAGCTTCCAGACTAGTTGTGACATCACAAAATCCAGTTTATATACATGTCTTAGACTCAGATTTATTAATTTAAAAAAATATATTGTTCGGAGGGCTTTTGTCTTTATTTGACAGGACAGCTTGAAAAAGACAGGTAAGGGGGGGGGAGAGAGGTTGCAACAGCAAAGGGCCACAGGTTGGAGCTGAACCCATGGCCACTGAAGCAAGGACTCAGCCTTGGTACATGCCAGCTCTACCAGCTGAGCTGTAGGGTGCCTCTTAGACTCAGATTTCAAGCAGCATTGTGCAATTGTGAATTTTTTGCAATTTAGCAGCCACTTTTACAGAACTGTCCTAACTGTACTGAGCTCAGACCAGGACTATATATGGAGAAAATATATAGTCCTATATAGTCCTAAACTAAACTTACTGAAGTAACTTGCTAACTGCTGCTAAATCCAGCTAATGGTCTTGACCACCGACATTTAAAAGATGGATGTCGTGTCTCCATTCCCTCCCACTGTACAAAAATGAAGCCAAAATATCCTGGATACGGCCACTGCCATCTTGCATTATGCAGTAGTGATCCAGGTTGCCATCCATATGCCCGACTCAATCGTTAACAGGGCTCAGCTGACATGAAACCCACTTTTTATACCTTCAAATAACTAATTAAAACCTAAACGAAGAAAAATTAATACTTGATTGCAGAGGCATGAAGCAAAGGCACCAGAGAGACACAGAATTTGGTTAGATCAGCATCTAGTTCAACCTTAAAAGTTCCTTTTGTCATGTTGTCCATCTTCATATATGTTGATGGTCTTGACTGCCCAGACTGGGAGCTCAGAGGACTGTTCTTGCCTAATTTTATTTATCAAATTCAGTGCCTCATATCACTATTTTCCATCTTACTTTATGCCATATTTTGCAGGACCAATGTGAGCCGAGAACTGAGTTAGCTTCTTCTTAGCTGAAGGTCTTTAGTTGGTGTTTTATGACGTGGTGTTGTAAGCATGCAATGGACTGATCCATTAAGTGACTAATTGTTTCAACTCTAGATTTAACATTTTATTTTGTTTCGCTTTTTGGAATACTGGTCTACTACACTGTGGTAGCATCATATTTAATGGTACATTTAAAGTCGGGATTCAAGGTAGAGCTTTGATCAGACCCAAAATATTAGGCCTGACCCGACCAGAGCAAAAAAATTCTGTCTGAGCCAAAACCACGGAAGCAGGTTTGGGCCTGAGCCTGAACCAAACCTGGATTTCTACTTAAAATAAATAATCTGAATAATTATTACAAGCTAAAGTAAACTACATTGTGCATATAATATAGGACAAAGTATTATCAGAACAAATAAATGACAAATTCACTGATTAATCACAGTCTTGTGTATTATTAATAAAATATGAAATATGTATAAAATAATATCTGTCCAAGCCCGATTCGAGCCTGATCTATGGCAGCAGTTTTGGGCCCAAACCTAGCAGGATGGCTCGGGCCGGGTCCAATCAGGCAGAGAATAAAAGCTCTAATTCAAGGTTTTGGGTACTGCTGAACTATTTCAGGATTTTATGATAAAGAGCTAATTAAACAGTAAAACATCAAATAATGAAACATAAAACTGTTTTTCTTTTTAAAAAGGCCTGCTTACTGTTCTCTGATACAAAAGTCACCAAATGTGTGGCCCTAAATTGCAAATTCTAAAACTTTCCACAGAAGGAAACAAATATATATCACATTTCCCGCTGAGCAGGAAGTGGTATGATTTATTCTTCCTTTTGGTCTATAAAAACAAAAGAAAATGATACGTTATTGCATGACGTGTGTTGGCAACAGGAAAATGTGGCACACAGAAACTACAAAAACAACAGTTTGAGTGACAGTTAATAAGTGGAGAGTGCAGAGACATGAAGGCAATGAAGTGCAGGGACCAGAAAGACACAGCATTTGGTTAGATCAGCATCTAGTTTAACCTCAAAGGTTCCTTTTTCCTGTTGAATTAGGAGCTCACTCAGCAACAGAATGAGCTGTTTGTGGTTTTAGTGTTGGTTAACATTGTTTTTTTTTTTGTTGTGATTCAGTTTATACCACAGCGTGAGAGGGAGCAGAAACGCAAAGATGACAGTTCAAGCTTGCCGCTTCAACATCTTCATCAGCTTCACAGTTTATTTGAGCTTCACCTTCCACAAAAGCCATGGTAGGACTCCCAGTTCCCCCCTACTGTCTATAGGAATTTACATACTTCTTTTTTTTTTAAATGTGATCTTGTATTCTTATTTGTTGTATTTTAAACATAACAATATGACCAATAATAATAATTCAACTAACGATCTAATGAAATTTGTCTGATCAACCATTGGTTTACAAGTGCTTTTCCTTCATACGACCTAAAATGTTTCTGCATTTGTTGCTGTAAAAGAATTTGTAGTCAGTGTTGTAGTAAGTTTTTTCCAAGAGCTGCTACTCTTCCTTTTCATCCATCAGGTTTTGAGGTGATTCAACCACAGAACCAGACCGTAAACTCAGACGGGTCAGCAGCTATCAGCTGTGAACACACTGCAAACGGCACCATTGTCGATGTTCAGCTCATCGGCATAGCACTGTATGTACCCTGGTGTCATTAAATGAGTGTTGTTTGTGGGATGGTAGGAGGCTGAGTTGTGAAATACTAAAATTAAGGGGTTCATTTAGATAACATTAGATAACCTATTAACTTATTTGTGTCTCTTTTCTCTCTGGTATCAGATTCCCATTTCATTGTACTTCCTTAGCCAAGCCAGAGTGTCTTTCTGTGGTAAATAAGTTAGTTAGTTCATAACTTTTAATGACTTTCTTCTTTTCTACGTAGATTTATATGTGTAGTGCAGTAGGTATTTGTGGTAAGAAAGAGATCTCAATTAGTTATTATATGAGGTATTTTCAGGGAGTTTAGAGTGAATCGAAGTAACCAAAGACGTGAGGGCACATGGTTCAAACAGATCCAGTGAGTTTAACCAGCCAGCTACAGCTAGAGTACCTAACATAACTGCAATTACTGCCATTGTGCAGTGATACATAACGGCAATTTAAATAGGATTTGGTTACAGATCTAGATTATGGAGTATATATATAGAGAGAGAAATAGAGAGGTCATGCATATGAACAGAAGTGGAGACACAAAACAAAAACTGATCATTTGATCAGGAAGCTTGCTGTAAGTCTGTATAATTGTCGGGTGTATCAGTAAATGGGACAGATCCACATGTTTTAAAAATTGAGGGATTAGCCCAAACCTAGGGGAGATTTTTTTCTCCATTTACTGCAGCTATATGTACTATTTTTCAAGGCAGTTGAGATAATTAAATGCCTAAAGATCTGTACATCATTAGGGAGAATAATTCAAAGTTGCTCAGGAAAAATATCGCATTTTTAAAAAATCTAATTGTTCTCCAACTGTCTACATCATTCTGCAACCAGAACACAACAAGTGTTTAGGACTAATCTTCACTCCTAACACCTAAAGTTAATATTTTTAAGTTACATAACATAGGTAGTGTAGTAGTAATATATACTATTTTACTATGCATTTCTACTTTTCTTCTTTTTCATGGATTATGTTTAAAATTTGGCTATTTTTAATGTGTGTTTCACACAGAAGGGTGATTCATCACTAATCTACTTTAAAAACAGCAGCATGCATGCTCCTCTTGCCATCACCAATGAAGCGTAGTAGGACAATATCTTTTCAGTCAGATAACTCACGTATTAAATGTTTATTACAGCAGTATAACATATTTAGATTTTGGCGTCTAGGCTCCGACCTCATCATTCCCTGCAGATATGTTTACATAGAGATATTAGGGAGTGATGAGCAAATACCTTGATAAGATTGGAAGGGTGCGCTTGGTTAGT
>NW_023340095.1:23554790-23554910 GCF_004916995.1 Morone saxatilis | reverse complement strand
GACTGCCTGAACTAGCTCGCAGGTGTCGCTCCATAAATCTAAACTTAAATGTTATCGAGTAGAAGTATGAAGTAGTATAGAACAGAAATATTCAAGACAAGTAAGTCAAAATTGTACTTG
>NW_023340095.1:23543775-23554765 GCF_004916995.1 Morone saxatilis | reverse complement strand
GATATAAAATGCAGGAAGGGCCTAACAGAAATGGAAAACGTCGTAACTACAGGGTTCATCGACTCATATGAGGAAATAATTGAACTTTAATTCATTTCGCACTGCGTAAAGAGTGAGAGTCCTCCTATTTCTCCAATCTAGTTGCCTCTAAAAAAACAACAATCAAACTTTCTAGTAAACCCTGCCCCAGCTTTGGTCTGTGCCATTGGACTGTAGAACTGTGAGAGATCCTTAAAGTTTATTTTGTTTAGAAAATAAAAACAAAGGATCAATTACCCCCCCCTATTTACTCTAAGGTACATTGTTTTACCCTTATCAGAGCCTCTACCCGCCACATGCAGTTAGCTAAAATTTAGCCAATTACGCTTCAAGGACCTGGTCAAATTGGTGTCCAATACAATTCGCCACCCACTTGTGAATCTGACATTCCACGGTGTAATTCTTACTGCTCTTGTTTTGCTGGACTTGGAGTGCTTCCTTCAGGAATCTTGGAGTATCTTTGATTAGAAAAACTAATCCATGCATTTTTGTTACCTCTAGGCTGGATTACTGCAACCTTTATTATCAGGTGCCCTAAATAAGTCCATTAAAGGACGCTCCAATTAATTCAAAACGCGTGCAGCAACGATTACCCTGACAGAACTAGGAAAGAGATCAACCCATCTCTCCTGTACTAGCTTCTCTGCATTGGGGCCCCCCCCTTTTTCCTCTGTAAAACTTAGAATATTTAATTTAAAATTCCCTCCTCTCACCTAAGCAAAACTCTTCATGGTCAGGGCCCCTTCATATCTTAAAGAGCTCATAGTACCCTATTACCCACTAGGGAACCCCACTGCAGTTACCCGCTACATTTCCTCTCTTCCTCTCTTGTCATTCGGGTGTCCCACAGGGGGAATCAGTCCTTGGCCTTATTTCATTATTTTGACTTGTGCGAATTGTTATTTGAAGGGAATTCTTTTTCTTTTTCTTATTTTCCTCCCAAAACGTATCCACATTTTTGGAGGTCGCAATATGATACGAAAGACTCCATGGGAAATGCAGCGCACATGTCAGTCAAGGCGAAAAATTTCGGATTAGAATGGCAAAATGGCCCCCTCAGGGGCCCATAAACTGATTTAGCGGTCATTTCTGGCGAATTTGCACGGTGTGTATTTGAAACAAAGTCCTCCTAGTCTTCCTGCGCGAGTTTTCGAGCTGTTGCGACCTCCAAAAATCGTTGATCATTTTGGGGGGATATAATAAGTGGAAAAGAAAAAGGAATTCCTTTCAAATACAATTCGCACGGGGTCAAGTGCTCAGGCCCTAATTTATAATTTTGGTTGCAAAAGTAACGATAAGGGATTTTTACTCCCTTAAAGGGAGTTAAAATGTACAGCTTTACTTAACCTAAACTTCAACTTGAGCATCTGGCTGTTAACCAAATGTGGACATAATAAACATTAAACAAAGTTATGAGGATAAGCACAGAAGAATAGTACAGTCAAATCTCTGATGGCCAGAAGGAACGCAGCAGGAGGGTGAGGAGAAGAAGTGTGGGCAGGGGAGGATAGAGATAAATTAGTTGTATAGGCACTAAAAGGGTTGGTCATAAAAGCTGCCAGACCAGCAGATTCTCCTCTTGGGGGCTGATGGAGACCTTGGAGGGAAGTGAACTCTGCTTTCCACAACTCCTCAACCACCTCCTGCAGGAAGACATCGGCATCATTTTGGAGGGCCATGCTGATTTAACATTCTTGCTGTCCTTCCATCCTCTCTGCTCACTTTCATTCTTAACTGCTGCGTCATCAGTCTCTATCTCCCACTTCAAGTAGGGATAAATAATTTATTTATGAATAGATAGTTGTACTATAATGATAGTAATAAAAAGTACTGCCTGAATTGTGAGAATTTTCACAAGTAATGTTGTTGTAGTGAGTGTCTAGGTCTACTAAGGTCTTTGCTCTTACTGTTTTTTATCGGAAGTTATGATTGACACTATAAATAATTAATAAATATCATTGCTGGTCTTCCTCTCCAGGCAGCTGCACACTCCCCCGAACCTCCTCCTCCTTCTCTCTGGCTGGTCTCAGATTCTTCGTGGGCCTCCTCTTTTCTTTCAAATTTCATGATCACAGACGGCTGCTGTTCTTTGGTGACCTCATGTGTGTTGTGTATCAATATCTAGCATCATTGTTGCCGCTGCTCAATAGGAACCATGTTTGCTTAGTATCTATTGACCGGCTATGTGGCTATTTGTCATCCTCTGCATTACTCCACCAAAAGTCAACACAAAAAAGAGTCCAAGTCTGTATTTGGTCTGTGTTGGATGTGTTCTGTAATCTTTCACAGTATGATACTAAAGGATAACCTGAAACAAACCAGGCAAGGGTATAACTCCTGCAAGGGATAGTGTGTATCTTTCATTAACTGCATTGCTAGAATTTGCAGTCTTATTTTTTCCGTTCATGTTACCATTACTGTTATTGTTGTTTTGTATTATGTTGGAGAGTTATTGTGGTGGCTGTGTCTCAGGCTCGTGCCATGCGTCACATGATGCAGCTGTCACACTTCCAAAAATCAGTGAAAGTAACTGGCTAAGAAATCTGGAAATGAAGGCAGGCCAGGGGACTCTTGGTGTTTTGTAGTTGTGTTTACTAATATGTACCTGCCATATTTTGTGTTGTGCTAACAGCCCAAGTAACTTGTCAATGCTTCATCTGCTGCCTTGTTAATTTTTTTTGTCTATTTCTCCTGTCTAAACCCTATGATCTATGCCTTATTTTATCCCTGGTTAGAAATCATTAAGGCTCATTTTACATTGAAAGATACTGCAGGACGACTCCTGTGATTGCCAACTACTGTAGAGAGACTCTGCATGGTGACTGAAATGTAGTCTAGTTTGGATGAGCACCTGCTCTAGGATTCAATGTCAGTTGGTAAGTATCAGAACTGTGACAATGTTTTTGTTGCTTGCTTGTACGGCACGCACAGAGGATTTTGCCCAAGCGAGTCCCAAACTTGTAGGCTGTATTTTTGTACCTGCATATACCTTGCAGGGAGTGTGCGCAGCTAAAGCAGAAAACTGCCAGACAGACGTAATGATTCTTAAAGCAAAACATTGTGTAAAATGATATATGATTTTGTCAAGTTCACCAAGTGGAGGAAAAACTGATCTTGTCAGTAGTTTTTAGTGTTCAGTCATCAATGTTTAAATTAGCCTATTAGATTTTGCTTGATACAATTTGCGTGCTTAAATTTTAAAAGATGTACATGACTGAACCTCTCAATATTTATAACTGTAAAATGTATGGTCTTCTTTATTAATGTTCTTTTTGCGTCCGGTATGAATAGTATTTTAAGACATATTCGCAAGATGAGTATTTTTGCATTTTTTGTCATTATTTTCCTGTGCCCTGGGTGTGTGGAAGCTTATATACTAAATAAGGTCTTAATGGACCTGTACTTGTATAGCCGCCTTTTCTAGTCTTCCGACCACTCAAAGCACTTTTACACTACGCGCTTTATTGCCACATTCACCCTTTCACACACATTCACACAGCGCTGACAGAAGCCCATTCAACAGAAACGTAACACATTCATACACATTCCACAGCATTTGGGGCTTAAAGTATCTTGCACAAGGATTACTTCGACATTGTGGAGCAGAAGAGCCGGGGGATCAAACCACCAACTTTCTGATAGGGGACGACCGCTCTGGCCTTCTGAGCCGCAGCCATTTGATTCTTATAACAATTTGATAAGTCATTCCTGTGTGTTGAGGGGCAGAATGCATTGTTTGGCAATAAGGGACATTTTGGTGCTAAGTAAAGCTAAGTAAAACAAAATAGGTTAATATTTTCAAGCTCAAACAAACAATTTACTTATAAACTATAGGAACCACCCTAATCAAGGATCTGACTGAAAGAGTAAGAGAAAAGGTCAAATAAACTCTTTACATATTTTATAATCCAATATCCAGGAGTCAAATGTGGCCCACACGCCACACCCACTGAATCGCCAAGAAGGAGAGGGAAAGACCTCTGGCGCTGTTGGGAGAAGAGCCAGTGGAACGGCTGGTATATGATATGGACTAAACAGGGCTAAGCCCACCCCTATCTTTTACAGTAAAGAGGAAACTATTATTAAAAACCTTAGGAACATATTGCTTTTAATATTGGTAGGACCTAGAGCAGCAACAGCACCAAACAGTGACAGGAAAAAACCCAGGATATATGATATATCTTTGGGTTTATTCCTGTTAATGGGCTTTAATTTTTACAGCCCAAGCACAGTAGCGTAGCTTCCCATTCACTTTTGATTGACAGGTGTTGTGGACACGCCCCCTCATTTGGGCTGAATTTTATTCAAGCCCTTCAACCACAATTCACAGCGCAGTTAGCTACAGTACAGTGAGGCTAGTTCATACTAGAACTGAAAAGGAAGTGAGCAAACTTAGATGGCGCGGTTAGCATGAACATGAACAAAGTTAGATTATTTACTTTCCAATTAATTCTTTCTTTCTTTTCTCTGGGAACAAGCTTGCCCTGGTGGGGGTCCGATGAATTCTTCCCACTTCACTCCAGCGGCGACCAGTTCTTCTATTTAGAGAGTAATAAGCCAATCTCCTTGTCCAAACACACAGGTTGCCAAGTACAGTCTAAGACCACAGATTCTCTCAAAACGAGACAGGCCCTGGATATTTTTCGTGCTCCATATCTGAACTGCTGACCCACAGATGACAACCAGCCACATCCAGATGCGGACATTTGTTGCAGCAAAATTACTTTTTAAAAAAATCAGCAGGCTTTAATGACATGAAGGAATACCTGTTTGGCATCCAGAAAGGCCGTCGATGAGAGCTGCTTTTTAAATAAGGTATGCCAAGGGGCTCGTAAACAACTCTGCTCGTCTACAAATACAGTTATTTTGCTTTGGTTTGTTTGTTTGTTTTTGTTTATTTTTGGTACATGGTGTTGCAAATTGTTGCTGGTACTTTTCTGTCATGTTTGTTGTAGCGCAATTGGCATGTGCTGATGTGTTAGGAGGAGGGAGAAGAAGAGATTGATTTTCGGCATCAGGCCACATTGATGTATGTGTTCCACAGTGTTAGCCGTGAGCACTTGCTATAACAAAGTATACAATGTTGTTTGCTGTACCTTAATGTGATGGGCTACTGGAACGTCATGCAAGTATACTGCTTTTGTTTAGCACCCATCCAAAATCGTCACCAGCCGTCACTGCAAGTATCTATATATAAGGTAGATAAATAAGATATTCCTTTTATTTATCCCAATTAGAGAAATTCATGGTTGACACAGCAGCAATAGGCAAAAGAATAGTGCAAAACAGACAAAGAATATCACAAATAAAGATATTACTGAATATTATAATAATGAGGAAGATATAAAACCTATAAATGAAATATATACACTATGGCATTTTTTCAAGTAGGACATGAAGTGCAAAAATATGAGCAGAAAATTCAACTTGACTAAAATAAAAAACTAAACTTACTATCCCCGGCTCCTCTGCCACGTGTCGAATATCCTTGAGCAACATACTGAACCCCAAATTTGCATGAATGTGTATGAATGAGTTAGTTTCTGTTCGATGGACTTTGCATCGCTGGTGAATGGCTGTGTGAAAGGGTGAATGTGGCACGTTAGTGTAAAAGCGCTTTGATTGGTCGGAAGACTATGAAAGGCGCTATTACTATAGGTCCATTTACCATTTACAGGTCCATAATTGGAAAGATAATTGGAAAGACAGACAGAGAGATAGATAGTTGGAAAGACAGACAGACAGTTGGAAAGACAGAGATAGCTGGAAAGAGAGGGAGATGGATACATAGCTGGAAAGAAAGGGAGACAGATAGTTGGAAAGATAGATAGACAAATAGATAGCTGGAAAGACAGGCAGATAGTTGAAAAACAGAAGGATAGATAGTTGGAAAGACAGACAGAGAGAGATATTTGGAATGACAGACAAACAAAGACATGGAAAGACAGATAGTTGGAAAGATAAATAGATAGTTGGAAAGACAAACAGAGAGATAGTTGGAAAGACAGAGAGATAGTTGGAAAGACAGATAGATAGTTAGAAAGACATACAGATAGATAGTTGGAGAGACAGACAGATAGATGGAAAGAAAGACAGATATTTGGAAAGACCCCAGACCGACTCAGTTGGAAAAACGGCCAAATAGACAAATGAAAGTTGGAAAAGAGACGCAGACCAGATCGTTGGACAAGACAGACAAATAGTTCTGAAAGACGGCCAACATTAGAAAGTTGGAAAGAGACAGACAGATCGTTGGAAAGACAGACAAATAGATGGAAAGACAGGTGGTTAGACAGACAGACAATCAGTCAGATAGATAGTTGGAAAGACAGACAGAAAGTTGAAATGTGGTAACTTCAGCTGGAAAAGAACCACTCGACAATGTCTTGGCCGTAGTTGCACTTTTTATATAAGGATGTCAAAATGAACATTACATCTAGAGCTCATCTGTAACATCTCCGTCGGCTGTAGGTCAAGCATACAACAACGCCAGGGGTGGGAGTGTCCTTCAAAATAAATGCAACATATGCAACATCGACCCCTGGTGGGCGCATGGCTCTTGTGCTCTTATTCTGAAAAAGATTAACTTAATAATGTTCACATTACAACACTTCTGCCCCTTTAAATTCCAACATTCCCCCAAAATGTAAATTAACTAGGAGAAACCAACAGTGGTGTTTTTAGCTTGCATACACTTCAAACTTAAAGTATTGTCTCAACAACTGTAAACACAAACACCTGGAAAACATGACAGCTTTAACATTCAGTCCCACCTAAATTGTTCAAACATTCAGTCTGTCTGGAGGTTTGCGAGTGCGCTGTGACCTTCGCACTAACCCCGGTGACCAAGCACTTACTGCTGGTGTTTTGGGTGGATCTGGTGTAGGGAAACTGAGAGGGGTCTGGGTGTCAGTGTGAGAGTGTTCATCCTCTCTGGAAGACCCAGAAGCCTCTGCCTGTCTCTCTGTCTCTTGTGGACCCACCTCCACAGTTGTTGGTCTCACCACTGAAAACTCAGCGGCACTGTCGGTCTCCAAACCTGTATCATGCCGCAGGCGCACATGTCCATCAGTCAGCTTAACAACATAGAAGACTGGCCCCCTACGCTTGGGAATAATCCCAGGTAGCCACTGCTGTTTGTTATTGCTGCTGAAGTTCCTCACATAGACACAGTCATCTGGTTTTAAGTGTCTCTCACGTGCATGTTGATCATGTCTTTCTTTCTGTTTTTCCTGCTTTCCCTCCACTTTTGCCTTCATGTCTGGACGCAGCAGGTCCAGTCTCGATTTAGGCCTACGCCCCATCAGCATCTCTGCTGGAGTGCGTCCAGTTGTAGTTTGTGGCGTGAGGTGGTATTTAAACAGGAAACGTGAAAGCTGAGTGCTGAGCGAATCTCCTGTCATCCGCTTCAGGCCCTCCTTCACTGTCTGAACAGCCCGCTCTGCTAACCCATTTGAGGCTGGGTGGAAAGGGGCTGTCCGTATGTGATGAATGCCATTCTGCTGCATGAACTCACTGAACAGCTCGCTGGTGAATGTCGGGCCATTATCAGTGACCAGTTTGTCAGGCAATCCGTGGACTGCAAACACTTGCCTGAGTTTGTCAATAGTTGTGGGGGCTATGATGTTGCTCATGCTGTGGGCCTCTATCCATTTAGAGTGTGCATCCACCATTACAAGAAACATTTGCCCCATAACAGGACCAACAAAGTTCTCATGCAGCCTAGACCAGGGACGGTCTGGCCACTCCCATGGGTGCAAGGGAGCAAGTTGAGGCATGTTCTGACAGGTTTGACACTGTGTGCATGATTTCACCTTGTTATCCAGATCTTGATCCAGTCTCGGCCACCAGACATAGGATCTTGCAAGGCTTTTCATCCGAGATACACCTGGATGAGTCTCGTGTAATTTTTCCATGATCCGTGCATGGCCTGGGGGAGGCACGATGACCCTCGCACCCCAGAAGATGCAGCCATGCTGCAGACTCAGTTCTGTTTGCATTTAGCATAAGGCCTCAACCCCTCTCCTTCCACCACACTTGGCCAGCCCTGTAAAAGGAAGGTTTTGACTTGGGACAGGACTGGGTCCCTCTCTGTCCACTGCTTTATGCAGGATGCTTTTACAGGTGTCTCTGCCAGCCTCTCCAATGAGAAAACAGTCTCTGGAGGTACATATGTAACAGTAGGTGTTTCAGGTAATGGTAGCCAACTCAGCTCATCAGCGTTTGCATTATCCTTACCTGCTCTGTACACTATAGTGTACTGGGAGGCTGACAGTGTGAGTGCCCAGCACTGTATCCTAGCTGAGGCTAGCGGCAGGATGCACTTGGTTTTACTGAACAGGCTCATCAGTGGTTTATGGTCCATATAGATTTTAAATGCACGGCCATAGAGATACTGATGAAAGCGCTTGACAGCAAAAACGATGGCTAGGCCCTCTTTGTCCAGCTGTGAAACAAAGCTGACCAGCTTCTCTAACCCATCTTCCCTAATGTGAAAGGACTGCCCTAACGCCATATGGTGAAGCGTCACATGAAAAGGTTATCTCCTTATCTGGGTCATAGTGAACTAGGAGCGTCGCTGAATGGAGGAGCTCTTTCACTTCCTTAAAAGCTCCCTCCTGCTTCTCACACCACCAGCTTGTACAGTGGGGCCAAAACCTTTGAGAGGTCGGGCAAGATTTTGCCATAATAATTCACCATGCCCAAAAATGATCTAAGTTCAGTGACACACTTGGGGCTCGGGGCCTCCTTAATAGCTCTCACTTTATCTTCCACTGGACAGAGCCCCTCTGCTGTGATCTTGTGTCCCAGGTAGGTCACACTTGGTGCTAGGAACACACATTTGCTGCGCTTTAATCGTAGCCCTGCGTCTGAGAACCTCTTCAGCACCTGTTCCAAGTTAGCCAGTTGCTCTGCTTCCGTGGCTCCTGTGATCAAAATATCGTCCAGGTAGACTGCTACATGTGAAATCCCCTGCAGCAGAGTGTCCATTGTTCACTGGAAAATGGCGGGACTGGACGCAACTCCAAACACCAGGCGATTGTACTTGAATAATCCCTCGTGTGTATTGCAACATACTCTTTTGAATCCTTATCAAGTAGCAGCTGTTGGTACGCCTGGCTCATGTCAAGCTTTGTGAATAGCTTACCTCCAGCCAGGGTCGCAAACAGGTCATCTATGCGTGGCAACGGATATTCCTCCAGCTTCGAGAACTGATTCACCGTGAGCTTATAGTCCCCGCATATCTGTGCAGTTTTGTCCTCTTTCAAAACTGGAACAATGGGCACCACCCACCTTGAACACTGGACGGGCTCGATGATGCCCAGCTTCTGCAACCGCTCTAGCTCTTCCTCAACTTTGCCTTTCATGGCATAGGGCACTGATCTGGGCTTGAAAAAACCGAGGCATGGCCTCAGGGTCGACATGGAGCTTTACTATCACATCCTTCAGTGTGCCCAGTTCATCCCTGAACACATCAATGTACTGCTTCAGAATGTCCTCTGTTGTGCGCACATACTTTGTCATGCCAGTTCAATCGAATTTTGCAAAGTCAATCGCGGCCCAAAAAACTGGGCCCGCTGCCTTTAGCTTTTTTCCTAGCCCAAGCTTCCCTTTCCCCTTTGAACTTCTGCACGTTTTAGCTAAGTGCCCCTTTTTACTACAAGCATGGCAGACAGCATCTTTAAATATGCAATAATTTGCATAGTGTGCCCCCTCACACCGAAAACACTCCACCTGTTTGGCATGCTTAACAGTCTTTCTCTTGACTTGGTGCACTGCTGCTGTCTGTGCTCCTCCATTTCCTTTCTTAATATCTTTGGCATTATTAGCAGCCATCTCCATACCTTGGGAAATCTCCAGGGCTTTCTTGAAAGTCAGTGGTGGGGTTTCCCCCAGCAAGCGGCGCTGTATAGCATCATTATTAATCCCACACACCAGTCTGTCACGGAGCATATCATCTAACACTGTCCCGAAATCACAATGCTCTGACAGCTGCCGTAACTCAGCTACTAAGTTGGCTACAGATTGAACTTGCTTCCTGAAATGGCTGTGAAACTTGAATCGTTGGACTATCACAGAAGGTTTTGGATTATGGTGGTTCGCTACGAGCTTGACCAGTTCATCATATGGGATATCCCCCGGTTTCCGCGGTGTGGCCAAGTTCCTTATCAGCTTATAAGTCTTTGCTCCAGAATAGAGCGCTTTTTAGCATCCTCAGTAATCTCATTAGCAGAGAAAAAGTGTCCCAACATTTCTTCATACTCCGTCCAGTCCTTGTTTCCCTCCACAAATTCACAGATAGTCCCGTATGTAGCCATCCTAGCGTGAGGCTCCCCGTCCCCACGCAGCTCCTCTACAGCCACAGGTGCTTCTCTCTCCTCCTCGAGCTGCTCCTCTGCAGCCGCCGACACTGTGCATGCCGTCCTTGCACTGCACCTCTGCAACCTCCCCTCCAGGCACTGTCCCGTTCGCGGGTCACTCGTAACAGCCGCCTAGCCAGCTAACTAGCACACTTTAGCCTAGCTCAGCTAAAAAACACAACAAAACGGTGTCACAAAACATGTCAAAAAAACAAACAAAACAAAAAAACAAGTTTCACCTCATCACCAAAAATATTTGGTAACTTCATCTAGAAAAGAAAAAATCAACAATGTCTTGGCTTGTTTTATATAAGGATGGCAAAATGAACATTACATCTAGAGCTCATCTGTAACATCTCTGTCGGCTGGAGGTCAAGCATACAACAACGCCAGGGGCGGGAGTGTCCTTCAAAATAAATGCAACATATGCAACATTGACCCCATGGCTCTTGTGCTCTTATTCTGAAAAAGATTAACTTACAGTTTTTCTCAGTCGCTTTGGTACATTTCTCAGATCAGAATTGAAATTCTCAAAACTACCTGTTCAATCTTCACATCATTGTGTCACTTGTGCACATCAAAAAAGCAGT
>NW_023340095.1:23541177-23543675 GCF_004916995.1 Morone saxatilis | reverse complement strand
GGTTTAGGCTATTAATCCAATCAGCATATTATTTCCAGCAACAAGTGTCCTATCAAAACACTGGTTACGCTTTTAATGCATTAAGTTTTTTTAATTACAATACTAGCAGAGTTAATGGTTCAGGTCACAGATTCATCCTTGTAATTAAGATAAGTATGTTATATTTTACTTTTATTTTAAGAGATAAACCACTGAAACTCATAAGTGCAACTTCCATACACACTTTTTTCTTTTTAGAAGGCACTCCCTTACTTTAAAATTAAAGACTAGTAGTACTTGCTAACACAACACCTCTCTCTCCGGGTTTGAGAGCTTGAGATGAAAATGAAGGGCTGAAGAATTGCGCTAATTATTGGTAGTCAGCTTTATGAGATCACTGGGGCAGAAAGAGCATCTCTGGAGGGGTGAAACCTAAAGGACTAGTCTTATGACACTCTGCAGGGGTGAGAGCCTGCTAAAGTTCATCACCTCTGTATTGTGTAAGCAGCCCTGGTATAATAACTGCCTTCCTCTCTCAAACACACATGCACTCACACTTAATTGCAAACAACAACGACAACACTGTACATGAAATGGACAATCATCACAGACCATCACCTCTATCAGTGTGTGTCCCCTTCACTGACAGGTGACCATCTGTAGCTGGAGCAAAGCTTTATTTTGGTTGTGAGGTTCAAAGGTCCTGAGATGCAAGTTGACAGAAGCTGTCATGGCTGCCTGAGTGGCTGTGTCAGTGAACCTGAAAATATTTGTTTGTAGGCATCAAACACTGAGAGAAACCAGTGGGAGAAAGCTATGGCTGTAGAATGAAAGAAACCGATAATATTTCTGTCTGAATTTATACCTGCTGTCATGATTATGACTTAAAATAAGGCCCTCTTTTGGAATGTGGCGTGCACTCTGACCCCATAGTGCAGGGAGTATCCATATCCATGTATCCACTAGTCAAATCTACATTCCTACCTTCGATCTGGGTGAGATAAAAGATGACATAGGTCTGATGCTGACAAGCGAGACAGATCTGACATTCATGCATTTTTTATTTCATGGCTGAGACAAAAAAAAAACTAAAATAAAATATAACCACATATTATGACACACAGATGTCAAGTAACCTATTGCACCAACTTTTGATTTATACTTCCTTGAGCTAGTCCTTTCTAAATAATGGAGCCTTTTGTTGATTTTCAATGCAACGCATCCTTCTGTTAGATTACATTCACATTAACAGTGAATTTAAACAGTTATTGTTTGGAACATTTAAACACATTGATAATGCTGGTGGTTAATCTTAACTCATAATCACACAGGCTTAAATGTGGGGTGCACTGCTTTGTCTTGATTTATGGAAACAGCATAAATAAGTAAAAGTACTTCCAGCTGTTGCTAGAAAGCCACAAAGTGGACTGCTGTCAATCACTTAGCGCGCGTAGCTAATGACATTATCTCCTAGAGATCTGAGGTCCTGTCCTCCTTTCAGGCAAGATTTTGTCTTTCCAACTATCTCTCTGTCTGTCTTTCCAACTATCTATCTCTGTTTGTCTTTCCAACTATGTGTCTTTCTTTACAACTATCTATCTGTCTGTCTTTCCTACTGTTTATCTATCCTTCTGTCTTTTCAACTATCTGTCGGTCTGTCTTTCCACCTATCTTTCTGTCTATCTTTCCAACTATCTATTTGTCCATCTGTTTGTCTTTCCAACTATATCTGTATGTCTTTCCAACTATGTGTCTGTCTTTTCAACTATCTGTCGGTCTGTCTTTCCAACTAACTGTCTGTCTTTCCAACTATCTATCTGCCTGTCTTTACAACTGTCTCTCTGTCTGTCTTTCCAGCTATCTATTTGTCTGTCTGTCTTTCAAACTATCTTGTCTGTCTTTCTTTCCAATTATCTTTCTGTCCGTCTTTCCAACTATCTATCTGTATCTCTTTCCCACTATCTATCTTTCTGTCTGTCTTTCCATCTATCTGTCTGTCTAACTATCTCTCTCTGTCTGTGTTTCCAACTATGTGTCTGTCTTTCCACAGTCAAATACCACAAGTGCCCTTGACTGTGACTGTTTATTTTTATGTCTGACTGTTTATTTTTTTCTTTTCTATTCACTTGCTTAGTTAAAACTGCACTATTTATTTATGTTTTTATACGTAAAGTGTTATTTTATTTTATTTTTTATTGCCTGTTCGCACTGTGGGTCCGAGAGGACTGANNNNATGTCGTGCATGTATAGCATATTTGACAAATAAAGCTGACTTTTGACTTTTTGACTTTTCCAACTATTGATTTTCTGTATGTCTATCTCTCTCTGTCTGCCTTTCCAACTATCTGTCTGTCTTTCCATCCAACTATCACTCGGTCTTTCTTTCATGTTGTAATGTGAACGTTATTACAGTTTTTCTCAGTTGCTTTGGTACATTTCTCGAATCATCCTCAACATTTGCAAAACAGTAAGTGCATTTCTCAAAACAATTCGTACAAATAGCAAAACACCATGGATTA
>NW_023340095.1:23539030-23541077 GCF_004916995.1 Morone saxatilis | reverse complement strand
TTATTAAGTGTATGTCCTACAGCATCAAACAAGGCCATCGGTGCTGTGGCGTACTTGAAAACAATTCAGGGAGATGGGAAAGCCGAAATAGGATTTGTTATGGGCAAGGCAAAGCTAACACCCCATCCGAGCCGCTGTCTTAGCTGTGGAGATGGCAGATCTCATCAAGGATGAGATAGAACTGAAGTTGAATGCAAGTTGAGCAAAGTAGTGCTTGGTTACATTTGTAACGAGTCAAAACGATTCTACGTCCACAAAAGAGTTCAACCTATTCGTCAGTCCTCAAAGCCTGAACAATGGTACTATGTACATACTGAGGAAAACCCTGCGGACCATGCATCAAGATCTTTACCTGCGTCCTGGCACAGACCTCTTGGTTCACTTTCCTGCTTCAGTCACCAGCAGAGAAAACATAAACAAGTGAGACATTCGAGCTAATTGAATCTGAAAAGGACTCAAATTCAAATTCAACCCCAAGTACAAATTTGTGCCACTTACCTGGAAGAAGCAATACTGACCTCTGACCGGTTTCAACGCTTCTCTACTTTCACCTCCCTCAGGGAGAGTAGCATTCCTCGTCCACATCGCAAGATCCTACAAACATTCAAACCCAAACAGCAAATGCAAAGGCTGGTATAGGTGCGACTTACCTTGTACTTTGAATGAAATGGCATAAGCAAGAAATATTATCCTTATGTCAACACAAAAGGCAGCTTTTGCAAAACTGTCAGACCTCTGAGCCAACAAACCAATATCCAAAAGCAGCCCTTTGCAGAAACTGAGCCCAACTTTGGAGGATGATCTGTTTTGTGTTGGAGGCAGACTAAAGCACACTAACCTTACAACTGCTGAAAGGAATCCAATAATTCTGCCCAGAGATAGCCACATCTCCTTACTGCTCACACGACATCACCACGAAAAGGTGAAACACCACGGCCATCACCTGACAGAAGGAGCGATCAGCAGGACTGTGGATATTGGTAGGCAAGATGCTGATCAATTCAGTACTCCACAAATGCATAACCTGCCACAAGCTGCATGGTAAACAGAAACAGCAACGCATAGTGGACTTACCACCCGAGCGCCTCACAACATGCCCCCCTTTTACATATGTGGGGCTTGATGTATTTGGACCCTGATCTGTCACAGCAAGACGCACCAGAGGAGGACAGGCAGAGAGCAAGCGGTGGGCCATCATGTTCAGCTGTATGAGTTCAAGAGCCATCCATATCGAGGTCATCGAGTCTATGGACACGTCTGGCTGCATTAACGCTCTCAGGCAGTGAGCAGGGATGCAGACGGGAATTCAACCCGCCACATGCCTCTCATATGGGAGCCTCGTGGGAGCGTATGATCGGCATTTCCAGAAGAATCCTTGATTGTGATCAAGATTGTGATGTGTCCACAGCTAAACACTAGCCTGACCTATTAAGTGCTTTGCACACTAATGGCTGAGGTCACCGCCATCATAAATGCAAGACCACTCATACCTGTGTCTGCAGATCCAGAAAAGCCCTTCATACTTTCACAGTCAATGCTTCTTACACAGAAGTCTGGGGTTCCACCTACATCTGGAGACTTCTCAGGCAAGGACCTGTACACAAAGCAATGGAGACAAGTTCAGGCTCTTGCAAACCACTTCTGGACCCCCTGGAGCTGAGAATACTTACCTTCCTTGCAACCCAGACAGAAGTGGACGGTACCACGCAGAAACCTTCAAGTTGGAGATCTACTTCTGCTTAGGGACAAGCAGACCGCCCGCAACTTCTGGCCCATGGCGAAGATCACTGCAACGTTCCCTGGACAGGATGGCCATGTAAGAAAGGTTGAAGAGAAGACAACCGACCAGGGCAGTGTAAAGACCTTTCTGAGGCCAATTGCAGAAATCGTTCTTCTTCTGCCCAAGGACTAAAATAAAGACAGATGTTTAGTGATGAAGTTCTTAGTTACTTTACATAGGCCAGTCACCCTTTATGGCTTACTGTGGCGGCACGAGGATTACTACCAAGTTATGTATCAGAATATCTTTTTGTTTGTACCGACAACG
>NW_023340095.1:23535759-23538930 GCF_004916995.1 Morone saxatilis | reverse complement strand
CCTCCTCACCTATAAAGCTCTTCATGGTCAGGCCCCTTCATATCTTGAAGAGCTCATAGTACCCTATACCCCTCTAGAACACTGCGTTCTGTGAATGCAGGGCTACTTGTTACAATAATTTCTAAAAGTAGAACAGGAGCCAGAGCCTTCATCTACCAAGCTCCTCTCCTGTGGAACCAGCTTCCAATTTAGGTTTGGAAGGCACACACCCTCTCCACATTTAAGAGTAGGCTTAAGACGTTCCTCTTAGATAAAGCCTATAGTTAGGGCTGGCTCAGGGTCCTGAACCATCCCTTAGTAATATAGTTGTTGCTACTGTTGCTGTGCACCTTTGTCTCTGTCCTTCTCTCTTTACCTCTCTACCCCTTTAAACCCCCCCCCCGGTTGCCGCAGTAGCCGTCGCATTTTTGACACCTTGTGAAAAGCATTATGCTGGATTCTCTACAACACCTGCAAACTCCATCTTTTTTGCAATTTTTAAATGATTTTCAAATAATCAACTTTTCCTTGTCCCCACCAGCTCGCAGTATCTCTACAGTCAGAAGCTTTTCTAGGAGTTATGTGTAGCTCTTTCAGAAGTGAAAACAGTAGGCCCTTCTATGTTTTTGGAATTTCTCGGCTCAGGTGCGCATCTCTGCAACAAGACAAGCTGTCTCGCATCAGAACAGCCATCAAATCTGGTCTGCCGCCCCCATTCTCTCTAAAACAGATCTTTTATCTCTGTTAGGTCACCTAACTTCAGTTCTAAATCCACTGCTTTTCATTAACTCTACCCAATTGTCGTTGCTTGCCTGCTATGGGGCTGCAGATGGTCTAGGAGACAATTTATGGTGTTTTGTGACGCTGCTATAGTGGAAATATTCATAGTCTGTGCATTTATTGTTTTTACTTGATCCTAACATCTTCAAATGCAAAGTATCAAAGCTATGCTAGCAGGGATTCAGTTTCGATATAAAGATCCAGCATCCTAGAATCTTCTGGGAAATCCTTCCATTCAGCTGCTCCTCAATGGCTTTAAAAGGCGCATCCTCAAGGCAACGAGAAAAGACTACCTCTCAAGCTAAACCTGTGTTCTAGTTTAGGCAGTCCCCTTCCACATTCCATAATCACTAACCAAGCAAGTCTCTGTCACTGTCTTCCCCTTGTTCTTTAATTAATTTTTATGTGCTGGATGTTTTTTTATTTTAAGTGTTTTGTCAGACTGATTGTCGTCAGATGACACTCTCTCCTGCCTTTGGGTGTATAGAGAGCTGTTTTTCTACTTTGTTCCTTGCTGGATTGTTATAGTGAGTAACCTTGAGTATAGGCACATCCCTGTAAATTCTGGGCCTCACTGGCTCCTTAGTTAGCTGAAAAAAAGGTTGTTTTTGGGAGCTGAGTGTCTGGTCTCAGTCCAATTTATACACAAGGTGATACCGTTGGTTAGGCCCACTTCACGGGTGGACATGGACTAAAGTTCTTCAGTGCTGCACAAGCATGCAAAGGATAAACCCACTAGTGACAACCTTAAGAGGTCTGCGCCTATAATCTGGAGTTACAGCTTGTAACTATTTAAATATTATTTAAATAATTAAGGCGGGTCACTATGGCTCTCAGAGGTGCACCTTGTTTCGGTAGTGGTTGTAGAGTTCGGAGTGCTTTGTCCACTAAAGCAGCCTGTTTGAGCTGGATAGCTTCTTTCAGCAGCATGGAGACTGCAATCGTGCTACATTTGCAATGGACTGTTCGGATATTATTGTGCCTGGATCTTGCTTCTATGCTATGTTCGGAATAAAGCCCAATTAGGAATATCTAAATGGAATACGCTGTTTTTATGACCCATAATAATAATACTATAATAATAGTGGAAAATTAGTGTACATGCAAATGTAGTCACTGATGTACATGACAAATAGGATTATATAATTAAAGAGTATGTTGCCTTAAAAAGCATTTAAATGTTGGCTACAAGTGGTTCTATGAAGATGGCAAATAATGATGGGAGAGTAGGCATCCTTAGGAGGATATAAAAAGTCTTTGAACATGTTATTTATTTCTTCAGGTGACTGCATGATCTTTCCTGGTGAGTTCATAATCACTGGAAGTTTTTTTCTTGTTTCGCTTGATTTGGTTGGCCAGGTAATTTCCAGATTTATTGCTATATTCAAAGTCTGTGTATAAGAATTTTGTTTTCTTTAGTTTGTTATTGGATTCTGTGCTGTTCTGATTATTTATTATAAGTGGGTGCATGTGCGTGTGAGATAACATTGTGCGGGTGACAGTTGGTGGTCATAAACAGAAGAGAGAGAGAAAGACAAAAACAAAAATAACAAAAGAAAAAAACAAGCATATATTTGTGTTGAATTCCAAGGCAGTATGCGACATGCGTGTCAGTTGCAAGGAATCAGAACAAGTAAATGACAATAGACTAGTTTAATTACTGCCATGCTAAAAATGAATAAAAATCATGCTCATATTTTTCTTCTATTTCTTGAGGTTCTGGGGTTGCTGTTAATTGCTGACTCTTAGCTTTAAATGTGCTTGTGTTTAAAGGTGTTTACATACAAAATGGCTGCTTTACAGGCCTGGCACATCTTCAGGTAGATACAGTATGAAGTATCGGCTAATGTCTGTGGGTAGCACACTTCAGTCATGTATAAAACAGGATACAACTGCCTTCCCCCCTTTTTTAATGTGGATATAAAATGTCCACATCCACTGTGCTTAAGCACACAGATAGCATTACAAAAAAGTGTCACAGTCCTGATACTTACAGACTGTACAGTTAATCCTAGAGGTGGTGATTTGTCCAAAATACATGCAAATGGACAAACCCCAAGTAGCTTCACTGTTATATTGATAAACAAAATGGCAATTTCCATGACCAAATACATTGTTCTAATCATGCTGAGGGTCTAATTACAGGCATCACACAGAGTCTCTCTACAGTATGTTGGCCTCACAGGAGTCAGGCTGCAGTATCTTCAATGTAAAAATAAGCTTAATGGATTTTCTAAACCAGGGATAAAAAAAGGCATAGATCATGGGGTTTAGACAGGAGTTAAAGAAGAACAAACATATTACAAAGGCACCAGATGAAGCATTAAGAAACTTATCTTGGCCTGTAAGAGTAACACAATAATAAGGACAGAGACATATTAGAAACAAAACTACAACAACACCAAGAGTCCT
>NW_023340095.1:23532316-23535659 GCF_004916995.1 Morone saxatilis | reverse complement strand
ATAAAGCAGCATATGTAAGACGGGATAGTCCCTAAGCTTTGGTTAGCAAAATTCTGCCTCTCAATGACAAATCTCTCTGCAGCCATTGATTCAGTTTTTTCTGGGTTTTATCAATAATTAAGTTAAAGTTTAAATCGCATCTGGCTTCCTTATCTTTAGTAATGAGTCTTTTATAGGTATATTACATATGGAAGGGGTATTACAAAATTTAAGAAGCAAGCAATTCACATTCTCCTTTACATTCAAGCAAAGTCCGGGAGCAATAGAGAAAGTACTTATCAAAACAATGGCTAAAGGTATCTGAGAGCTATCTTTTAAGAATAAGGTCGTATCATCAGCCAGTTGGCTGATGATAACTTCGTTGCCCGCCATTGAGATACCTTTTAATGGACTAAGCTTTTTAGAGTCGGTGAGTAGCTGTGTACATAGGAGAAAAAGGTAAGGAGATATAGGGCATCCCTGCCTGACCCCGCGCTTTAGGAAGAAACGAGGAGAAGTACCAGCATGCAATTTGATTGAGCAGTTTCCATCTGCATACATTGTTTTGATGGCACTGCTGAAGTATGAACCAAAACCAAATTTTTCTAGGGCATGGAAATGAATTTATGTTCGATTGTATCGAAAGTCTAAAATCTAAAAAAAGAATGAAACTTTCATCAAGGCATAAATCTGAATAATCAATTAAATCAAGTACTAATCTGACATTGTTGGAAATATGTCTATTTCCCATGAAGCCGGATTGAGTTTCATCAATTATGTAGTCTAAAACAAGTTTAATTCTTTTAGCAAATATCAATGCAAATAATTTGGTATCATTATTAAGTAAACAAATTGGGCGCCAGTTGTCAGTGAGGAGTATGTCTTTCTTTGGTTTTGGTATTAGAGATATAAGGCCTTGGGTTAAGGTAGGAGGAAGGGATTCATTGCTTATACATTCTGAGAAAAGACCTAAGAGGAAAGGTGCAAGCTGTTTGGAAAATGCTTTATAAAATTCAGAAGTAATACCATCTGTGCCTGGAGATTTATGAAGCTTGAGGTGTTCAATAGCCAATATAACTTCCTGTAGTGTTAGTGGTTTGTCCACAAGATTCTTTTAAGTCAATATCAATTGACTTCGTTTCTGTAAGAGACCCTAAAAATTGACAGTTAGATTCTTCACAGTATTTTGATTCATATAATTTGGTATAAAAATCTGAACAATATTTAGCTATTTTACGAGGGTCATCTGTAATGTCTCCATCAATATTTAATTTTTGTATTTTGTGCACTATTCTGCTCCCCTTCCTCTAGCCTCCTTCTTCTACTTCTCACAAAGGCCCCCTCAGCCTTCAATCTATAAATGTCATCTAATTTGTTTTGCAAACTAATTAAATGTTGAGAATTATTTTCAGTTAAATTTACATTAGTTTTTTGCGTTATTGATGTTATTTCTGACATTAGAGTTTCTTCTTCAGCTTTTTTGGCCTTAGCAATCGAACTTCCATATGCTCTCAAGAATTTTGATAATTCGAATTTTAAAAGTTCCCAATTACTACAAAAATTGTTTTCTAATAAAGATTTTTGCCAAAAGCATTCAATTAATGTTTGGACAGTTTCAGACACAGTGTCATGTTTTAGAATAGAGCTGTTCAGTTTCCAATATGAACTTCTATGGTGGCGACCAGAAAAGACTAAGGTGAGAGCAACGACCCGGAAGTGGGCGGGCTGAAGAGGCAGGAAGCGAGAGGTCAGGAGGAAGGACACAGCCCACTTTTATCCCCTCTGCATGAACAATGATTGGCTAATAAGCCAGAAAGGGCAAGGTGAAGCAGAAGCTTGTGACAGTGGTGCCTCATACCACTACATTACTACGACTCTGTCTTCATTGGCTACGGTTTAACTTGGTGTTTAGTCAGAGTTTCAACAACCTGCACGAGAACACTACAGCATGATCTCACTATAGCTGATCAATTAATCCTCACCACTTCTCTATATTACTAAATCATTCAAAGATAGAAAGGGATAGAAAAGGATAATCATTTATTAATCTAATCTTGTTTGTCCACTGTCTTCTATGATTCGATATCTGAAAAGCTGTCCCTGATCCAGCAAACAGGAGTCTCTCTTTGCGACAGAGGAAGGAAATTTCATGTCGCCTGATCCTGTGGGGTTCCTTCAGTGCGCTACACTTCTCATTCCTTTCGCATAGGAGCAGCAACAACTGCAGCGTCTGTAGCTCCTATCTCAACTTTATGCTTATCTGATTTTATCTGCTGCTCACCTTGTCCTAAGATTTTCATGTATGCACATGGAAGGGCAGGGAGGTGTACACACAACACCAACACAATATAGACATCTAATCACAGCACATTGGAAAGGCAAGAAATTCCCAGAACAGAGCAATACTGCCAAATATAACATTCTGCATTCGTAAATAAAGTTTTTTTCTTTTGATGTTACTTTAACCTTTGACCTTTTAGTCAAAACCTCCACCAATTCGTTATCTGACCAATTGTACAACATAAATGTAAATACAAAACTTCATGGCAATCAATCAGGGGTTGTTGAGATATTTTACTCTGTACCAAAATAGTGGGCCAACTGGCAGAAAGTCATTGCCATCATTGTTATAGAAAATTTGCAAACTGTAATTGTGCTCACATTATTTGTGTTGAATTCCAAGGGTGTATGCGATTACCTTTTTCATCTGAGAGTGGTATGTATGTTATCAGGATACAGGAGTATTTATGTAATCACTTAGGTCCAGTGTGTAAGATTTACTAGCATAGATCTTTCTAAATGTTACACACTTGAGCTTTTAACTTGGTTGCAAAAATGTATGAAGCAGACTTCAGTCATGTATAAAACAGGTTACAACTGCTTTCCCCCTTTTTTTTTTAATGTGCACACAGTCAGCATAACAAAAATGTGTCACGGTCCTGATACTTACAGACTGCACAGTGAATCCTAGAGATAGTGATTTGTCAAAAATACATACAAATGGACAAACCCCAAGTAGCTTCACTTTTAAATTAAATTAAAATCAACAAAATGGCAATTACTATGATCAAGTACATTGTTCTATTAATGCTGAAGGTCTAATTTCGCAGAGTCTCTCTACAGTATGTTGGCCTCACAGGAGTCAGGCTGCAGTATCTTTAATGTAACAATGAGCTTAATGGATTTTCTAAACCAGGGATAAAAAAAGGCATAGATCATGGGATTTAGACAGGAGTTAAAGAAGAACAAACATATTACAAAGGCACCAGATGAAGCATTAAGAAAGCTATCTTGGCCTGTAAGAATAACGCAATAATATGGACAGGTGCATATTAGAAACACAACTATAACAACACCAAGAGTC
>NW_023340095.1:23526882-23532216 GCF_004916995.1 Morone saxatilis | reverse complement strand
GACTCTTGGTGTTGTTGTAGTTGTGTTTCTAATATGTCTCTGCCCATGTTATTGTGTTTCTCTTACAGGCCAAGTTGGCTTTCTCAATATTTCATCTGCAGCTTTTGTAATATGTTTGCTGTATTTTAACTCCTGTCTAAACCCTATGATCTATGCCTTTTTTTATCCCTGGTTTAGAAAATCCATTAAGCTCATTGTTACATTGAAGATACTGCAGACCGACTCCTGTGAGGCCAACATACTGTAGAGAGACTCTGGGTGAGGCCTGAAATTAGACCTTCAGCATGAACAGAACAATGTACTTGGTCATGATAATTCCCCTTTTGTTTAATTCAACAGTAAAGGTACTTGGGTTTTGTTCATTTGCATGTAGTTTTGGCAAATCACCACCTATAGGGCAATTAACAGTAACCTCAGAACCACAAGAAATACTAAAAATAACTGTATCATCATCATTAATTTGTAGCATACCAGCCAATTAAACAGAATCTTAGACTTATATATATATATATATATATATATATAGGAATTGTTTGTCAGCTTCATACATTTTTGCACACAAGTTAAAAGGTCTAGTGTGTAACATTTAGAAGGATATATTGTCACAAATTGACAATGCCAATAAATCCTACACACTGGACCTTTTAACTAAGTAATTCCATAAAAAACTCCTAAATCCTGACGAACATACATATCACTCTCAGACCAAAACACAAATAATGTGAGCACAATGACGATGACAATTTGCCAATTTGTATTTACATTTATGTTGTACAGTTGGTCGGATAATGCATTGGTGATGCTTTTCACAGAAAGGTCAAAGTGACCTCAAAATTACCTTACCAAAAGGTCTAAGGTCATCTCTACTCTAAAATCATAATGTCCTGGAAAAATACTTTTTTGTTATTTATTGTTATTCAACAACATAACCTTGGAATAGAAGGAGAGATTGTAGTGTTATTTCACAGTTAGTGAGAAGGAGCAAGGAGTGAGAAATCAGTAAACAGCAAGGGAAAAATACAGCAGATTTTTCCCTTGCTGTTTACTTATTTTACTAACTACCACAGCTAATTGTTAGTCTCATGAGTATAATTCCTGTATGTTATTTAAGTTGTAATCTCAACTTAACTTTTTTTTTTACATCTTTATGTTTATGTGAAGGTGGGTGTGGTTTACACTCAGCTGCAGGAGAGAGAGAGGTGTGGGGAAGGCTTGTGAGAGCAGCGTGAGGTGAGTTGATTATCTCAGCTGGTACTCATTGAGTAACAATTCTCTCCTCTCTTAATGCAGTAGTATACTGGACCTGAGTTGGCCGCCACACACAAACCAAACAGGATGTCTGGTGTGAACTGTCACAGATTCTGGAAGAGGGCTAGAGAAGCCTCAGAAGAGTTGTAAAGCTCAGTGTTTTTTATTGACGGTGTGTGCGGCTGAGGGCCAATAAATGTTGATGAATTGACCTGTGGTGCTGTATTGTGTGTTGAAGGAACCCATGCACTGTAAAACCCGATGAGTTAGTTCAACTTAAACCATGTAAGGAAACCTATTGCCTTAAACCATTTAGTTTATTAACTCAAACAATTTAAGTATACATTTTTTTTATTTGAGTACTGTTAACGCAAGTACTGTTAAATTAACTTGGGTAAAGTTTGTTGTACTAATTCAATTCAGTTAATTGGACTCAAAACTAGTAAGTATGTTACACTTATATGCAGCATTTATCTAAACTTGTTTAAAATGTGGTAACAGAATTCATCTGAATAAAGTAAGAACAACTTCAATTAATCTTCTTTATACAAATGTTTCTACTTAAAATGAATTTACTGTTTCTTCTGCTAAATCAAATTATTACATTCTAGTTCTGACAACTTCAAACTTTGTTGTGGCTACTCACTTCATTTGAGGAAACCGATTGCCTTAAACCACTTAAGTTGTATTAACTCATTATAGACAAACACACATCTGACAATACTTAATTTATTTAGTTGAATGCTCTCAACTGAATACACATTTCAATGTTTACAACTCTAAGAAGAAACTGTAATAATCTACACTTACTTTTGTATTTCTTTAACCTTAATTCCCTCCCCCCAGCAAATCCACTACTGATCTAAGTCACTCAAATCATCAACAAATCAAACTTTTTCCATCCATTTTACTCATCAGCTTCCTTTGTAAATATTTTGGATACTAAGGATTATGATCTGTGGCCTCTTTCACACTACAATAAAATAATTCTGCATAGTCCATTGTATTCTAAAGTTACCTGCTGGTTTAAGGTCCAAAAAAAGTCTACCAAATTTCCCATACACGTGCAATTTGTGTGGTACCTTACATAAACTGTCATGTACATTTTAATAGCTGATTTAATTGCTGACTTAACTATAATAATGATGCCAGCGATACTAGAAAGCCCTCCTGGAGCAGATACACATGTAGCTGCTTGCGGAAGAGGGGAACAATTTGGGGAAGGAGGCAATGCAAAACTAATAAAGCATATTGTTGAGCTTGCTGTGGCCTTGAAGATTGATATTATGCTCTATTATTATTACACTGCCTCTTCCCCAAACTGTTCTGCACTCCTGCAAGCAGCCAGTTCTTGTATTCATACCCAACAGTTAAGGCACATCTATTTACTGTAATTACCTGATTTAGAACACTTTGTTCAATTTGTGCACCCTTGAGTAACAGTGTCCATAATGTTACACACTGAAGCTGGTGAATTAAATGTCATACACATTTATGTGTACAATGAAACATGTTTTTTCCATGTGGTAATGCAGAAAGTGTGAATAACTCACATAATGCACAAACATATTGTAGAAAAAACTACGCAATCAAACTAAATAGAATAGAACTAGAATCAACAAGTCTTGTATCCTTGTTCAGTGATTTGCACATTATATATTAAAACACACAAAAATCCAAATTGAAAAGAACTGAGGGGTCATTAGTTCAATGTACACAAATTATTATCAGCAGTAAAATGCCCGAAGTTTCTCACTTGTTTAACTATGTTAGGCTCGCAAGCCAAAACAAAACATGCTGACCTTGAACAACAAAACCTGTTTGTCAATTTACTCCAGCTCATTTCTCAAGGCCTGTAACTTAGGTGTGAGCTGCTTTCTCCCATCATCAAGATTCAGGAAGACAACCTGGATGAACTCAAAGAAGCCACTGAGTTTCTCAGGGTAGCTCAAATGGAGAGCATAGATCAGTCCACACAAAATGACAAGTGAATCTGTCCAAGATCTGTGAGCCATTGCAACCTGATTCTCGAGGACGATAGACACATGGTGAGTTTCAAAGGGAACTCCTGCAGAAACCTTATCTTCATTTACCACTGCCACCAGAGCCACTGCCCCCTCTTGGGTTGCTTCCAACTCATCCTGAAAAGGGAACACATGTTCAGTGTTTTGAGTGTATTTGGACAAATCATTAAACTTATAAAAAGACTAATGAAAACATTATGTCATCATCACTGTTTAATGCAATAGTCAAGTAGAAGCAATATCAATAAAGGTAAATATGTTCCATGTATTAGTTCTGTGGTTGTGTTCTGTAGTTCTTAATTCTATTATTATGTGGTGTTACACTGTACTAACATCCTATACCAAACTGAGAATACAAGATTATTTAGGAAGATCATCGCCCTTAATTTCTCCTTCCATATAATGAGGAGAGAGTTCGAGTCCGGGTCTTCACTTGTTACTAATGTTTTGACAAAATATCTGATAAAGATCAGTTTACAGACGTGTATCTTGTTTTTACTGCTTCAAGACATAATGAAAGCCATTCCAATCACGTAAAACCCCTTTGATATTTATGAGGATCTGGATTTACAGAAGCTTCCTGAGTCTACAAGAGCACAAACAAATCTCTTTAAAACCAGTATGGAGAGGAGGAATGATTACACCAACAACTCTTTACTTGGATATACAGACATGCGAGCACTGCATTAAGATAAACTTGAAAACATTCAGAATCTTACCTGAATCTTTGTAGTACTAACAGTAAAAAATGTTAAAAAGAAACAACAGACAAACAGCAGAAGGCAGTTTATAATTTCATGATCATCAGTGATTTCTCTTTGAAAAGTATATGAAGGTATTGAGTTACGGATATGGGAAAAGGAGAATACAAAAATACCTTGCAAGTTTTGAAGACCTCTGATGAATCCTCGTTTAAATACAGTTGCAGGCCGGCCAGGGCTGCTGTTCTAGCCGGAGTGATGTTTTTGTCCTGTTCCACAAACAAAAAAATATGCCCCGGGGGGTGTTAAGGTCTGCTCCTCACATTCAACAGCAATGTAATGCATTGAAAAAATATTCTTACCTATATGCCATCAAAACATCTTCCATCTTCTCGCCAAAACTTCCAGTCTTCCTCTTCTTGTACAGTTCTAGCAGCTATGGGGTATATTTGTATACCCCTCAGCAAGTACAGCATAGAAGGAAAATGGTAGGTTTTGATTGGTGATTCTGTGAAATTCACCATACAGCTGCATGGAAAACAAAGCACGGGACATTTTCAGACAACTAGTCATACCATAATAAAACTCTTTCCAGATAAAGCATTGCTACAATGATGACTTTGACAATGTGTGCGTGTTACCATCATTTCAAGTGTCCTTTTCAAGATTGTACTCACTTGAGCTTCACAAAAGAGTGCAGGCCATCTCTCTTTTAGTTCGGCAATGGGAGGAGCTGAATTCACAATTTTCTTCACGCCTGAGTGCAAAGGTGCACTGCATATGTCCCTTTCCATCGATGTCTTCTTGAACTGCTCCACCATCTCAATCCTCTGGGTTTCCAATGTTTCCTTAGTTTCTCCATGGGGATAATTGGGAAGGAAGTTCACTTCCCCTCTTTTGGGTCTTTGGGGATTTTGGTCTTTGCTCCTGCACCCTCTGGATTGGTTTTGCTGCGCTTTCCTGCATTCACAGCTACATCCTTTATGCCAGCCCTGCTCAGTTTGGTCCTGTAGTTGCCCATCTTGAAGCGCAGTCTGTTCTTCCAACCCTCATACCCAGTTTTAGATCCGTTTTCATTCAGGCAGGGGTGTTTGCTCACCAGAGCCTCAGCTTTGCTAATCTGTTTGGTGCTAGGATAAGCTTTATGGTATATATGTCACCAGCCATCGCATCTAGTATGTTGTGTTTTTGATCCCTGGTCAACCCGACAGTTTTTCCCTCTTTCACAAATGCAGAGTTGCCCTCTCTTAGAGCATACTCCACCTCGTAGGAGAATGTTGGAACAACAAAAGTCTCTGGCCATCGGCAAAGACGCACTGGTGAATCAGTGTTATCAGACTGTCAGGATTCAGAAGGGAACC
>NW_023340095.1:23523592-23526782 GCF_004916995.1 Morone saxatilis | reverse complement strand
ACAACACAAAACACCCAAACGGTCATCACAGCCGGGGAGTCGTGACACAGACATCAACACTGTGTCATCTGTGCTGGATGAACTCAGATCTGACTCAACAAATTGAATTGATCTTAATTGTTGCTTTGGATGGTAGGTCCTCTATGTTAACTAAAGTACAAAGGGCATTGTCAAACTCCGGGTCTTGAAACTGAAGGCAAAAGCCATAGGCCAGATTCAACTTATTTTTCACCTCAAATATAAGGGAATTTACAGTCTCAGGACGAGAGGGCAAAATAAGCCTCTCTGCATTGATTTTTTCAGGACATCAGTCGTTTCCATTTACACAGTGTTAGGGAGACCTGTAACATAAAACACAAAGAGCTACTGAAGGTGCTAGGTCTGTTTTTTACTAGCAGTTTCTAGACCACTCATAGATATCAGTATTTGAACTGTTCTCTTATTATTAAACGAAAACCATACACACCATGGTCTGAGCACATTCTTTCTTCTTACAAGTGTGTAGCAGCAGTTACACATACATAGTGTAGCACATATTTTTTCTCATAACTTTCTTAGATACACAGAAAGTTACATGTAACCACTGCACACAGTTGACAGATTATCCACAGCCTTGAAAGGTCCAATGTGAAGGATTTTGTGGCATCTAGTCTACTCTAGGCCTTTTGCTGAGTTAGGTGATATGACTGCTACCACTGTCATGTCTGTACAGTAAATACAAAGCTATGGGCATCAACTTGTTAGCTTTACCTAGCATTGATTACTCTTTTTACCGATGGACTAAAGAGGTTTTTCTTGTCAACTTTACTTTTTAATCCCTGAGACCTTACATGTAAATGTGAAGAAGCTAAAATATTTTCATGGTTATTCTCTCTTTAATGTGGTGTTTAGTCGGCTGTTCCCTCATTGCGCGCTTAAAAACTAACCTGAACTCTAACGTCAGCTAACAAAAAGAAAAAACAAAGTTTACGTTACTCTAGTGATGAAAACCATGGGGATCTTAGCTAACAACAAAAACGTGCCATTTACCATTCTTAATGTTTGATTATCAAAGTACTGTTTTAAAAGTCTTTAAGCCCCTTTTTGGATGAAGTATATCCTTACCTCTCAGAAAAATGTGCCGTGCCAACTCAGGCCATCTGATTTTTTTTTTTTTTTTCACATATAATCAACATACTTATACATATGTGTTTTGTCAACCCTGTTACTGACATATCAATTACTAAATCCAGATTTGTTTTAAATCCAAATTTAAAACAAATCTGATATACACACTGTAAATTCTAACTAGTTCAGTTTACTTAAAAAAAGTCGGGAAACCGATTGCCTCATTTCAAGTTCAAGTTCAAGTAAACTTCCAAGCCAAATTAAAGTTAAACTAATAAACAACTAAAAGTTAGGTGAACAGATTGTTTTTAAGTAAGTTTACTTAGATTTTAAGTAAGCTTACTGAATGACTGCAAGTAAGTTTACTCTTAGATTTCAGGTAAGATTACTGAATGACTGCAAGTAAGTACAAATCACCAATAATGTCTTTGAAACTCCTCTGTGTGGGGTAAAGAGTACTTGACTGATTTTAGAGATATTATTTGCTAACTGTGTGGCAATAGGTTGTCATTATTTATTTATGCTTAAAATATTGTATTTCACAATTTATTTTCACCTTTTTCTAATGATTAAATTGAGGGAGCAAAAGAGTATCGGCTCCAAATATCGGCTGCACAAATCTTGTGTTTCTTCCTAGATGTCCCGAGAGGATTATTATTCATCATCATTACAAAATCATCAATGTAAAGATTAAGAGCTATTCTACATTCGTGTTCCAGGAAAAATTAGTTTTCTTTGTAATATGTGCCATCCTTGTAACTCTGCCCTGAGGAATCATCTGATGTCAGCACCTTGTCCAGAATTTCTGGTTTATTCAACAATTTCTGTAGCATCTGAAGAATTGGGACATAAACACAGGACTATTGTATATACAACAGGCATGACAACTGGAAATTCTGTCAAAAAATATGATCCCTCTACCATTGACAGTTGAAAGAGGTCCATCGTCTTTGGTACAATAAACTAGCACATTATTTCCAGCAACTGCTTTGATGAGCTTTTTTACCAATGTGCTGTCTACATCCATTGAGTGCTCCCTGAATATCTTCTGTATAGCCCCACATATCACTGGCTTAGAAAACAAATGAATTTGATTTAACTGCTGGACTATTTCTTGTGTCGCATTGTCTGAAATATGCATGACTGTCTGCATTTTCAAGAAAAGAGAAGCCAAGTTGTGTTCTAGCTGATGTTTTAACTCATCCAAGTTGTCTTTTCCTTCTTCACTTCCAAGTTCATCTTCACTGCCTGAACTGTCATTGAAGACAATACTCATTATTATTATTGTTAATATTTGAAACAATTCCTGGTCTAAATTGCTCACTCCGTTGCTGTTGATGCATCTTACTTTTATGCGCATTAAAAGTTGAATAGACATTTGTCTCAAAAGAACAGTCTTGGAAGGGACACTGAACTTTCTGGTTAGCCTTCAAGTGTTTACGCAAATGTGAAAAATAATCTGCCTCTGTGCATGGCTCAATAAAGTCACAAAGATGACACTGGTAAGATATTTGAGCTTGTGCAGGTGTACTTGATTCACCATCCCATTGTGAATGAGTTCTACTTAAGTGCACTTTCAATGCATTGAAAGACTTAAAAGTGCACAGACATTCTGAATGGAGGCATGGTATAGGCGCAATCCGTGAGTATGTTCCATGACTTAAACGATAATGTTTGAAAAGCTGTGCTCTCTTGTCAGAAGAAAATGAGCAAAACTTGCATTTCCACTGCATGGCACCACATCCATAGAAAGGTGACTCTGCATAACAGAAAGCACATCAAATTATCATGTTTTGCAAATCATATCAATGGCTTGAAAGAAATAATGCACTACTATGCAAGCAGTGGCTACCACAAAAAGGAGCGAGCTGAAGATATAAAGTGTTCTCACACTCAGGGCAAACCCAAAGCAATAGTTCACTGAAATGTTAGATTACTTTTAAACCATACAGTTGCATGGAACCACAATTGACATAACGTTAACTTTCTTGAGTAAACTCACACTTAACACAACATTCTGAAGTAACTCCAAGTAACAGAGTTAAATTTGTTCTACTAAAAATCCCCTCTCTGTTAAACAGGA
>NW_023340095.1:23520289-23523492 GCF_004916995.1 Morone saxatilis | reverse complement strand
TAGGGCAACCTGATAATAAAGAGTTGCAGTAATCCAGCCTAGAAGTAACAAATGCATGGATTAGTTTTTCTGCATCTGTCTGTGATAGGATGTGTCTGATTTTTGTAATGTTACGTAAATGAAAGTCAGACCAATCGGGTCATACAATCCAGAAACTTGGCTGAGTAACTCTTGTCACAACAGTGGGGATGTGTCTCTCACCTGCTCTAGTTGAAGGTCTTGGTCGAGTCTCATTTTTCTCTTCCTCTTTGAGAAGTTTATCCCAACCATGACATGAAGCTTGTCATCTTCGAGGGTGTAGCCAAGGCCAAGAGCCTTGTTGTCCTCCTCTTTGAGCTGATTCGGCAGGATCACAGTCTTTGGAGTAGCCACCTTTTCCCGTTTCCCAAACAGACTCCCTCCCACTTTGACCAGAGAAGACCCATGGCTTCAACTCGAACCCTCCTGCTTTCAGGATCCGCTTCACATTTTCCATGATGACTTTAAGCTGGTCCTAGTTGTCATGAGAGGTCAAGAGGTCATCAACATAACTGTCTTCTTGTAGCACACGTCGCTCTTTCTCAAGATGGCTGAACTGAGGGAGATTAACCGTCTCTCTCATGGCTAGTTGAGCAACACAACCCGCTGGCTTGTCTCCAATGTTAACTCTCATGACTGCATATTCACCCAGCTCCTCCTCTTCAGAGTCACGCCACAGGAACCTATGCAAATGCACCTCTTGGTCTTCGAGCCACACTGAATTGTACATTTTCCTTATGTCTCCCAAAGCAGCACAAACTCCCCTGGAATTTGAGAAGAACAGCACGGATTGAGTTGAGGACGCCTGGGCCTTTTAGCAGGAGATCATTGAGACTCACCCCTCTGAACTTTTGACTACTGTTCCAGACGAGTCTCACCGGAGTTGTGACGGAGTGTGGGTTGAGTGCGATGAGGTGGCTGATGTACCACACTGGACCAGTCCTTGTATGAAGGATGTCTTTAGACAACTTTACCGTGGCCAGCCGGTCGACCATCTCGTGAATGTGAGCAGCATAGGCGGCCTTCCACTCTGGCTGCCTCTCAGTCCTCAGGAATGTGGCCTCAACTGCACTCCTGTTGCTTGGTAATGTGGCTGGATCTTCTACCCAGGGGTACCAGGAGGCCTCTCACTGTGGTCATCAGCAGCTACATATGTGAGGGCACTCTTTACCATCTCCAGCTCCCTTTCTTTAGCAAGGGTAATTTCTTTCCCGCCTGGCTGACAGTTTCCACAGCGACAGCCCCCACATCTTGGGATGCAGCCAGCACCAATGCTGTCCCATTTCCACCACTCGAGGAAGTTGGATGTAGTAGCTGCAGAACTGGATTGCTGAGGCAATTGGGGCTTGCTGGCTTTGTGGAGAATTAATGGGGACTACGCAGGTGGGTTCTTCATATTTTACAGCAGCAGTTCTCATAGACCTCGCAAAGTGCGTTCTCGATGTGTGGGCTGATACAGTTACCTTTTCAAACAGCTCAGGATGGGTGCCAGCAACTGTCTTTCCCATTGGTCCGTCCCACAGTATGAGGTCCCCCACTGTGCAGATTTTCTGCGGAGCCAGCCGACCCTCCTTGTGACTTACAAGGAGATGGATCTCTCTTGGCCTTACCAGGTCACTGAGCAGGATGCCTGGGTAGAACTCTTTTTTTGTTTTTTGGCCGACACATGTCCGTGGATGTCTGCGATGCTGTCTAGGCCGTAGCAAACCAGCTGGTGTGACTTGAAAGTGCCTTGAGGTGCTGATACGGATCTTCAGATTTTCAGGCCTCCTACACCATGGACCACAAGCGTGATGTCTTCATTTCTGAGATTGAGCCGTCCTGCTGCCTCATGGGTGATATAATTGGTGTCAGAACCTAGGTCGATCAGGGTCCCAATTTTCTGCCCAGCATTGACTGTTACCTCAAAGCATCATGATGACAGGCCACTCCGCTAGGCTGCTCTCTGCTAGAAGACTTGAGTGACACTTTGCGACATGGGAAGTCCTCGACACTGTGTTGCAGAATGTGTCCCCAGCATTGTTGGGCTAATTCAGGTGAGAGCTTTCTGAAGAATTCTTCCTGTGCCTGTGTGTAATTCCTCTTGTTGCCACCTCCCACTGTGCTGCCTTTGCTCTTCCTCTGGATGCTTCAGCATTGGGACACAGATAGTAATAGTGGTCTGTGGCTCTCTTGTCCTCACACTCTGGATTTGTGCACAGGAATGAAGTTTTGCAGAGATCATCATCATGGACATCCAGACATCTTCAACAGGCTCCCAGTTTTCGCACTGCATCCTTCTTCTCTGTGAGCTTGAGCAAACTGAACTTTTTGCAGAAGTACAACCTTTTCCTATGCTTGATGTCCCCACAGACGACACACCCTGAAAGATGGCTACTTGACTGGTTTGAGGCTCTAGTTCTGGCTTGCCTTTGCTCAGGTCGCATTTCCTTCCTTGGCGGCTCTTCACCCTTTAATTGGTCCAGCTATTCATAGATACTTTCTTGAAGGCCAGAAGACTGTCAAAGCGCTTCTCTGGTTCAGCACTGCTTTTCTCAGCTGCATAGGGAAGCCACTCTTTCTTCAGTGCATCAGGAAGGTTGCTTTCAATTGACTTCGTCACCAGAGGGTTCTTTAAGGCGCCGATGTCACCAAGGTCACTCAGGTCTCAACAGCTTGGATAAGCTCAACAATTTTTCCTGGGCTGGTGACCTTTGACAGCTGGAAGTCTCTGGAGCTCCTCCACTATTTAAATAGCAATTGCAGTTTGGTTTCCAAACCGGTTCTCCAGGACCCGAAAGATGTCGTCTGCTGCGTTGTAAGTCATCAATTGAAGATCTCTCATTATTTTTTCATCCAAACTGTCAAGAAGCTGGAACTTGACTTCTTTTGACCCAGTGGGTTCTCCTTGCCTCTGAAGGGCCTCCCAGTCTCTTTTCCAGTAATGAAAGTCCCGTCTGATGCCAGTAAACTTGGGGAGGGACGTTGGTTTCAGTCTAATAGCTGATGTCGGGTAGCTGATGGAAGCTGCACTCACAAATCTTGAATAAACTCTGCTTTCCTTGACATTAACTTGGGAATAATCTGCTCAAGCCTTGCACACACAGCTGGAAGTCTTTTTGCTCAGCAGGAGGGGCCCAACACTTCCACTGTGTGTGCAGTACTTTAGCCCTCTTAAAGGACAATTCTGGCGCAAAATGAACCTG
>NW_023340095.1:23513359-23520264 GCF_004916995.1 Morone saxatilis | reverse complement strand
AATGAACCAATGAGGTTAAATGAAACCACATGTGTTAAACGAATTGGTCCGTATCTGTGAGAGAATTATTTTTTCATGGCATAATCGACCTGTGACCAGTTTTTAGCACAACCGGAAATATACCGAATAATAACGCTAGTCAACGGGCCACAGAGTAAAGTGAAAAGAAGCTATTATCTTAATACCACTATAAAGGCTCAAAAATAGCAACCAACACTTACACAACTAGTAATGACAATAAATAATGAGGGCCTTACTCTGATAAAATCCGAAGCATTGAGAAACTTTGTAAGTGTGCAGACAGCTTTAATTAAAGATAGTTAAACAAACATAGTCACCGTATACACGTATCACAGCGAGCTGCCATCTTGGGAAAAAGTACACAGACCAGTAGAACTCCTATGAGATGTGAAGAGTGAACCGCCCACATCTCGCAGTAAACTCACATTGTTCCGGAAGAGCGTTGATACCGAGATGTGAATGAATAGAAGGTTGTTCGGAGGAAGGTTGACGAAACAATACGTTAGCATAAAGAAAGAGAAGAGAAAAGAATGTATCGTGTATTGAGCTATATTACACCGGCTGCGAATAAAGAAAACTGAACAGATACAATCCGAAAGTTATTCATCATGACCTTCCTCTGCAGGGACAGCGGTACGTGAGCAGTGGCTGGTCTATATAAAATGTCGAAACACAGTAGAAACGCTGCGAGAGAGGACTACCGTTTCTGCAGTAACCATTCGACAAGGACGACTTCATCATACCCAGAAAAGCCTCCAACCCTCCAGAAAAAAAACTCACCTCAAGAAAAGTGCTGTACCGAGAGGAACCGAGAGACCTGTGCCGGAATAATCTGGATGAGGTAATGTGTAATTGGTTTAGTCATATGTAACAGACTTGGTGTAATGGCATGTAACGGAGAACGACTCATTACTGTATCCAGCATTTATTTTGTCCTGCAGAAGACAAGTAAACATCTCTACCCCCATGCAATTGATCTGTAAGGTTCCTGATCCGCTAAACAAATGCCGTAAAGACTAGAAAAGCTGTGCTGGTTAAAATAGAAGCGCCCCGTCAAAATTTAGAATCCCTCAATAATTAATTGAGTATAGTTCTGGGTCTGCATAGGACGGCGTCTGGGTCCAGACCTGTTAGTGACCTCTGCCCTTGAAAGTTCACAAAGATCCTCCATTGTCTCTATCCAGGCACTGGATCACACTAGATTAGCGTTAGCCCCACCCACTGACTTTGATGGGCGAGTTTGACAGATAAAATAAATTCATGAAGCACTGCAACACAGGACCATGAAGTAATTAATTAAATAGTGAAATAATTACATATGTTTTTTACATAAAATGAATCGGCATTTTTATTAATTAATGACACATTCAAGTAATTATTTAATGGCATATTTAATTATTTAATTTTGGCACTTTTAGTTTATTTTCCAACCCATTACAATTGCATGATATTTAATTATTATTAACATTAATGTTATTGCTTTTATCAACTTCCACTAACCCCTCCAATGCACAAATATCCACTGCACAAATAGCCCCTGCAGGGCTAGATCAACATATTGATATGAATATCACTGTCACTGTACGAATTACAGAAGCATGATAATTTGAGATGTAGTAAATGACAATGAACACAATTAATTGGCTGACTCACTGACAACAGCAAATACATTTCCATATCCACATAAAGTTTTATTGATGTTACTCACCAGTCTCTCCCTACAGCATGTTAGCATCACAGGAGTCAGTTTGCAGTATCTTAAGTGTAACCATGAGTTTAATAGATTTTCTAAACCAGGGGTAAAAAAAGGCATAGATAATCGGGTTCAGACAGGAATTAAAATACAGCAGCCAGACTACAAAAGGCGAGGATGAACTACTGTCTTCAATATCCTGGCCTACAAAGGATGGAGAGTAATATGGACAGAAACATGTTAGAAACACAGCCACTACAACACCAAGTGTTCTGGCTGCTTTCACCTCAGATTTCTTAGCAGTTACACGTACTGAACCCTGGAGTGTGACAGCTGTGATGTGGGACCGCATAGCTTGAGCCTGAGACACAGCCACCACAAATACTCTCATATACAGAACTATGATGACAGTAATAGGGCCAATAAAGGTAAAGATAAAGTCAACAACTCCTGTGATATAGTTAAGGACCACAACACACTCTCCGTAGCAGGAATTCTGAGAATCAGGTTGCCTCAGGAAGTCCTTTAAAATTAGACTATTATAGAAAATAGGACAGATCCAGCACAGACAAACACAGATTTTTGTTCTTTCCAGTGTAACTCTGCTGGTGTAATGTAGAGGATCACAAATAGCCAAATAACGATCAATTGATATGAGCACCATATTTCCAACTGAAGAAGAAGTAATAATAAAATCTACATAATAATACAGAGCACACATGAGGTCACCCAGGAACCAGCAGGTCTCTGTGAAAAGGATTTCCACCGGCATTAGCAGCAGGCCCACAAGGAAGTCTGAGACTGCCAGGGAGAGGATGAGGAGGTTGGTGGGGCTATGGAGCTGCCTGGGGAAGAATAATTTATGACATTGTCATCCATGGTAGCTAGTAGTTAGCAATGGCATTGTTATGGGTGTCAGCTTTCATTATTTTCTCACAACATTATGTTTAAATATGTCATATTATCTAGTAAGGCACACACAGTTATTATTAGCTTGAACATTCACATTAAAAAGAAGACATGGGATTTTTGTACATTTTTATGTAAATATATTAGCTTATATATCTCTGCCTGAAGTGGGAGATTGAGATGATGACCAGCAGGTTGAGAGCTGCAGTGAGCAGAGAGATAGAGGTCAGCAGAATGTAAACCAGCATGGCATCAGACTGAGGCGGCATGGGTTTCCTGCAGGAAAGGTTAAGAAGTTGTGGAAAGCAGAGTTCAGCTCCTTCTGGAGTCTCCATCTTCAAAGAGAGAAGAAAAACTGCTGATTTCTGGCAGCCTTGTGATCAAGATTCCTGTTATATTTATATTTATTTAATTCTTTGTTTATCTCTCTTGCCCTACTATTTCTCTCTTAAGTCCCTCCTCTCTTTTTTCATCGTTCATCTTCATCTCAGTCTTTATCGCTTACTTGACCCTTGAGGCACCTTTGAAAAATAAAAATGTCATATATAAATATATTTTTTCCCTTTCACCGCATCAAATCTTTTCAACAACTTCAGACCTAACCATAGATGTAAATTTTTTATTATTTCTTTTATATATATTTTTCCGTTTTTATGCCCTTTTTGTCATAAGGACACCTGAATTTCGAAATGGGAAAAACACAAAATATTAATATTTTCCAAGAATGAGGTGCAAAGTGGATAACAACATTGATTATGATACATTATTATTTTTGGAGCAATGAGAGTAACCTTAGGTCCCAAAACGGTCCCTTATAAAAGTGTAATAAAAATGTCATATATAAATTGTTTCTTTCACTTTTACTGCATCAAATCTTTTCAACAACTTCAGACCAGACCATAGATATAAAGTTTTTTTTATATTTCACATTTCAGAATTGCGGGTACATTTCAAGTTTAGACAAAATAAGAATTTTTTTTTTTTTTTTAGTAAATTGTGGATGCTGACAGCCTTAATGCCGTTTATTCTTCAGTTCTTAGGCAAATTTTTTTGGCTCAGACTGAAAAAAAACCACCTATTGGTTTTAATCACACTCATTGACCTCGCTTCTATTACGTGGCATTGATGTAGTGGTGTAACATGTGAATGAAGCTTGCCACAGAATCCTGGTGGGTTGGAGCACCAGAGAAGTGACCGGTGGAAGTGCCGAGTTACTGACACGACAGGGGCCTAGGGGCCAAAACTGGCCTGACAGCAGATGGGCGAGGGACATGCGGCAGGGCGAAAGGGTAAGGGTAAAGAGTGCCATGCGGGTAGCAAGTGTCAAGTCGCGATGGGGCTAAGGAGACAGAGGACGCCGAGAATGAACCAGGAGTCCCGGCCCAAGGGACCAGCGGTGCGAAGAGGCGGCAGGCGCCACGCCAAACAACACTGTCAACGCGAGGGGGGCCCGCAAAAAAAGAAGCAGAGGAAAACAGAAACAGGAAGAGGAAAAGAAGCAAAGAAAGAGGAAGGAGTGGAAGGGAAGGAGCAAAAAAACGAAACAAGGTGGTGTGGACAGGCAGGGGGGAGGAGTGGAAGGTGAGGTGGCCCCCGGGGGAGCGGGAAGTGGCAAAGGCTTGCAACACGGCAATGGGGTGGCCGGGTTGCAGAATTGGGTGGTGGGGCGAATGCCACAATGTGGGGGGTCAAGGGAAACAGTGAAAGTCACTGGCGCCCGAGGCACAGAGTATTGGTGGAGGACAGCCAGTGACCAGGAAAAGGCAAAGCCAGGGGGGTAGAGTATATCCGGGCGGACGAGTGAGGCCAGTGAACAGTCAACCGTGGAAAAGGGGTGAAAAAGGAAGACGAGGTGGGGCAACAGTTAGAAGGGTGTGGAGGAGGACCGGTTGTACACGGGAAAAGGAAATAGGGAAGCAGAAGCAGGAAGAGGAGAGGAGGAGGAAGGAAAGAGACAAGGAAGGCCGGGGGGACATGAGGCGACAGAAAAAAAAGGACCAAAAAAAACAAGTGACTGGGGGGACAGAGAGAGCAAAGAAAGAGAAGACAAAGCAGAAAAAGCGAAAACTGGACGCAAATGAGAGGACAAGGGGCAGGACAGAAAAACCAAACGGGAGGGCAGTGAAGGAAGGCAGACTAGTACAGGGCGGGGAAGAGCAGGGCGCAGGGGCCCGGCCGGGGGACGGAGGCCAGGCGGGGAGAGGGGAATAAAAAACGGGGCGGTTGGGGGCCAAGCGGGGCGCCGGAGGGAACCAGGCCGCGCAGGAGGCGGCGGCCCAGAGACCAGGGCAGCGGAATGCGAAAGGGAGAAGCCGGGCCGGGGCAGGGCCAGCAGCGTACCAGGAGGGAGGGAAAAGGGGGTGAGGGAGGACGCGAGGGAGGGCAGGGGCCAACCAGCAGCGGGCGGTGGGCAGGTGGGGAAGTGCCCCAGCGGCCGCCAGGAAGAACAGCCGCTGGGCGGGGCGTGTCCGGCGGTGGAGAGAGCCGGAGATGGCAGGTCCACGGGTGCCGGGTGGAAGGAGCTCGGGAACCAGGGAAGGGGAAGGACTGCCGCCAGAAGTCCAACTGCGGGGAGGCACACAGTAGTGAGGGGGGCGGAGGGCGCCGGGGGCGTCCCAAAGGCCACAACCAGCGGCAGGTGAGGGCGCCAGGGGGGGCGGGGCGGCACCAGGCTCACCAGGAGGCGGTCAAGCTCCCAGCGGGAGGCAGGACCATGCGTCCACGAGAGAGGCACCAAGGAGAGGGGCATGCCGCAAACGGCAGGACCGGACGGACCGGGGAACGGGGAGGGCAGCGTGGGGGGTGGACAGGAAGAAGAGAGCACGAGGAGAAAGAACGCAGCCGTGGGGGGAGCGGGGCGGAGCGGAGAGACATGAGACAGGCCCAGCCGGTTGAGGGGGCGGCCGTGCCGATGCAGACAGCGAACGCGGGTGAGCCGCAGGGGGGAGGGCAAAGGCACAGTGAAGCGGGTGGAGGCGGGTCCGGGTAACAGAAGCGGAGGAGGGGATGGCGGGGGTGAAAGCAAAGCGGGAAGGCCACAAACAGGAGCGGTGTGGCATAGGGTTCCGGGGGAGGCCAGGACGGCGGGATAGGGAAGTGGTGTAGGGCCAGGGGGACGCAGTTGGGCTGACAGACCGGGCGCCGGAGGGCGAACGGCAGGCGCGGGCCAGAGGGGCGTGGGCAGGGTGGCGAAAGCCCACAGGCCCGCGTCAAAAGACATGTGTGAACACAGAGGGGGAGGGGGTGAGCGGTGCGGCGAGGCAGGGAAGCCGGGCCCGGGGGGGGGGGGGACAGGAGTAGGGGAGGCGGGTGAAGCACGGCTGGGACAGTGACAGGGCGCCAGGGAGGGGGGAAGAGTGCGCAACAGGCAGACAGCGGGGCAGCACAGGGCCGGCAGGGGGGGAGGGAGAGACAGAGCTGGGGCGGCGGGCGGGCAGAGGTGCGGCCGCGGAAAGGAGGGCGGGACGGCCCGCTCCGGGAGGCAGGAGGAGGCGGCGGGGGAAGGAGGGGAGTGCAATGGAGGGGGGGAGGTGGTCAGGGGCCCAGGGCGCCGGGCGGGAGCGGGGGGCAGGGACGGGTGAGGGGGGAGGCGGGGCGAGGGGCGGCACAGGGGAGGGGGACAGGACGGGACCGGTGGGAAAAGCCGGGGGCGGCAAAGCGACAGGAGAACGCAGGCAGGCCGCGGGGGGCGAGGGGCACAAGGCAGGGAGTTGAGGGGGGAGGGAAGGGAGCGGTGCGGTGGACCAGCCGGAAATAACAGCCCAGGGCAGGAGGAGCCCACGCCGGAAGATCCGCGCAGCCGCACGGGGCCACGGCGTGGTGCAGGGCCGCACAACAGGGGGACGGCGGGAAGCGGTCTGCAGGGAGGTTAGGAAGCAGGGGGACCATGGACGGGCGAAGGAGGCCACGTGGCGGCGATGCGGGACGGCTTCTAGTTTGGATTGAAATGTCGTTTTTGTGCTCTTTGATACTGTGGAGGTGTGTGTAATCATTTGGGTGTTCTGTTTTCTCGTTGTGGCGCGTGATGCAGGCATGTGTGAATGAAACGGAGGCCTTATTTTTTTTTTTTTTGCTGTGAATGATTTTTTTTTTTTTTTTTTTTTTTTTTTTTTTTTTTTTTTTTTTTTTATATCTTTTTTTATTTCCTGTAGCCACATCATGGTTATTTCATTCGCGCTTTTCGGTGTTAAGCAGAAAACCAGAAGTAGTATGAAGCGATAATTTCTGGTGTTAAGGAAAGCGTGTTGATGTGTAGACAGCACCTGTGGTTTGGGGATCTATC
>NW_023340095.1:23512205-23513334 GCF_004916995.1 Morone saxatilis | reverse complement strand
CACATAAATATTAAAATCACCTACAATAATTATTTCTTGTTTTAAGGACTAAACTTAATAAAATCTCAGCAGATAGAAAATCAGAGTATGGGGCAGGAGCGCGGTACACTATAAAAAACAGAACTGGCTGCAGTGTTTTCCAGGTGAGCAAGACTAAGAACAGGGCTTTCAAATGAATTATAATTTAGTTTTAGAGCAGCATGTACATCGTCATTGGAGACATGTTAAGGAGAAAGGAAAATATGCCAAGGGGGGACAAATTACAGTTAAAAGTAGATGAAAAAGTAATTAGAGAGAGAGAAATTCTGTCACTGCTATTAAAAATGTCACTAAAGGGAAAGTGGGAGGAGTGATGTGGAGGAGGAAAAGAGATAAATTACTTATGTTTCTCATCTCCTCTGTCTAATGATGGAAACGCTGGAAGAAGCTAAACTCTGCTTTCCTCAACTCAACTCCTCCTGCAGGAAGACCATGCGTCCTTACTCTGAATCCATGGTCACTTACATCATCCTGTCCTCCATATCTGTGCTCACTGTGACTCTCAACCTGTTGGTCATCATCTCCATCTCACACTTCAAGTGGGCAAATATCTGATCAATTTATGAAACTGGTAGCTACAGAAAAAAAAAAGAGTGTGAATGAAAAGTTTAATGTTTCTAAAATATGTCTTTGTGTTTCAGTCATGGCTTTTATCGGCCATAATGATAATATTACAAATAATACTACAAACAATGTTAAGTACATTGCTGTCTTATCTCTCCAGGCAGCTCCACACCCCCACCAACTTCATCCTCCTCTCCCTGGCTGTTTCAGATTTCTTTGTGGGCCTCCTCATGGCCTTTCAAGTTGTCCTCATAGACGGCTGCTGGTTCCTCGGTGACCTCATGTGTGTTGTGTATAATGTTTTGGACTACATTATTACCTCGTCCTCAGTAGGAACCATGGTGCTCATATCAGTTGACCGCTATGTGGCTATTTGTCATCCTCTGCATTACTCCACCGAAGTCACACAAAAAAGAGTTCAAGTCTGTATTTGTCTGTGTTGGATGTGTTCTGCAATCTTTCACAGTCTGATGCTGAAGGATAACCTGAAACAACCAGGCAGGTATAACTCCTGCATTGGAGAGTG
>NW_023340095.1:23507594-23512044 GCF_004916995.1 Morone saxatilis | reverse complement strand
CTGCTAAGAAATCAGAGATGAAAGCAGCCAGGACTCTTGGTGTTGTTATAGTTGTGTTTCTAATATGTACCTGCCCATATTTTTGTGTCATACTTACAGGCCAGGACACCATACTCAATGCTTCAACTGCTGCCTTTGTAATATGTTTGTTTTATTTTAACTCCTGTCTAAACCCTGTGATCTATGCCTTTTTCTACTCCTGGTTTAGAGAATCTGTCAAACTCATTGTTACACTTAAAATACTTCAGGCTGATTCCTGTGAGACCAACATGCTATAGAGAGAGAATGTGACCAAAAGAAAAATTCTGTTGCTTGTTATATATGCAACATTTTCAATGCAGAGGTAACATTTATTCTTATTGAGTCAGTGAATTACAAAATCAAAATATGTGGGAAAACTTTAAAAGGGAAACCTTTCATGTTCTGTGAGTTTATTATGACTTACTGATCAAATTTACTGCATATCATTTTATATATATATATATATATATATATGAGTAGCATTAAGGGAACAACAAACTGAATATCATGACACAACCCTGTGTTCATAAATGACAATTAAATTACCTTGTATCCTTCAGTATGTTGGAATGATGAGTAAATGAGTCTCTACTGATGCTGCTGAATTAAACTTTGATATGTATTTTTCAAAACCAATCTGAATAAAGGGGAAACAAAGGGTCATAGCTACTAATACCCCTGGTTAGACACACTGCAAACAATTAAAGATAAAACTAGCCCTTTTTGGGCAACATGAGAAATGCTGCTACTACTATTATTACCACGGAGCATCATGCAGGAACTCCAGAATGTCTCATCACAGTCCGGCCTGCTCGGTTAAAACTGGGTTTTTGGCCGCCACCATAAAAGTAAAATAGAGCCGGCCCGAGCCAGCTTACGTGACATACTGCGAGTTCGTCAGTAGCCGGAAACAATGGCGGCTCGCCTCGTCAAAACTCGTCACATCTTGTATTACAGCTAAACAGTACACTAAATATGATTCAGGCCTTGGACGAAATCCAGAGAAGAAGTGATGTCGAGGTTACAGACTCATCTGATAGCAGCAACGCTGAATATTAACTATGGATAAGACGGATGAACACCTTATTTTTCTGCTGAGCGCAGGGCATCCAGTTTTTAGGAGTAAGTTATTGGTTTCTTGCATACATTGTTGAACAACTTTGCCAGTACGTTGGTTGCAATTTTGCAGAACAATAGCGACTTTTTTGGTTCTTGTGTCGATTCACCTTTTCAAACAATAGACGCGCAGGCCTGAGTTAAGAAGACAACGGCACAAACATGCGCCCTACTTTTGTATTTTGTCGCGCCCCATCCTTTAAAACTTACGTTATGCCCATTACTACTATCGTGGTGGTGTGTTTCTTTCCATACACTGCATGACAGCCCTAAAATTTACATTTTTACTTTTTGAATGCAAATATATTGGTTTCTGTTTACAGTATTCATTAATTTACAATTATCGGTATTGCCAAGATGGCTTGCCAATAACACAGCCAATAATTATCACAGGCAGGAAAATGTGCTTTTTGAGGTAGACTGGGAGACGTGCAAGTTTAAATGACATGTGCTTGTGGAGCATGTGGGGGGTGGAGCACCATGTCACTACTTTTTTGGAAAATGAACTTCAGACATCTTAAGAAAACTTTCTATGCAGGAATGTTCACCTAACCCCCAACAGGGTGTTTCCACGAATCCCTCCGATGTTACTATTACAATATAAGCTTTATTGATTTTCCAGAGTTGTTAGTTCTATAGTAAAAAGAAACGTTGCCACCACAGTTAGTACAGTCGTAAAATTCAATAAACCAAGTTCTTAATGTGATTACTCAACTCGAAAAATTGTTGCTTTTGGGCTGACTGTGTGCCACATGCGCATGTGTTTAGGACTCAATTATGTGGAGGAGCACTTGGGGGAAAATAAATTGTTATATTTGTCAGAAATTACGTGGGCTTTTCTCTCATGAATGGGACCTAATTCAAGAAGAGACAGAACCCGTATATGATAAAGACTATCTGATGGCGAGAAGTAAAGACATAAGGAAGATTTGACATTTTACTGCCTTGTTCTGTGGTTCCTCACTTTGAATGATCATTCATACCTTTTAACTTGTGGATTTGCAAGCCCCTAAATTTCAGAATCTAAGAGTGTGTGGGTGATGAGAAAGATATACCATTTTCTGCCGAGGGGCTGCACCCGCTTTCATCAAAAGTTATTACCACCATAAATTACGACAGCTACAAACACGTTTTTTTCTTGAGCCTCAAAAGGGAGATGGGCCGGGAGCAAAGGGTTATGTCTCCTCAACTAGCCCTGTGATCCCCCATCTGTAACCTTGGTTTCGCTCACCAGGAATCTTGTCGTTCTTTTTAAAATAAGAATATAATACTTTGAACATGTGTTCCAAGCATCTAAGCAGATTGCTTGTATTAAGTACTCATTCTGCCTTTAAGAAGCTATGGACTTACGGTGTAAGTTTCTCGATAAGATGGAACAAAATAAATAGAAATTATTTTCTTTAATTCAAGTAATATAAATATTGGAGGTTGGCACTTTTTATTATGTATTAGAAGGTATCCACAATAAATATTTACATCAATATTTTTATATACAACATATTTAGTAGTACCCTTGAAAACCTTAGTTATAGTTGCTCTACATAATGTGACACATATTATATATTAAGAAAAAAATTGTTGACTAGACAATCTGTTGTCACATATTTAACGAAAAGTAATAATCATGCTTACAAATCTGACATTACGTAATATATTTCGTAACTTTATGTTTGTGTTCAACTGAGTATATTAGCCTTGTTAGGGGATCGTGCTATCAGGAGAAGGGTGGTTAGATTAGCTTACGAAGTCATGATACTTTTAATAATGTGTTTTTTTGTATTGATATTTTTGTATATAAATAAATCATCCCATGCGCGAACTGTTTGATATGACAGGCTTATATTGATGTTTATTAGAAAATCAAGTGGATGAATGACTTGTAAGCCTCGGCAAGAACGAGTTTATGGGGTTGTATCTCCGCCGGTGGTGTGTTATTCGAAGGTGGATACGGGATAGTGTGAGGCACAACTTTGTCTGGATGAAACAGACTGGTGATAAGCATAGCCCATGAACATGTTAATGATTTATTCTTTTGGGGGTGACGGGCTTACTTAGGTTAAAACGTTTAAGTTATGAATAAAAAAACCCCTGCTGGACCTGACTAGGAGCTCCAATTCTTTAAATCTAATGATTGGGCACTGAACTTTGGCTTGTTGGTGTGGAGTGTGTTGGTATTTGGAAAATGTATATATAAGGATACGCTGAGGGCTATATCGTGTTCTGGCTTACGGAACCATGTATCCCACCTACTGTCTACGAACAATCGCATTATATCCCTGGACTACATCATCCATTTGGCGAATCCTCCAAAGCCGGTCACGAAAGAGGCGGTAACAATGGCCCCGAAAAACTACCAAGATCTGGCGGATATCTGTAGATGAAACACCACCACATGTGATCCTCTACGTTTTGACGCATATCCTGTGTCCTCCACCTGCCCCTGGTGCTCCCTCGCTCTCACTCTGTCCGCGCAACGCTGACACAATCTACCTTTTCCTATAATATATATATATATATAATAAATGTTGCGTGTAGATCTCTTTATTCAAGTCCACGTGTGACTGCTCTCTTCTTTTAATGGACCGTCCTTCAATAGTGTGTAAAGCGCTGGGACATTATGTTTCCGGGGACGGTAGACCACCCTATTGGGAGTGACTTCCTAACTGTTGAAATTGACAGGTACAGTACCGTAAGGGGGCTGTATGTGCCACCGGATACATTTAATGCACCTCGTCCTGACGCAAAGGGAGCCGTTCAAACGCGCGATCTATAAGGTGCGCCCGCCAGCAAGGTCAGGTTTTTTAGTAGATGGTTGCCCGTGGACTCTTTCTTCGTATGCTTTCGTTGAGTGTGATTCTATTACATGACACGGCAGATCACAGGGCGCGCATGGCAGCCTCTGCACAGCCTCATTTGAGCACGATAGACTAAACCAAAAAAAGTGATTCAACTGAGCTACCCTTGCATTATTGGGCTCGGTGACATGCTATAAAAGCTAGGACAGCCCTCTCGCCCAATTAATATATCCTTATAGGAGTTTAAAAAGTTTGGACAAAGTAAACAAAATGTGTTGTGCTCTCTTCCACCTGTTGAGCAACAGGCTTAAAAGCTTTACAGAGCTTGTGTAAAATACATGCGGGAGCGGGTGGAGTGGATTTGCTGCGGTTCAGGAAAGCGCTATAAGTCAGGTGGATTAGGAGATCCTCGCACCTCAGGTCGAATATGGCTGGTCCGGGAGGTATGGCAACTTATTAGCGCTGGCTGTTCTGACGAAGAGTAAGCCTGAGTAAGAATGATGGTCGATCTGTAATGA
>NW_023340095.1:23504182-23507494 GCF_004916995.1 Morone saxatilis | reverse complement strand
GAGTGACGTCAGGTGATATTCATGCCAGGAGAAAGCTGTCATTGTCCAGGAATACAGTTCCAACTGGCATAACTGTATCATGTTCTGTGTATCAGGGGGGAGAGATATATGACCCACAATTCTATCACAGCTTTTTAATGGTAAATTAACCTGTACTTGTACAGCACCTTTCTAGTCTTCTGACCAATGTTCACCCTTTCACACACATTCACTAAGTGATGGCAAAGCCCATTAAAACGGAGACTCACTCATTCATAGACATTCACACACCGATGCACAGCATTTGGGAGCAATTCGGGGTTCAGTAACTTGCTCAAGGACACTTCGACATGTGGCGGGAGGAGACGGGGAGCGAACCAACAACCCCACACTTGCCTACACCTCACTTATATCGGAACATAAGAAATCAGCTGCAGTACACTGTCATCATGAGTAGTGAATTTATTTAACAGCTATGTCTTTGATGACCGAAATGTAGCAGGTCATTTGTAAAGATGCAAAGATCACTTCTTCTGCAGGAAGACTATTAATAATGTGGCAAAACATATTCAGGAATGTTTATTTTCCCAGTGGAGTAAGAATATTTCTAACCGCAAAAGAACCCTAAAATGTTATTGTCAGAATAATTCAAAAATGTTTGCAGGTTTTCTTACCCTCTGGACGAATTGTAGGACACCAGGGACACTATGTTTGAGAAGTATCACCGGATACTTTAGCACTCTCTTCGTCTCCATCTATATATGTGTGTGTACAATCTTGTTTACTCTCCAGCAGACATTCTCATGTATTCTTTTGACCTTTTGTCTTCCCAAACTGGCTTCTGTCATGGAAAATTCCTATTTTTAAATACTCTGTAATTAACTGACAGCTACTGATGCAGAATGTGATTACAGCTTGACAATGCTAGGTGTCAAACTTATCAATGCCTGATTACCGTCATTATAAAATACTGCACATTTTGAAGGAGACAGCTACTTATTGCTGACTTATTTGGCTTAAAATGTTAAAATGTTAAAATCTGTCATTTATTTATTATTTATTGCAACTTATCTGGAAGAAACACAGCTTAAAGAGGCTTATATTTAATGAAAATCTTATAACATATAATACAGCATAGTTATAGTATTGACATGGCTATCATGTAATAATCTGCCAACATATTAATTAGTAATTGTTTGATAGAGTTTGGGTTCAGGGTCAGATTAGTCAGCATTTCTTTGGTTCTGAATAGAAAGTCTGTGTTGTATCTATATTTAGTTTCAAATACACATTACGTGTGAACGCACTATAACTGGTTCGACATGTGGTCTGTGAAAAAAAAAAGGACAAAAGAAAACATCCTAAAGCTCAAATGTTCAGTTTGAAACAGGAGATCTGGTCCGGAATGCAACTGGGCAAGATAGAGTTTGACAGTTCTATTATGAGTATTGTTGAATTTTACCTCCAGGGAAAAGCTCTGACACATGCAAAGCCCGGGTGTGTCGCAAACTCAGCACCAAAAATACTTACTGCTTTAGAGAGTAATATCACATCTTGCACAAGCTCCCTTGAAGGCAAAAGCCCACACACACACAGACACACATAAACTCAGAATTCCAGAAAGATGCAACAGCACACTATTGCATTAAAAATTAAAAGCAGCAAGCAGCGATGAACGTGCCCTCGCACTCCACGCAACTCGGGGTGTGCTGTGGCCATGTCACGTGCTGGCGTAACACGTGCGGACCACAACATGAAAATTTCACGTAAATCAGATCAAAATCGCCATGCAAGCCTGTACTTCCTGGTTAGCAATAGGTGGCCGCTTCGTTCACGGTATATCTGAATATTGTCATATAGACGTGTTCAGGGCAGGACTCTTATCAAACTTATGAAAATTTAATTGAGATTGGACCATGTATGCTGAAGTTAAGAGGGCGTGTTCAGAGTGGGACTGTTACAGAATATGTGAAGTTCAGTGAAGATTGGACCATGTACACGGAAGTTGATTACTATCTGTTTCATGGAGAATAGTCGAAATGAACGTTAGCGATTGCCACGACTGAATTTTGTGCAAAGTTTCATGAGTTTTCAGGCATGTTTAGCCCCCCAAAAAGTGTTCAAATGTTAACACAAAAGTTGATTTAAATCCTTAAGGTTCATAAGATTTCATCGTCATTGTCAAGGAACATCTGACAGAATTTCAGCCGGATCTGCAGCAAAGCTTTGACAGGCACGGCAAAGAACCTGAGAGGATGCTGGGACAAACAGTGTTCAACTGAACCGAGCACGACAACAAACCTGCTCAATCAGTGAAAGACGGCTTCGTGGGCCTTGTCATTTATTTTCAGATTCTCCTCACAGACGGCTGCTGGTTCTTTGGTGACCTCATGTGTGCTCTGGTTCAGTATCCAGCATACGTTATTACCTCTGCCTCAGTAGAAACCATGGTGCTAATATTAGTTGACCACTATGTGGCCATTTGTGACCTTCTGCATTACTCCACCAAAATCACTGTGAGAGGAGTAATAATTTGTGTTTGCCTTTGTTGGGTCTGCTCTATTCTCTCTCTTAACAGTCTCATAATGAAGGATAACTTGAAACAACCAGGAGAGTGTGTGATTGTCATTAACTACATCGCAGGGGTTGCTGTCATTATTTTGACTTTTTTTTGGTTCTGTTACTGTCATTGTAGGAGCCTAAAAGCAATTATTGTGGAGTATAGTATAGTGGTTAAATTACACAGTTCATTGATTATTAAGTAATTAAAATATTTACAGTAATGCAAAAGGTTAATTGTATGATTCTTTAGATTTAAAATGGGTGGTAATAATTTAAAATATGTAACTTCCATTTGCAATTGATTGGAATGTTTTCGAACACATTTTGGTCCCTTAATGATCCCACGTGAAGGGAGTTTAGGGGCGTTACCAAGAGGTAATTAAGCCAATCGGGCAAACAGAGAGAATGGAGTTTTTTTACCTCTCTCTCTCTCTCTCTCTCTCTATCTATCTATCTATCTATCTATCTCTGCTTTTCTGTATATTGATTATTTTGTAAGTGGAAAATATTTAGTTTTGTATCACCTTTTTTGACTTAAAAGTAGAAGAATTTAACTTTTACAAGGGTGCTCCTGGATTTTTTGTGGATTTGATGGACGACGAGAGGGATGATAGAGCGTGAATCTATGGCTTCATTAGATGGAAACCCACAGTCATCATAATTCTGTAAATCAGAGTATTTAGGGTGGCTGTGTCTCAGGCTCATGTCATGAGGTTACATATTGCAGCTGTCACTGTTCAGTGGTGCCTGCTAAGAAATCAGAGATGAAAG
>NW_023340095.1:23498852-23504166 GCF_004916995.1 Morone saxatilis | reverse complement strand
TTGGTGTTGTTGTAGTTGTGTTTCTGACATGTCTTTGCCCATATTACTGTTCCTCTCTTGTAGGCCAGAACACCATCTTTGGTGCTACATCTGTGCCCTTAGAGACCTGGTTATTCTATTTTAACTTTTGTCTAAACCCACTGATCTATGCTCCTAATATCCATTGAGCTCATTATAACATTTAAAATACTTCAGCCTGACCCTTTTTGGGCCAACATACTGTAGTTGGTGACACTGATATGAAATATTTAAATGTCAATTTCAAATCCAAAAATCTGGAACAGTAAAATATGTCACAGTTTGATTACCAGTATGTGTGTATCTTCTCTTTATTCTGTTATTTGTTGTTATATAACGTAACCTTTCCGTAAGGATTAATTTTTTCTAAATGAAATCAAGTTTTTCTAGTCATAAATCTATAGGGACTAGGTAAACGTCTATTTGAATACCACATTCAATCGGGAAGTTTCAAGAAATTTTTTTTTATTTTTCCGTCAAAAACGTTTGGAGATTAATGTAAGAATTTCATTTTTTGGCCATTGGATGGCAAGCACTTCCTGTTCTTGAAGTTGCTCAGAAACCCCCTTATTGTCAATATAGCTATGAAAGACATCCATCCTCTGGATCCCCATGTTATCTTGTGGTTGGACAGCTTCATGAGGCTGTGATTATCCTAGAGGTCACAGCAGCTCATATAAAGCAGTGATGTCACGTTTAAAAAAAAATGGTCTCACTACAATTAAATGGCTATGGGGACAGACATCATCACACATTAATACAATTGGGCTCATTGAATCCACCAGATTCTCAGTTTGTCATTCTTATCCAATTTATGTTATTCCAACACTGTTTAGGGACTCCAGCCTGCAGACATATTCAAATACACTAGGTGGAAATAACACATGGATCTAAATATTGCTACATCAGACACTGGTTTCATTAATGTCTTCTCATTATCAGGTTGTTCAGACAGATGAAGTGGAAACAGAGCTTTAGGTGTGTACAGTGCAAGTGTTACTCGTCAGGAGAAGGACCCTCTCTAGCCACCACATGACATTCTGATTGTTACTGAAGGTTTGGAAGTCCTTAAGTATGCACATGTTATTTAGTTTGAATCAGAAATTTAACTTGATAAAAGTTGATAAAATTGCTGGTAACATATTAGTCTAGTAAAAACTAGACTTGGATGTAATTGTTAATATTAAGCTTTTCCAAAATAGAAATTAAAGTTAAAACAAAGAAATGGTGTATGGTCTTTATAACAAATAATCTTTTTACTTTGTGTGAATATGAATTTTTGTCTTTGGCTAAAGGTATATCCTTGATTGGTACATTTTTGTCAGTGTACAGAAATATTTAAAGGTGTTTATTAATGTACAGTATTTTATAACTTCTCCTATTAAGACATGGACATGGGAGGAAATGCTACGTAAATCATGATAAAATAATTCATTAAAACATAATTTAAAAAATACATTTAAAAATGAATTTATATATATATATATATAATATATATAATATGATAGTAATATATATATATATATAGTATAATATATAAAGTTAAGAAGCAAAAAACTGAAATATCAATTTATGTGACATTTTATAGATTGATTAATGCCTACATTTATTTTTAATGTTCTATTTGGTGCATTTAATGGCATTCTTATTTATTAATTATTTAGCTATTAATTGGGTAATTTATTCTATTTTTGATTTTGGCAGCTTTGATCCTTCATACATTAAGCCAGGAGTGCCGTCAATGGCCTATGTTCACAAAGGAAACAAAGGGCCTACCTCTGCTTTAGATATGTTGTAAGACCTCTTGAGTGTCTCCAGTTACACCCTTTCTCCATTTCCTGGCTTAACTAGGGTTTATCACGTTGTGGCTCACAAACAGCTCTTTGTCTGTAAATAAGTGGCTCTTTTATTCACCTAATGTTTTCCTTTATTTACATCATATATGTAAATGGTTAATATTTATTGTTGTTGTAAGTATTTTATTTTTATTATAGAGGCTCCATTAACAGGGGACCAGTCAAAGGCAGACAATGGAAAGGTAGCACATTACAATGAGGTTACCGTACAAATAACAGAATAACAGAATAAAGAGAAGATACACACATACTGGTAATCACACTTCATGTGAGATTGAAGCATAAGTGACATATTTTAAATTGTTCCAGACTTTTCGATTTGTAATTCACATTTTAACATTTCATGTCTGTCTCACCAACTACAGTATGTTGGCCCGACAAGAGTCAGGCTGAAGTATTTTAAATGTTACAATGAGTTTAATAGATTTTAGGAACCAGGGATAGCAAAAAGCATAGATCACTGGGTTTAGACAAGAGTTGAAATAGAATAACCAGGTCTCAAAGGGCACAGATGTAACACCAAACAAGGAATTCTGGCCTACAAGAGAGGAACAGTAATATGGGCAAAGACATGTTAGAAAGACAACTACAACAACACCAAGAGTCCTGGCTGCTTTCATCTCAGATTTTTTCGCAGTTACTTTCACTGAACGCTGAACAGTGACAGCTGCAATATGTGACCTCATGGCACGAGCCTGAGACACGGCCACCACAAAAACTCTGATATACAGAACTATGATGACAGTTACAGGACCAGTAAAGGTCAAAATAAGGTCAGCGACCCCTGCAATGTAGTTAATGACAATCACACACTCTCCAGTGCAGGAATTATGTCTGCCTGGCTGTTTTAAATTATCATTCATTATGAGACTGTTGTACAGAATAGAGCAGACCCAACAAAAGCAAACACAGATTGTTACTCCTCTCACAGTGACTTTGGTGGAGTAATGCAGAGGGTCACAAATGGCCACATAGCGGTCAACAGATATAATCACCATGGTTCCTACTGAGGCAGAGGTCACAATGAAGTCTAAAATGTAAAACAAAGAACACATGAGGTCACCGAGGAACCAGCAGCCGTCTGTGAGGAGAATCTGAAAAGACATGATGAGGCCCACAAAGAAATCCGAGACTGCCAGAGAGAGGAGGAGGAGGTTGGTGGGGGTGTGGAGCAGCCTGGATTGAAAGAGGGGCATATGTATCACATATTATTATTTCCAGTATCAATTGCAATTCCATTATATTATATATATATATTAAATATAACAAATATAACATAATCTATAGGTAAAATATAAACACAGTAGTTAAAATCATACATCAACACATAGACCAGATCTGACCATTTCTATTGTCTTTCTCTGAACCAGTAATTTTCATCATTTCATCATTTTCATAAATTTATTAAATATTTTGCTACTTGAAGTGGGAGATAGAGATGATGACCAGCAGGTTTACAGTCGCAGTGAGCAGAGAGATGGAGGACAGTAGAATGTAAATAAGCACAGCCTCAGTGTGTGGGCGCTTCGTTCTCCTGCAGGAGCTGTTGAGTTGTGGAAAGCAGAGTTCACTTTCTTCCTGGGTCTCCATTATCAAAGGAAAAGGATGTGAGAAGCTGCTGAGCTCTGGCAGCTTTATGACTTAACCTCTTAATCATACAGCTGATTTATCTCTTCTCTCTTCACCCCCTCCTCCTATTTTCCCTACTCTAACATTTTTCTTTCTTTATATCAGCCTGAAGTCCTCCTCCAGAGGCTCTTATTGCCCGTGGGCAAAAATTGCACTTACATCAGGCACAAAGAGAGGTTGTGGAAAAGGCTGGTCTCTGCACACTGTCAACATTGATGATTTTACCATACACCATAGGTAAGGCAGACAATTGATTGGGGCCTAATAATTAATTAAAACAAAACTTCTCACAAAAACTTTTCGAAATAAAAGCCCGAAATGGCCAATTCAAGAGCAGACCTTGTAATCCTGCGTCCATTTGGGATAGATTGACAGATATAACAGTTTGTAAGTAAGGGGGGCGGGAGTTAATACAATTCTTGATCGCCAGTTCATCCAATCATTGACTGCTGCTATCAAGTTACATTGCAATCCAGTCATCAAAAAGGAGCTGTGTGCCGTTTCTTTGCCTTCCCCTTTGCTTTGGCAAAGTGAAGAAGAGGGCAAGACGAATTAGTGCATAAAAGTTAAGCAAAATACAGTTGCAATGAATAAATTTAGGTTTCATTCTAATAATGATGACTGGTGGTCATGTCAGTGCTTGCAGAATAGTTTTAAATGACAGTGTTGGCTACTTTGCTAGCAGATTGAACATAAAAGGTTAGTTTGTTTGCTAACTAGTTAACAACTGTTGTTCATACATTGTATTTACTTACCATAATAAGTCTCAAACTAGTGTTTCAGACCCCTACTCTGGATTAGGAAGGACATTTTCTTAGGCTGTAGCAATAATTATGAGGATTAGCTAGTAATAATTTACTCTGCTAAATACAAACCCACACTTTTCTGAGACTGTAAAGATGCTGCATATAGATGCTACTTGATAATAATGGTATTTAGACATTCAACTTGGTTCCAATGGAGAGAAAGTAGAGTAGTAAGACATCCGTATAAAAACAAGAGAAAGAGGCTGTTGTTGAGGCCAGTCTGAGCAATTACACCTACACCTGATAACACAGGCCAGGCAAAAAACTGCCTGGCTTTTAATCAGATGTGGAATTTAGGGTGCCAAATGGAGCTAGAAATAGAGTGTTGACAAGTGACAGTATTTATATATTCATGTCATACAGTATGATTAATATGTAGATATATAGTTGAAAATCTGTGTGATCATTTACACACCAAAATGATCTGTCAGCTGAAACATTTACAATGAATAAGCAGTGAGAAAAAACTCATAGTTAATGGCCTAATAAGGCATTAGTAAGTTCTTTATAATGACTAATACAGAGCCAATATACTACTTATATACATGCTAAAAAGCCAATAGTTAATGGTTAATATGTGTACCTTTATATAAAGGCATTTTACTAATTGCTTTAAGGTCTTGAACATATGCAACCTACAAATAGCCACATTATTTAGCCTGGTGCATCCTTCTAAATAATGTGATTAGAGCATTCTGTGGAGGTTGTTATGCAACACTCCACAGACTGCTCTCTCCCTCCCTCTGTCCCAGACACACACTGCCTTTTTTCCCTTTCACACCCTTACATGTGCAACTTTATTTTCTAAATTCAGAGGCCCAGAATCTTTAATGTCTGATAATGAAATGCAAGATCAAAATGAATCATACATGTCAATAAAATAATTATATGTTTAATTTGACGACACATTACATTGGCATTTGGCCAAGTTAAAATAATGATATATTTATATGTAGTGGTTCTTAGGCTGTGTGTTTATACATAACCTATTTGGCACATTTTGGT
>NW_023340095.1:23481749-23498752 GCF_004916995.1 Morone saxatilis | reverse complement strand
CATCACTGTCACGTTTTCTTAGTCATAGAACTCGTATAATACACATTGGGTTTTTGTTCTAGACCTCTATTTGAATACCACATTAAAACGAGTGAAGACCTATGAAATGTCCATTAAAGAAATGGTATGCTCCAGGGTTTTTTTTCTTAACACTCAAATCATGTGGACATGTTTGGAAGATTTGGGAGAGTTAATTTAACAATTGTGTTTTTGGCCATTGGATTGACAAGCACTTTCTGGTCTTGAAGTTGCTCCAGGCTTCCAGACTACACTTTTTGCAGTTGGTCTGCACTGGTCGCCTACTTTTTTTTTAGTCACAGAGACCAAGAAGTTTAGGTGACCCAAATTTTTCCAATTGGTCGCCTTGGTAACGCCATAAGGTCACCTTTTCATCTCTATCATTACTCTCATATCAATGTGAATGCAGTTTTTAAAGCAAGGAATTACGGTGTGAGGAACATGCTTGTTTTATTTGAATCACAAGGTCGGCGTTAGTGTATAGTCAAAAGAAAGATGCCAGGGAAATTGGTTTCAGCAATGCTTGGTGAACCAATCAGGGGAGGCAAGCGGACGGCCGGCTCGAGCTCTGTCTCGTTAAGGCGCCGCCTTGTTGGTGAGGAACACTGATGATGAGTCCTAACGTAGTGTGTGAGGTTCGGTCACAGAGCAACACAAAGACGGATGAGCGCTTGCGAAGAGCTGAAGTTGTATGGTTGTCTGGCCCGGAGGTCAGGGTGCACCAGTGGCGACGCTAGAAGAGAATTAGGGAAAAATTATTAGTCGCACTCTTGTGCATGTGCGACCAATAAATAAAAAATAATGATCAGATCAGATAGACGAAGTTGTGCTGAAAAAAAAGATACCAAGCATGGGTATGGCAAACATTTTTTTATGTGTTATGTAAAGGCAAAATCAAAAGTATTCAAAAATGGCCAAAATGGGCTCAGACCCCAATGCACGTGTCATTTTATTTTGTTTGAATCAGAAATTTAACTTGATGAAAGTTGATAAAATTGCCTGTAACAAATTAGAGTGTTTTAATTGGTTTAATCTAAAGTAAAAACTATGCTTGGATGTAATTGTTAATATTAAGTTTTTCATTTTTTCAGTGTGCTGTTGGTGCATCTTACTGGAATTTGGAGTTCATGTGTGTTTGCGTTTAAGGGAGCTTGTGTAAGATGTTGATGTAATTCTCTAAAGCAGTACGTATGTTTTGGTGCTGAGTTTGTGACACACCTAGACTTTGCATGTGTCAGAGTTCTTCCCTGGAGGTAAAATTCATAACAGAACTGTCAAACTCTTCCTTGCCCAGTTGCATTCCAGACCAGATCTCCTGTTTCAAACTGAACATTTGAGCTTTAGGATATTTTTCTTTTGTCTTTGGCTTTTTTTCTTTTACAGACCACATGTCTATGCAGTAGAGCGTTCACACGGAATGTTTATTTGAAAACTAAATACAGATACAACACAGACTTTCTATTCAGAACCAAAGAAATGCTGACTAATCCGACCCTGAACCCAAACTGTATCTAACGATTACTAATTAATGTTTTTTTTAATAATGGCCATGTCAATACTATTATCTATGTTGTATTATATGTTATAAGATTTGTATTAAATATAAGCCCCTTTTGAGCTGTTTCTTTTTTTTTTTAAATTGCAAAAAATAATAAATAAATAATAGATTTTAACACAGGCCAAATAAGTCAGCTCATAAAGTAGCTGTTTCCTTCAAAATGTGCAGTATTTTATAATGACGGTAATCAGGCATTGATAAGTTTGACACCCAGACTTGTCAAGCTGTTATCACATTATGCATCAGTAGCTGTCAGTTAATTACAGTGTGTTTGGAAACAGGAATTTTCCATGACCGAAGCCAGTTTGGGAAGACAAAAGGTCAAAAGAATATGTGAGAATGTCTGTTGGAGAGTAAACAAGATTGTACACATACAGTATATATAGACGGAGACAAAGAAAGTGCTGGTCCTCCACTCAGAGAGGCAAATCAGTGCAAAAGCATCCAGTGATACTTCTCAGACACAGAGCTGCTTGGCGTCCCTGGTGTCCTACAATTTGTCCAGAGGGTAAGAAAACCTGCAAACATTTTTTAATTATTCTGAAAATAAAATGTTGGGGTTCTTTTTTGGTTAGAAATATTCTTACTTCACTAGGAAAATAAACATGCATGAATATGTTTGCCGCATTATTATTAGTATTCCTGCAGAAGAAATGATCTTTGCATCTATGATCTTTTGCAGATGACAATTCGGTCATCAAAGACATAGCTGTTAAATAAATTCCCTACTAGTGCTGACAGTTTACAGGAGCTGATTTCTTCATTTGAGACATATGGTCTGAAATGAGTGAGGTGTAGGCAAGTGTGGGGAACATCAGCACATTTAATCTGCTCCCACCTAACATTAATAATTAATGTACAAGGAAAGGCTCATTAAAGGTCCATGTCTGCTGAACGTTGTTTTATACAAAATGGACAGCTCGCTGTTTATTTCTTTAAACAGAAACTATATATTTAGGTGCTGATGTGGCTCCATAGAGATGTTAATGTCAGTTGGTTTGTCTATCTCTTAGTCCAGGGCTCAGCAACCTTTACTATCAAAACAAGTGTCTTATCCCCTGGGGTAATAAAGTACTCTAGACTAAAATATTTTATCTTTGTTAGCATTACAATAGTTAATTAAATAGAGTTAAGGCTGGCACATACAAAATTAAGCAGTTGAATTTTGAAATGCAGACGCAAAATTTTCTTAAAGGTTTAATAAAAAGAGTACGACCTCTCATCAGACCCCAGGGACAAAAAGATGATGACATACACTGAAAAAAGAAAATTGTTGAACCAACAAATTGTTTCAATTGGTAACACCTAAATGATTTCTTGAAGTTCTTTAAAATTAAGTTAATAAGTTAGATTAACACAATTGATTTAAGTCACATGTACTTAATAATTCAATTATTCTCAAATCAACATTTTGCATTAATCCAACTTAATATTAAGGCAAGTCAACTTAAAGTTTTCAGTTTTTCCAACTCAATAATTTGCATAACCCAAAAGTAAAATATTGCTCTTTTCTAACCTAATACTATGGTTTAGTGTAAATTACTTTTTGTAGTAACATTAAAATGAAATTTTTGTTTATTTAATATAACTAAAATTACAATTTTAAGTTGGCTGAAAATATAAAAAAAACTCAAAATCGGATGGTTTTTTTTGGATACTTTATTGTATAAATGTAATGACCAACACATTACACATTTGTCTTTTGAATCACATATGCACAAGTAACTGTTAGTAGGACCACAAAGTTATTTTGTCAGAAAAGTGCAAAATAGTGCAACAAAGTATTAACACAAATATGCCTAACAATCTCAACACATACAGTGCTATCCCTAAGTGCTAAGTGCCAAGAGTATACAGAAACTTTAACCAGCTATAGCCAATGAATATTATGCATTGAACAGTGTAGCTAACCAATGGCGATGGAAAAATATGAATTTTAAATCACACTGTTAGACACTGTCACAACAGTTTGTTGTATAATTAAACACATCAAAACTGAAATGCAACCTTTCCTACACACATGGAATGAAATATGTCTGGAAGAAAAAATAAAAGTTAAATGACAATGACAATGAAGCCAAGAGTACAAGTGTTAACTATACTACAAGGCACGACTACTGTGGAGGAGACAGCTAATATTTGTAGCGCGTAGTGCTTAAGAGTGGTCGCAGGTTCGGCTGGTGGGCAAAGGTTCTGGAAGTCTGTGTAGAGTTCCAGGGGGTGGGGTTAGGGTTAGGGCAGGGGTTCTGAGTAAAGGGTTGGGGCAAAGTCCGGTTAGCTTCCCTGGTGTTGGGAGCATCGTATGCCAGGTGACCGTTGGCAGGGTTTGGCTGGTGTAGGAGCGAAGGCTGGGCCTGAGGTCACTGCTTGGTGAAGAGCGAAGCTGGGGCCTGGAGGTCCTGCAAACTATTAGCCTGTACAATAAAAATTGTTGTTACAGCTCAAGTTTAAAAAGGCCTGTAAACAATCACCTGCATTTCACATTTACTGTAACAGTTGAAATTATGTTAATATCTTTTTCACTTCAACACACCATCCTCTAAGTTACATACAGCACATTTCAGCTGGCTCTAGCACTCTATTCTAGTCTAGGTTGCAACTTACCTTTGGTAGTCCAAATGAGTTGTGTCCTGGCCTGAAGTAACCACCGCCAGTCATGAAAAAAAATATAAGAAAACTAGGAATTAATTAATATTAAAGAAAAGGACATTTTCATTCCAGTGTTAAATTTGATTTGTGTATGAGCAGCACGCATCAATTTACACAGAGCACCTCGAGCGGGCGGAAGCCAGGCACAGAAAAAGCAAAGAGAATCCGGTGGATTTTCAAAATAAAATACCCCGTGCAAACTGCCGGTCGTAAAAACAGACAAATGCGAAATAATTAACTAATTAACTACGTAGCATATTTACACATGTAGAAGCATGTTTAGAAGAACATACACCGGGAAAATGGCCAAATCTGAGCAAGTAAACAAAGTCTGGCGGGCTAAACGCTCGCTTCTGAAACGCTCCCGGTGGAGTCTGAAGTCGCGTGCAGGACGGACCAAAATCGCAGTGTGTACGCGACATGCAAGAGACGTGTGCAGTGGGGTTTCACACCTGGTAACTGATGTAGGACAGGGAAGACAGCAGTCTGCAGCAGCAGACACAAACTAACACAGGTGCTTATTAACACATTGGCACAACAACACTTGGGAAACTCTTCACACAGCAAACATTTATCACCACTGCCTCAATAATATCTAGCGTAAATAGGAAGGCAGCCCTGCCACCAAGGCACCGCACACCATCTATTTCCTTTCCCACAGCCGATCCGTGCGTGTACGAGCGCTGTCTGCACCCTCTCTCCTCTCCCTCTTAACGTCAACTACATTGAAAACAACGCAGGTGGAAGCAAATTCACGCTTCCCGGAAGCACCACAGTTTAAGCATAATTAACATTACCTCCCACATCACCCATAGCCGTGACCGCATGAACTGTGCGCGCCGACAGGCACGTGAACCAACACTCGAATATAAATGCGTGCGCCCTAAGTAGTCTGAAGAGAACCGCGACACAGCTTGTTGCGATAATGGGCTAAGGCTAATGAATAGCTCACACGAAGCCAACACTAACACACTGCATGAATACACAACTGTAAGCTAACGTTACGATATTAAACCAAGAGAGTCCCGCTGCAAATTACTATCAGGTGAAGCTCTATGCAGCAGAGTGGGTGAGTTGCTAGCCCCACTAGCTGTCCTGGATGCTAGCGGATGTTAGCGGCGGATTCTATCCGACTCTACTTTTAACAAATTTAACAACACAGTTGGACAATTTAACATTTCAAATGATTCGTTTTACCTCTGACTTACCTTCAAAAACGATGGAGACAGTGGTAATTCAGTATCTATCTTCTTCCCAAGTTGTCAGAGCCGAGAAATTGGCGACTCAAGTGCAGGTAGGAAGTTCTGGAGAAGGCGGAGAAGTCATGACGACCAAATGAGAATAGCAGGTTACATGTGTGCTGAGGGAACAACATGTAATTCCAAGTTGATATACTCCACAAATGTAGATTGCCTAAGCAGAAATCTGAATGAAACTAACTCAGAACTTTACGCTACTTCAACTACTGCTGAAATACACTTTTTAGAGTTTAGATTTGTTTGTAGTTTTGCTCTTTTTCCTACTTTGCCCTTGCTGTCTCAAGGCCACTCACAGCAGGGGCCAAAGTAGAGGGGTGGCATTGGGTGGCTGCTGCCCCCCCTAAAAGAATACCTGTCCACCTCAATGTGGTGTCAAATGCTGTCAAAGTGAACATATTAATTTTCAAATGTTAAAAAATAAATTATAAATAAATAAAATGTATTTAATAGGTACATTTTATACTAAGTTCAGGCTTAAGTTCAATGAAAAAAGGCATACATTTGGTTTGGATAAAAAACAAGGTATTAATTTCTAATGCCACCTTTAGATATTTCTATTCAACAATTTACGAATGTGTGACACAAAACTGTGATTTTATTTTTTTTAAATATCTTCATTTGGTTGTTTTACCAAGCAAATATTGATATATCTGATTGTTAAATTAACAAATATTTCTGCCACCCAATGAATATTTCTCTAGAACTGCCCCTGACTCCCAGAAACCCATTTTCTGATTGGAAAAACTGTAAATTATACCTACTCCACCTGCATTTCAGGTCCCTGTCAACCAACTGCCAGCATGTTCTGCTTCGTACTACTCCTGGCTGCACTTATCCTGCCAACAGGTAAGAAGGCTTCACAACTCAAACGCAGTCATACTTACTCGTATGTTGAACTTACTCCCACTGCATACAACCAGTATAGGCTCCAGGAAGTTATTGTGTCCTTACGATATAAAATAGTATGGCACATAAAATGTAAAATTCCGATTGGTTCTTTTAACAATTCATTTTTTGTACGGATTGAACAAACACACTATCATGTGTTGTAAGCAGATTTTGTTACCAAAATTGAATGTTGGAGCCAGGCTAACTGTTTCCCCCTGTTTCCAGTCTTTATGCTAAGCTAAGCTAACCAGCTGCTGACTCCAGCTACATATTTAGACATATCGAGTGTTATCAATCCTCTCTCCTAATTTTCAGCATGAAATGCATTTGTGTGATCTAGGTGTCACTCTTTGTTTATTGGTGTAAGAACACATATTTTGTGCACAAAGCATGTGTCTCCATATCTTTAGGTACTGATGCAACAAACCAGACATTTACCAGTTCTGGGGAGATGAACATCACCTCGTGCCCAATCACCTATTATGGCCAGAAATATGACAAAGTTTATGTGAGTAATATAAACTCTAATTTTTAAGATATATGCTGGTCTACACCTACTGACTGATGTTCTCAAGTTTAAACCAGTTAAGTGAACAAAATTCTCTGACACACTAGCTAATTTTTGTCTCCATGCATCCAATGTAAAGCTAGTTAAAGGGCCTTTGATGTTTAGATGCGTGTGGTACTGCTGCAAGCCATAAACTCTGTATTTGGTCTTTTCAATTGCATAAATAACACAATTCAGTACTTTTGCACTGACTTGAACATGGTGCTAGTTTAGTCTTGCCAATGAGTCATGAGTCACAAAATGTGACCAATATGTATCTCTTTCAGTATGTGTCAGAAGTTGTGATGGCTAGATGACATGCATTATGACCACCAGGGTGCCCAGGAGGTCATAATGTTATGGCTGATCGATGTATATTGTATACACCGTGATGGATGACTATAGAAAACGGTGTAAAGCAAGAATTTCTTGTTGTACGTGTGTTGCACGTAGTTGTTGGATGGCAAGAAGCCAGACTGTTCTCCTTTAGAACAACTCATGACCAAATTTGGATTTTCTCCTCTATGAAAAATGTATCACCTGTAAGGTTGATATGGCTCCAGCTCTCACATGGTACATGCAGAGACAAAGACGTGGCTCCAAAATGAGAGAAAAACTAAATAAAAATAATTATTGAAATTAACATACAATGACATCATTAAAGGTCCAGTGTGTAACATTTAGGAGGATCTATTGTCAGAAATGGGATACGATATTCATAGGTATGTTTTCATTAGTGTATAATCACCTGAGAATAAGATTTCTTTTGTGTCGTTACCTTAGAATGAGATGTTTTTATCTATAGAGGGAACGGGTCCTCTTCTCGGAAGTCTTCAAGATTAAACTATTCTTCTTACAATGATTTACTGGTTTTATCTCTGTGATTTTTGAACAGGTGGCCTTCAATGCTAACATATTTGCAGTTTGCTTCAATGGCTTATACAAGCCTGGGGTCAAAAATGACTGCATTTTGATGTCTGGGGGGACAGCTGACAGAGGTGACCTGGCAGTTCTGACAAAAAAAATACCCACTGGCTCCGGGATTCATAAGCTTCTGCCAGACATTAAGAATGCTGGGAAATGTGTGAACATAATACCTTTAAAAGACAGTCAACAATCTCAAGTGAGTGTTTTTCAATTTCATTTCTGTGGATTGTTTTCATTTACTGTCAGTTGTTTTTATTGTTTTTTTTTAATGAAATAATACATAATACGTAATAAGAAGGGATATTTTAGATCATAGCCTGTTCTAAAAGCTTAATAGTCTCCCTGTCCTCTCCATTTCCTGTTGTCAGATTGAACAAGTTGAACTTGGGAACTTTGGGACACAAGCAATTCTGGCGATCAAGACATATTCTGGGTACACCAATGTTGATGTTGTAAGTAATATTTAGAGAAATATGGATGGTCTGTTACATTTATTTTGAGAGTGTGATGTGAGTTGGTGGATAGTGAGGCAAATCAAGAGCTACGTCCCAATTAAGGACCTCAACGTATATATATATATATATATATATATATATACATATATGTGTAGTTACTATCTGATTACGTTATTACCCAACAGTGGTAGTTTCCCAGAGTCTTGTTTGTGTTTTAATCTTTCTATATTAATTCTTTTATCTCAGTTATAAACTTAGACAGTTACTATGTCTATTTGGCACTTTCTAGGAGGCAGATTCACAAGTCAATGGCCTTACAGTTTTTAAACAGAAATTCCACACTAATGAAACAAAGAAGGGTGTCATAACAGACGTGAGTGGATGCAGACTCTCAGGTGAGTAAATCCAGGGATTCCTAAAGTACAATTATAGGCCTCAAAAGCGAAACGGGATGATTCTAAATTGCTGTTATTTGATTGGCTTACAGTTTAAACTATCCTTGTAAACTTTTTCCAACAACTAGGTTTTGTTTATAAGACAAATACGACAGTAAAGGACCCAAACATCTGCTCTACTGTAACCTGTGATGTGAGTGGAGTTGCTACTGCCGTCAGTGATTGTGGCCCCATGGAGCTTTGCCAGGGAAATGGAAGGTAAATATTTGAAGACATGGTACAAAGGAAAAACTTGATGAGGATTTTTGGTCCTATTTCTTGGTACTGTATGTTGAGTTGATTACATGATTGCTAACACAATATTTAACCAAATACTTTTACAAACTAAGCTTATGGGTAGTGCAATTTTCACATTAAATTGTACAGAGAACATCTGGGAAAAAATGACATTTCAGTTATCCTGTTAGGGTCCTGTGAGCTCGGAACTCTGGGCCTTAAACCCCTGTTGGTTGCTTTGAACTGTGTTTTTACTCTGCTATAAAAATGTTTATAGTTTCTATATATTATTCTTTTATCTTCAGTGCTTCCAGTTTTTTTGTCTTTACTAAACACTGATGGTGTTATTTTCTATTTGTACCTGTCTCTCCCCGTCTGCTTCAGTTGCATTTTGAACACCATGTGCACTGTGACCAGCTCCACAGTCATTGATTTCCTTGGCAGAGTCCACTCTGTCCCGGACAGGTGTGGGTACACTCTGATGAGGCCCTCGTCGATCCCGGACTTTCAGGTGCTGGGGGTTTTCCAGGAAAGACGCCGTAAAGATGTTAGTTTTTTGGACCGTGTGATACTGCAGTTGGGCACAGAAGGTGTTCAGATTTTCCTGGAACAAGGTGGCAGAGTTCAGGTAAGTCAACTGCTGCCACAATAGCTCTGGTAATGTATTAGTGTGTCAAATAATGTAGTTACTTTCAGAAATGACCACATGTTTTAGATACATTCAGTACACTACAGGCAGGGGCTGAGTAAGGTGGTCATGGGCCCCTAGGCTACCAATTTGTGGAGCCCCCTACCACTGTATATTATTTCCAACAAGTTTCTCCCACACGTTATCACATCATGTAGTAGTTTTAAAACTACTATAGTACAATACAGGGCCATTTACAGAAGCTAAGCAGCGTATTACTTCCATTCAGCCACGAGAGGGCAGACCACAGCACTCTATGGTCTGTGCCAAAAATACAGTGGCAGCTTTGTACATGCATTTGATGCTATCTGCCCCTGCTGAGAACATGGTTTTTGTGTATTTGTGATGTTTAAATAAGTGTTTCACTTTGCTCCTTTGCTGTGATGTAGCTGAATGATACCGTGTTGAATCTCAACGCCACAGCTCAGGTGGTCCACGGTGTGGAGCTCTCAAAGGACCAGACAGGAGTGACTGCTAAAATATCAGCCTCCAACCACACAGTTTCTGTCCTCTTTGATGGCTACACCACATTAATCCACATGACAGGTGCACAAAAGTTAAAGGTGATCTAAAAGCTGTAATAAAATTGTGGGTCATATATCCCTCTCCCCTTCCCCATACATAGAGAATTCCTCCACATGAGTAATGGCAGTTGGAATTGTTTTCCTGGACAATGGCAGCTTTCTCCTTACAGATGAGAAAAAATGACAGTAAAGGCCTTCTATCCCCAAACTGATTAGGCCTCTGCTCAGGTTAAAGGTGAGCAGAGCTATGCTAGGAATTGGTGTAGTGTCAAATTTGTCCAGCCCCCAAACAGATAAGACAGAGGTAACAAGAGCGTTAGCGAGAGGTTTGTCAAGCAGAGTCTTTACACACCCACACAGTCCGGGGAAAACTCTAATCAGCCTAAAATAATTCAAATCAATTGTGTGGGTTAATCACACAATTAATCCGCTCAGGTTTTTTAAAAATGTAAATCAATACCACATAGGGTTGGGCAATATCATTGAATTTGGTTTAAGTAATAACAGGTCCAGAATTAAATATATTTATTTAATTAAACTTTATCAGCAGTCTCATTGAGATTAAGATGGATAATATCAATGCTCAAAACCAGATCTGTAGTATTATTACTTAGGTACTGATCTGCTCCCCCCTACTGGGAGGCCTTATCTCCTGTTAAAATCAGTGAATACCAGCATTGACTGCGCTGCTCTTTGTGTTCTCTCCCTAAACTGTCCAGGACCAAGTGCAGCATCCGTGCAGGGTTTATGTGGTAGTTACAACAGGTCTGTTAGTGAAGAGCAGGTCTCTAAATACAGTGCCAGCGGGTAAGACCTTAATTACTCATGCTCATTTGAATGAATCAACTTCAAATATACTGTATTTTTAGTATTAATTTGTTGGTCAGTCTTAGATTTTTTTGTTCTTTGTTGCCCATAGCTGTGAGATGCAGTATAATGATACTGCTGATGGTACAATCAACTGCAACACTACAACTGAATGGTAAACAAATTTTAACGCTCTTTTGATTTATAAACAGGCAACATTAACCTCTGTAGCGTGCTTCATCACATTTATTATGTGGTGGAAATTAAACTCACAATATCTTGTTTATTCTATGTGCCTTACTGTCCTTGATGACTGAACTTTCATGTCACATTTTCACAGGTGTAATATCCTGAAGCAGCCTCCCTTCACTGCTTGCAACATCAACCCAGAGCCCTTCATAACTGCCTGCACACGCACTTTGTGCAAATACCCTACAGTGGATGGTCTCAAGTGCCAGTTCTTGGAGGCCTACGCCAGGGCCTGCAGCCTGCAAAACAATGTTACGGTGGAGAACTGGAGGTCAAACACCAACTGCCGTGAGGATGTCTTTCAATATCTTTGATTGTGTTTCAAGATGACCTTATAGGCCTGATATCAACTCCTACATTGTGCTGAATAATAAGAACTTGTTTAAAGCACCTTCCATCTGTAGATCTTTGTATTTAGCTTAAGGGTAAATTATATTTTGGTAATTTAAAAATATTTGCTTTAAAGATTTCTTTGTTGGATAGCTAATTTCTCTAGATTGCAGAACTTTTACTTGTCTGTAGAAATTCTTTGTGGTGTAAAAAATACACACAAAAATTCACAAAATAAAAGGTGCTGGCTATGCTGTAGCATAATATTACTATTTTAAGACGGATCAAATGAGTGCTAACAGGATTTGATTAGCACCTATGTGAAATTCATCTTATTCTCAGATTGCCCTATTTATCATCATTCAATCAGGAAGCCATTTGTTTCTCAAAAGCAGCTTTTCTTTATGCCTTTTTAAATGGAATGTATTCCTTCATTCGTCTGTCTGTCTGTCTGTCTGTCTGTGTGTTTGCAGCTGCTGTCCCTCAGGCCTTCTGTCAGGACAGGTTCTGCAGTGCTCATGAGTTCTGTGGTGAGAAGAATTACGGTGGGGAACCTCGCTGCCTCTGTCGGGCCATTTTTGCCTCCAAGTACAGATCAATGAGCACTTTTGGTGAGTCAGCTATAACACAAGAACATCACAGTTGTTTCAACTTCTATTTCCACTGACCTCACATCCTTTAATTGAAAGTTACATTGGTTATTGCTGTCTTCTTCCATTATACTCATTAGGGTGAGTGTATAATCACCTGAAAATAATGAAAATCGTTATGTTTTTATTACCTATTTGAACCACTGTAAAAACTAGCTTTTATTTTCTCATATTTACAGCCTATAGCTGACAGACAAGTATTTATTTGACTTGCACCGTAACTTCACTGGGCCACATGTGGAGCTTTGGGACAAAACAATTATAATTATGAGTTATTAATCCTCCCAATCTTCTTTCATGCATATAATAAGAATTAATTCATTAAAAAGAGATCAATGTTAAAATACACAAAACTCTTAAAGAGTCTTTTAAAGGACCAGTGTGTAGAATTAAGGAGCCTCTATCGGTGTAGTTGCTGATTGCAAGTCGTTTGCTTCACCGTCCCTTTCCAAGCATGAAGCAGAAACTATGATAGCCGCAAAAATCACAAAAATGCTAATGACCCTACCTACTGGCAGTATTTGAGTTTGTATGTTCAGGGCAATTTATGAATATGGAAGGCGAACTGTGGCATCTGTAGATAAATAATAATTGGAAGTCATTTGGACAAAAGCTAAGTTAAAATAATGTTTTGTAATGGGTTTTCAGGTGAGCCGACGGTCTGCGGGCAGACGTCTGCTTCGGTAAGTCTGGCTAATTGTCTCTTGGAGGAACAAAGCATCAACTACTCCGTCTTACACCTCAATGACCAGGCCTGCAAAGGTGAAATGGACAACCTGACCCACATGGTGACGTTCACCTTCGACAGTAGCAGCAACACTTGCGGTGCAGTGGTCATGGTAGGTACTCCCTTCAGTTAGTTAGAATATAAAAATGAATAGGTTAGGTGAACCTGAATGTGCAGTAACAATGTGCCTGCCCATGTGACCATTTAGGTAAACAAAACCCACATTACCTACAAGAACACCATCATGACACAGAACTTCTCCACGTTTGGCTTTATCAACCGTAACGCCAAAGTGCATATGGACTTCTCCTGTTGTTACAGTCAGCCTGATGTCAGTAACTTGGCCATCAAACTCAAACACAGGTGTGTGGTGGGGGAACAGTACTGTATGTAGTTCCAGAGTTGTCCCCTTTCTGTTACCAAGAGAAGGTAGACTGAGCTTCACTGTGTGCCGAATGAAGCCTAGCATATTTAAGAAGATGTTCTTGCTTTCCAGCGCTGTGATCCAGCAGATTACTTCTGGAGAATGGAATTACAATCTGACCATGAAGGCTTACACAGACTCTGAGCGCTTGGAAGCTATCGAGCCAGGCACCGACATTCAATTGGATGAGACAATCTGGGTGGAGCTGAAGACAGACGGGCTGGATGAAAACTTGGTCCTTTTGGTGACTGACTCTTGCTGGGCAACTGATCAGCCTTCGCCAAATGGAACCCTGAGATATAACATCATCATCAATGGGTAAGACACACAGAGATGCTCATAGTGATTAAACCTGTGTTTGTTGTGGCTGGCCTGTCATGTCTGCTTTCCTGTTTTTGAGCAGCTGTCCTAACCCTGCTGACCAGACGGTGAAAGCGGAGGGCAATGGACTGAGAACGTCCAACTACTTCGCTTTCAACTCATTCCAGTTCTCTGGCAAGACTACTGACGTCTACCTGCACTGCAGAGTTGAGCTGTGTGTCAGGCAGGATAACACCTGTGCACCGGTATTCACATTTCCCTAATATATTCACTAACCATAAAAATTAACAGTTTCTATTTGGCAGGGTCCCAAATAGACGCAGGCCTCCTTTTATAGCCTGGTGTGGCTAGACGTTTTAACAAATAAACGCCAGTCTCCAAAAGAGGCCTGATCTGGATTTTATAGAAATTATCTGGATGAATAAAACTAAAACGTTTAAGCCGTTTAGCTTGCCTACACATATGTAAATGTTTCAACTTTTGTCAATATGGACTGATCTCACAATATGTAGCATTCATTAAATCAAGTAAGAATATAAGCAAGATTTTTTTACTGAGCATCAGGTATGGATCACTGTTGGGCCTCAAAAACCTGTGCTGATCTGACCCTAAAACTAAATTTGTGTGTCCATCAACCACCTCTCAGAGCTGCAGCCAGGCTGAAAGAAGGCGCAGATCTGCCATGTCAAAATCTGAGGATGAAAACCCTGCCTTCATCACCATGGTCTGGACTTCTTAGGTAAGTGCAACTCTCCTGCTGATTAATGGCATCAGTGCAGATTTCCAGATCATCAATGGCTTAGGAAAACATCATCCAATGGATTTTTAAATGGTTTATTTAGCTTAAAGAGTAGGGTAAGAGTAGGTAACGTATCAGCCAAATACCCAATCACTAGGGCTGCCCCCAAATAGTCTACTATGTTAGTCAGTGAGAACAGTCAAATCGCTTTTCATTAATTGGATAGTCGCAGAAAAACAAAAATAACATCAAACTCAGGGGATTGTTGCAACACAGACCTGTTCTCTCTTGTAGCACAGGAAGTCACCTACCAGTACACTGCTGCATGTACTAACTGTAGCCTACTAACTGTCATTAGCTACTTAGCGGTCCTATTAGCTGACTCTACCGAGGCTGGTGACTCGTATGACGGGAGTTTGTCTACATTACCAGCACTGAAGCTTTGGGCTGCCAGAGGGGAAAGATGCTGGGCAGTAGGTCCGGAATGAGCACCAGAATCAAATCCGGGCAAGCAGGGCTAAAAGCCTGTGAAACCGATGGCCAGGTGATTTACAGGGGCTTTTCTCGGGCCCCTGTACCAGCCCCTGACTTTAACTCCAGGGGTTGATGAAGACATGGCGAGTTCAAGCGGGGATAGGAGAGGTGTGAAGCAGGAGATGAGTGAGTTTGTAGGGACTGAATTATTATATATTAATAAGTCAGCGAGTATTTGTTTTTGTGAAGTTATTTATTCCGTGTTAAACAGTGTGATTTGTGTAGTGTTATACTGTGTTGAAATAAATGAAGTGTTCAGTCTGCTGGTTGTTCTGACTCTTTCAGAATTACCGCTTTTTCCATAAAAGAAAGGAAAATATAAATGAATATCAACATGAAATAACTAGCCCTACTTATCACCAAAAATAATTGATTCCAGCCATTTTTCATTTGCCTGCTGTTTTGGAGAAGACACATCTGTGTTATGTAGGGATTAACAATTAACCATTACTTGGATTTGGTCTTCTTAGGTTTCCATAAAGATTTGGACTGACCAACGAACAAGATGATTCCTGGTTGGCTTTGTCCTAATGAAGAGCCTGGGATCAGTTATCACTGCTATTAATATTTGCTAACACATATAATTGTAATAATCACACACACACTTATCTTTCTCTGGCAGTAATTGTGTTTGATCTTTTTTGGGGTTTCTGTTGTGGTTTCTCCTGAGATGGTGAAAAAGATTTCTGAAATATTGAAAATTTGATTAGCATTAACTGTGGGCCAGAAAGAAATCAGTAGCTAATATTTGTAAACACATAAACATGGATGCTGTTGTATGTTTCAGTGGAATATGTGGCTTTCTTAGTAATTTACAGATTATAGACAAAACATATAATGTAGACATTCAACGTTTATCGTATAAGGTTTTTGTAAAGATGCATATCAATGATTGGGGCAGTCCCATCATGTTCCTGGTTTTGTTGTGATTGTTGGAACCCAAAAAGGACTGAATTTTCAGGGGGGTTTTTTGGTGTTTGCAAGCATTCTGACCAGGTCTAGACAGATTGAAAGGTTTTGCAAACAAAGTGGGAATCATTTAACATTGCTACTTTCAGTGTTTGGCCTCAACAAAACCAAAATATTCTGTATGCTTTATCTACCTTTATTATTATAGTGTAGAATCAATAAAAAGCATAAATGTATTAGAAAATTAAATGAACTTTGTATTTTTTCAATAACTCAATCACAGGCCTATTGTCTTCCTTATAGTTATTTATACGGATACACCGATTGAGAAATTCTGGGCCGATACCAATGTTTTTTGTTGTTTATTCTCCTTTTTGTGCCAGGTAAACAAAGAAATCTACAAAGATAAGCATCTCTGCCTAGTTGCAGATCAGTCTATTTCTCTTCTCATCCAAGATGTGAGACATACTGATGTTCAGCTGACATATCGGTGCATCCCTAGTTTTTTCTGTGCCCTATTTTCATGGTGGCACAAGAAGCATCACCATGAACTTTGCTTGGCCCGTCTCTCTAGTATTTTCAACCACAGTACACAGGTGGGAAGAGAAGAGCAAACAGGAGGGAACTTAGTTCAAATGAGGCAGTGAAAACCAAATTTAAATTTTGTATTTAGTGGCACAATGTCAGTCTGTTGCCAATCTGATGATATTGTCCACAATATCAAAGTAAATACATGGAGCAAATGCGCAGACATGTTTAAAATGTGAATAACTATTTTACATTATTACTTTAATCACCAAACACTAAATGTGTTTAAATACTGCTAAGCACTTAACGTGGTTAAAGCTGGAACATCGGGAAGGGTTTCTTCTGTGGAAATCGCAGGCTTCTGCTCACAAAATTTTCTAATTCCTTTCTGCACTAGAAAGTGAGAAAATTAGAATTAGAAATTAAGCTGCAAGCAGCAGTGAATGGGCCCTCTCACTCCACGCAACTCTGGGTGTGCTGCGTCCGCGTCACGTGCCGTCGTAACACGTGCGGACCACAACATTTAAATTTCACGGAAATCAGATCAAAATTGCCATGCAGTGCTTACTTCCTGTTGCCAGTAGATGGCGCTCTCTCTATA
>NW_023340095.1:23476945-23481649 GCF_004916995.1 Morone saxatilis | reverse complement strand
TCAAGGGGCAATTCATCCAAATCAACTTTCTGAATGTCATTCAGCTTTTCATGAGAGGGAGAGAGAATTCTGTCCTAGGCACACTATGTAGCCCTCCACTAGTGGGAGGATCCAATACGAAGCAAGCAGTAGTAGTAGTTAAAGGGAATAATAATCATTACACTGAAATATGTATTATTTGTCACTAAAATAATGGTTGTGGTAATGTATTAGAGACTCCCATAGATTTATGATTTTGCTTTCATGGGAACTCTGACCCCTCCTTATGGCAGCTCAGCTCCCACTGCCTCCCATGTAACTTGAACCCTGCATATAGTACAGGAACAGTTTCCAGTATGCAGTCAGTCTGAGACCACCGCACAAAAGAGTGGATGGCTCACTCCAGGGGCCAGATGTATAAAGGATGTGTATACACAAAAACCAGGCATACAAACAGTTTTTAAGAGATAACTGTAGGTTATATGATGAGGTGGACAAAAGAGGTTTGTCCCTTCTGGGCTACTTTAGAAACATGGTGGTTCAACATGGCAGACTCCATGGAAAAGCCAGTTTGTAGTTTCTGTCTTTGAGCATACACACAGTTTTAGTTGTGACTTTATTCAGAGTTTTATGCAACTGGCCCCCGGTTGGGAGTGAGGTGCTGCCCCATGTGAAGGAGTCGAGTATCATGGGGTCTTGTTCATAAGTCAGGGTAAGATAGAGCGCCTCATTGTCAGTAATCCTCACATTGTACCGGACTGCTGTGGTGAAGAAGAAGCTGAGCCATAAGGCAAAGCCCTTGATTTAATAGTCGATCTACAGTACGTTCCAACATCCATCTTTTGTCCTGAGCTTTGGAAAGTGACTGTAACAATGAGCTGAGTAAATAATAATAATAAAGATAATAAGATTTATGCAAAGATACCACTAACAAGCAATTTACAGAAATTGGTGACATTTATCAGAGTTGATGGTTTAAAACATATACAATTAATTAACAACAACTGAGATGCCTTTGAAATATTTGTTTGCCTATGGTGGTTTTCTTCTCTAGTCTATGGCATTATCCACCTGAACCAAGCAGGCATAATTCCTGGCATGGAAAATAAATGTGGAATGTGGAAAAAATGTCAACAGCAGTTTTATTATACTATAGATGTCAGTAAAATGTTGACTGACAATGTATTCCACCTAAATAAGCACTTTGTATGCCTACCATCCACCTACTTGGGAATCCACCACTTTATGTAGTGTTTCAAAATGTTTTGTCTCCGAACAGAATCCTGGTAGGTTTTGCCACCACAATGTAATTATGAGAACAATTTAGTTGTATATAAATGTAACTTCTAGGAAACAGGGTTGCTATAAATGAACCTTTCCACCTCAGCCAAGTGTAAACACTTGATTTTTCCACTCAGGTTTTTTATATGTGCAAGCTGAAAATGTGCATTAAAAACTGGTGGATGAGAACATACCTGGTGAGATAGTTTAGCAAGATAGATTAGCTCTGAGTCTGTCAGGCAGAGAAATGTGACATCCTGGATGATCGATCCCAGGGGTCTCTCTGGATCAGCTGTGGCCTGATGATGAAAAGAAAAGAAAAGGAAGGGGAAACAGAAAAGCACCATTTGTGGCCCTAAACACACTTTTGCCCTTGGAATGCTGCAGCCAGCCACAGGTGCAATTCCCAAAGCCAGGCCTCAGATTATCCGGTTACCCAGCCTGACAGCTACATCCTCCCCCAGGCTAATCATGTCTCAGTACTCCATTTCCTTGGGAGTTGATGGAGACCAAACAAAGCTAAAGGACAGTGAATACAGGATTTATATTTAACAGATGGTCACCTATTATATGTGCACAAGACAGCTAAATAAATACATTTCTGCCCCCACATGGCCAAAAAAACTGATAAATATTGCTTTAGGAATTAACTGTTGAATATTATTGAAATATTCAGACAGGAAGACATGACACAAAGGTGGTTTCACAGGGACAACACCCATGGAAACCGTAAGAAAACATGAGCTGCAGTGTGGAGGAGGCAAAGGGAGGAGATAAAAGCTAAAAGGGCTGTGTGACCAAGGGTTCTGGCCAGAAAGCTACCAGAGCTCAGCAGCTTTCCTGGTCTGACGATGGAGAACACGGAAAGAGCTGAACTCTGCTTTCCACAGCTGAACACCTCCTGCAAGACCCCCACACATCCTCACACTGAAGCCATGCTGATTTATGTTCTGCTTTCCTCTATTTCTCTGATCACTGTGGCTCTTAACCTGCTGGTCATCATCTCCATCTCCCACTTCAGGCAGATACAATAATGTTATAATTTGTATTATAACTTGACCTATAAAGACACATTGTTTTGATGTGGTACATACAAGTTATCACTTAGACATTAAAGCTATGTTGTGGTTGCGTGACAGTGATTAACACAATGCATTTGTTTTCCGTTCCATTTCTCTCTTGCATTTCAACACAATGCTGCTGTTTAAAGAAAGTAATGAAATATCTTGTTATGGCTATATGATTACAACATGCATAGTGATGATATTCTCCATCTTCAGGCAGCTCCACACCCCCACCAACCTCCTCCTCCTCTCTCTGGCTGCCTCAGACCTCCTTGTGGGCCTCCTGCTGATGCCGGTTGAAATCATCTACATAGAGGCCTGCTGGTACCTTGGTGACATTCTGTGCACTCTGTATTATGTTGTAGACTACATCATTACCTCTGCCTCGGTAGCGAACATGGTACTCATATCAATTGACCGCTACATAGCTATTTGTGACCCTCTGCATTACCCCACCAAAGTCACTAAGAGAGGAGCACAAATGTGTGTTTGTTTGTGTTGGGTTTTCTCTGTTTTCTTTAGGATTGTCCTTTTACATGATCACCTGGAACAGCCAGGCAGGTCTAACTCCTGTCTCGGAGAGTGTGTGGTTGTGATCAATTACGTTGCAGGAGTTATTGACCTTGTTTTCACCTTCATCCTACCCATTGCTGTAATCATAGTTCTGTATATGAGAGTATTTGTGGTGGCTGTGTCTCAGGCTCGTGTGTTGCAGTCTCACGTTGCAGCTGCACAACGTTCAGGGACAGTAACTGTGAGGAAAGTAGAGATGAAAGCAGCCAGGACTCTGGGTATTGTTATAGTTGTGTTTTTGTTCTGTTTCTGCCCATACTACTACCCTGCTCTGGCAGGTGAAGACACGTCAATTGATGCTTCGTCTGCGGCCTTTGAGATCTGGCTGGCGCATTTTAACTCCTGTTTGAACCCTGTAATTTATGCCTTCTTCTATCCCTGGTTCAGAAAATCTATTAGACTCATCATGACACTAAAGATACTGAAGCCTGGCTCCCGTGATGCTAAAATACTGTAGAGACACGTAGGGGTGTTTGACCTCTGTCTTTAAATTTAGATGTTCTTTATGAAATGTAATAGTACATCCAGGATCAAGTGAAAACTTGTTCTTTAACTGTATATCAAACCCTTGATCAATTTTGAACTGTACTAAACATTCTGCTCAATTTTCATCATGGACATACAGATATACACACTGACATTTATCTAAGTTTGTATGTCGTATGTTGTGTGTTTTATTAGTTACCAAAGAACAAGTATACTGCTGATCAAACACGAACACAGTTTGATCAAACACACTGACAGAAATTGAAAGTTGCTAAATGTCTGCTGCTTGAAGTTAATAATAACAACAAACATATGATGGCTGCAGGAGCCAAAAGTGGAAAGAAATTGGGTTGAAAATAAGGAAACTGTAACTGCACCGGACCGGTGAGATTTGGTGGAAAAGCTAATCATAAAATCAAATCTGACTCTTTATTAGAGCTCTCAGGAAATCTGATCCCCCAAACACAATGGACACATGAATAATTGTGTATGGTACTCAGAGATAGCTGTAAACATATATGAATATATTAATAGTAGGTCTTTGTAGTCCACTATACCGACAGATTCCACAGATAAGGAGATGGTTGGCAAGAACACTGTAAAAACAATAATAATGATAATAATAATAAAGAATGATAATATACTTTTTTTGTTGTGAAAAACATACTAATTTCATATTTTCAACAATGGAATTAGCAGCTAAATAATGAAAAATTGGGTTCACAGCTCACTTCGAACAGTTTCTGAAATACAAAGGTTTTTGTTTTTAAAACAGAAAGATTTAAGTTTGTCTAAAAAAAAAAAATTATCTCAAGAAATTTTTGACATTTTTTTTAAACATATATTTATTGTTTTTTTTTGTTTTAGTACAACGACATCCAACACTTAAAACATCATGAACATATGGCAGTAGTGAAAGTAATAGTTAAAATATTAATAATACTGAAAGGACCAAAATAAATGAATAAATAAATAAATGTACATAGCAAAAAAAAAAATAAAAAAAAAATCTTGATGTAGGTTACAGCGTACATTACCAACAACAAATCAGACATTTTTCATTATCTTATTCTCCCACTGCCTCCTCCATATCTCCACCCCTTAACAGTTACAGAAATATCTTCCAAATGTTGTAAAATTCAGAAGCCCTCATTCTAACAATATAGGTCAGTTTCTCAAGAGCCAAACTCAATGTTAAGTTATTCAACCAGTGGTTAAAAGAAGGGCACCCAACATTCTTCCAACATAATGCTATACAGCGTTTGGCCTGTAGTAAACAAGGTCAACCATTTTTTTGTCCTTACAAGATAAAGTACAGTCA
>NW_023340095.1:23473676-23476845 GCF_004916995.1 Morone saxatilis | reverse complement strand
AAAGAAGCTTTCTGGTTTTAGGAATAAAAGAAGGAGGAGGGGCCAGCGGAATTGACTGAAAAATATATACAAATTTAGGTAATATAGTCATCTTTACTATGTTTATTCTTCCCAGTAAAGAGAGCGGCAGTGTTGTCCATCTATGATCTCTTCCGAAACCTCTACTACCATGGGCTCATAACTGGCTGAGCTAAGATTACTTATCTTTGGAGTTATTCTGATGCCCAAATATTTAAATCCCTCTGTGGCATTCATAAATGGGTGTGATATTACTGGTTTCTTCCTCTCGTTTACATTTAAAAACATAATAGATTACTTTTCTTTGTTCACTTTGAACCCAGAGATACTACCAAAATGATTGAACAACTCCAAGAGAGATGGTATCAATTCTGCAAGATGTGATAAAAACACAATAGTATCATCAGCGTACATTGCTGTATTGTGTACCATATCCCCGGCCTTAATACCACGGATTGAGGTTTGTGATCTAATTGCTATTGCTAAAGGTTCCATGGCTATTACAAAAAGTAGAGGTAAAATTGGTGACCCTTGCCTTGTACCTCTAAAAAAATAACTGAGAGATGAGGTTATTAGTAGATACCATTGCAGAAGAATCAACAAGTAAAATTTAGACCCATCTATGAAAGTAATCACCAAATCCAAAACGCTTAAGCACCTCAAGTAGATAGGGCCTTTTCCGCGTCGAGTGATAATATTGCAGTATCAGGGGACTATTATTTCTGTGGGATCCATAGATAATTATCCTTGTTCGTTCCTAATTATATTAATAGGTCTGTCAGATTCAAGTTTCTTTATCTGCCAAGCTAGCAGTTTACCCAGCTTTTCACCCTGATCATAAAAAGTTTGTTTCAATCTTTTTAGACCATCTTCAGCCTTAAGCATAGAAAGCTCCTCGTATTTAGCCTTAAGGATCAGTAATTCCTGTTTTTTTTTTTGTTGAATCAACTATGATAACTGCTCTCTAATTCTCTAATTTTAGCATCTAATTCTTTCATTGTCTGTTTGAATTTGTTAAATTTAAAGCTGGTGAAGCTTATCATTTGTCCTCTAATATATGCTTTAAAAGCTTCCCACCTAATGGCTGCAGTTGTTTGATTTGTATTTATTAAGAAGTATAAATCAATGTGTTCTCCTACAAATTTTATAAAGTCAGAATCTTGTATCCATTTAGGGTGTAAGTGCCAATTAGCAGAGCGTCTATTTAATTGTTCCACATTGTAAAATAGTGATGTTGGGGCATGATCTGACAAAACAATACTATCATATATACAATTAGTTATACTGGGTAGCAGAGATGAGGAAATTAAAAAATAATCTATTTGGGAGTGGGTTTTAAATACTGCTGAGCAGCATGAGAATTCCCTTTTGTTAGGGTTTTGAGTCCTCCACGGATCACAGAGGTTCAGGTCTTTCATATATTGTTGTATTTTCTCGTTTGAGAATGGGATGTATCCATCCCTGACGAGGGATCAAGCTTCAGGTCTAAAGCACAATTTAAGTCACCTGCCAATATTATCTTACCCGGAAGGGTGGCCATCAACAGAAATAAATTCTCAAAAAATGATGGGTTATCATCATTGGGGCCATATACATTAACCAAATTGATATTTTCTTTCAAGAGAGTTCCTTGAACCACCAAAAATCTACTAGCTGTATCATAAATAGTGTTGTTTACTTGGAAAGGCACTGAATTATGAATTAACACCATAACCCCTCTCGAATGAGAAGGGAAACAGGATGCTAGCACTTTGCCTGGCCATCTCCTACATACTTTCACCAGGTCCTCTCTGAGTAAATCAGTCTCTTGGATAAACACTATTGATGACTTAAGTTGTTTAAGCCTGGTAATAACCTGTTTTAGTTAAGCCAACTTTACCATTCCTCTCACATTCCAAGAAGTACTTACTAGTAATTTAAAATTCTTAGTTGAAGTCATCTAATCTTAATAATATAATAGATTGTGCAGCATAGCATCAACTTTTAGTTGTTGATAAACCTTTTGAGTATCTCTAGTGTTGTATTGGGAGTACACCAGCAAAATGCAACATGTTGTGAAAAATACAAAAACACAAACAAAAAACTTAAAATCTGCCATAAACGAATCCCCTTAGCTGTCAACCTGAACAGGACAGCCCCTCACCCTACCCTACCCTCCGCCTGACCTTGGGGTGCAGCTAAGTGCACACACTGATCCAATGTAAACAAGGGAGCAGCTAGACCAAACCAAGCAGTCATTATAACAGAACAAAACAAAACTAACAGGACAATTGTGTCCCCTGGCAAAAGTATATAATCTACACAAACAAGTATATATGAATTGTTCATCATAGACATTCTTGCAGCTTAACTCTCATCCAGGCAAGCCAGCAGTATGGTGAATAACCACTTCTCCAATAAACAAATGAAAGCCCACTTAAAAAAGGGCGCGTGGCAGTTTCTCTATGAGGAGTAAATGAAAAACCCATTACATCTGAGGAGATTGAAGGAATGGTATGAATGCATGAAATAAGCAAAACAGAAAAGTCTCCGCAAAAAATAAAACTAAATAAAAAAATTCTCCTGACATGTGTGTGACTTGCCCTTAAAGCCAGCAATTTCAACCTATATCTGTTATAGGCGGATAATAAAGGATTCAGTAGTTCACATTAGTTAATCTGTGAGTCCTCTGTGTTCTGTAAACCTTGGATGAATTTTTCAGCATCTGCTGGGGTTTCAAACTCACGTGTTTGTCCATCAGACGACACTCGTTGCTTAGTTGGGTAAATTAATCCGTAACGTATGTTCATCAATCTCAGCTGTTGTTTTATCCGGGCAAAACCCCTCCTTCGTCGGTGGAGATCCGTCGAAAGATCCGGGAAGAACCTGATCTCTTGACCACCGCAGATAACTTTACCTTTGGCCCTGGCTGCTCGCATCACTCGGACTTATCCTGGAAGTTTAAAAACTTCACTATGAGGACTCCCAGTATGGTTGATAGATTAGGTTGAGTCCGGCCGGGCAACCTGTGCGCTCTTTCGATGAGCGGTTGTTTCGGGAATGTCACTGGTCCCAGCGCTTCGGGGAGCCACTTCTCCAGGATTTCCTTCCATCTTCTCCGGCACGTTAACTAGTCGCAGGTTGGATCCACGAGAACGGTTTTCGAGCTCGT
>NW_023340095.1:23472613-23473660 GCF_004916995.1 Morone saxatilis | reverse complement strand
TCGTGAGGAGAGTCACTTGTTTAACTAGCGCCTCAAAATTGCCTTTCTCTGAGTTAACGGTGTCCTCTACGCTGCTAATGCGCACTTCTGCCTCATCCATGCGTGCCGAGAAGTCCTGCACGTCCCTTTTAATGTCCTGAATCGCTTTCAGGACCACATCAATCTTTGTGGAAAAGTCATTTCTGATCCCTTTGAGTATCTGAATAACATCCACGTCCACGTGAAGCACGGGGCTAGCATCACCTGTTGAGTTAGCTAGGCTGTTAGCATCTGAGACGTCGTCTTCCTCACTCGGAGAAGAGTGTGCTTTAGATTTATTTTGTGCTTTCTTCGCCGGCATATTGTCACGGGTATACAGTAATAAGTCGCCACAAGCAATAGTTATCACTGCTCATGCAGTTAAAGGAAAGTTTACAGAATTTTACTAAAATATCACCAGGAGTTCACAAAAATATGTGTGCTTAGTTCAGCGCCATAACCACGCCCCCTGAAATTTTTGACATTTGACATAAAACATAAACATTTAGTGAAGACAACTGCCTTGAAATTATGAGTTTTCTCAACTTGCGCCATAGTCTAGGAAAGATGGTAAACTTTGCCAGTTCTGTAAGGGGCCTCACGGTTAGCTGCAGTTGGGCCTCATGTGTTTACATGATGGTGCTGTCTCTTAGTCAAGGTTCAGATGTCTGTCCAGATGAAAAGCAATGGACTGACATTGGGTGTTGATTGAATATTAAATAAAATTCTTGATGCTGGGCATACTGGGCAATGGGTGTACATCTCTCAGTATATAGTATCCATCATGTATTCAGTCAAGCTATAGTATGAATTAGTGCTGTCAAATGATTAAAATATTTAATCGCGATATAATCGATTCAATAACATAGTTAACTCGCGATTAATCGCAATTAATCGCACATTTTTATCTATTCTAAATGTCCCTTGATTTCTTTTTGTTTGTTTTTATTGAAAACACTGTATATACTGTAGTGTTCAATTTCAATTTCACACTAACATTCTCACAAAATCTCTCACACAATGTAACAC
>NW_023340095.1:23467997-23472513 GCF_004916995.1 Morone saxatilis | reverse complement strand
GCTCATCCTGTCTGAGTGTCTGCTCCTGGGTCTGGTCGAAACTCTAGCCGTGATAAAAACGATTCCCACTTGAGAAGAGGATGGCTGAATAATCCCTGCCGCTAGGGAGGCATCGATGTATTTCTGCATAGTCTCTCTCTCCGGTGGCAACAGGGAATATAGACAACCTTTGGGAGGAGGTCAATGGTGCAGTCGTAGCGTCTGTGAGGTGGCAGGGATGTAGCTTGAGGGAAGTAATGTATCAAACTTACTAGACTAGACGGCCGAGAGAGTTGCTACCACTTGTAGCCCACATATCCCTATTTTAGTCAGGGAAGGGCCCTGAGGTCTTTTAATCAATTTACTGAATTTACAACAAAGAATACTTTAAGATAATGTTCATATTTATTTTATTTTCACTTTTGATGGTCTTGAGTCTTTTAATTCACTCTAATGAATTGTAACACCACTATTACTAGACTTTGTTAAGTTAACCTTTTTACCAACTACACTGTAATTAACATTTGAACACTTAGCATGTGCAATGAAATAATGTATTACTTATTCTGTATTACAAAATTATCACAAATTTATATCTTGTGCTTAAATACCTTTCTGAGTTCAGTCTGCAGCTTTTACCACTGTCAATCTCAGTGAAGAACAGGATTTGTATCCAGATCCAGGTGTCCAAACATGGCGTGGTCTCTGCAGCCTTTACCAGTCTCTCTGTCTCTGATGGCGATCACAGGACAAGCAGGGTACAGGAACAGCGTGGTCTCTCCCATGTAGTCCCATGAACTGATTAATAGTTAGCTCAACACTATATGAGAAATCGTCAGGCTTTCCACGTCGGAAAAGATGAACTGCAGCCTATAGTGTAAGCTGTGTTAGCTTTACAGTGGCTAAGAGTCCATTCACTTTGTTAATGAATGCTGTCCTTGCAAAGACTGTCGAGTTCAGGACTCTGTCCGTCAAGCGACCGTAAATAATTCACGCTCTCACTTCTTCTTTCCACGCACACTCTGTGATCCCCTCAGCTAGACCAATGAATGACCAGTATTACTCTTAGAACTTCCTCAAGAACTCCTAAAATATAACTAAACATCTGAATCTTTTTAAAACACATTTATAACTCTGTACATTTTTAATCTTTCATGAAACAAAAATATTTATTATATACCTTTTAAAACCTATTTATAACAACAACTGATATTTGTTTTGTTTTTTTTCAAGTCACAAACGATAGCTTATTATTATTACTACAAGCATAGTATTTCTTAACCTGACTACATACTGCAGGGCTGATGAGTTGATGGCTCGCAGGTGTGAGCAGTCAGATAGGTGAGCAGGTAATCAGGTCCTCAGGCAACCAGGAAGAGTTGGAGTAGTCCCACACCCACAACACAAAACACAGAGAGACAGAAAGGAACACCAGGGAGGGGAAAACACTAGAAACACTAGGAACTACTAGAGTATGGTACTGACCATAACAGAAGCAGAATTACAGCCGCTTTTAGCCACTAAAGTGCAGAACTCAATGGCGTAATCTGCATCTGCCTTGCCATAACACCATGAGACTCTCAGTTCTTTCTCCATACAAAGTCTGGTACACAGAAAATCCAATAGATCAGGCAAACACTGGCAGGCAGAAATCCAGGATGATGGCAGCGCATGCAAACTACAATTCGCCATGCATGCTGCCTGTGCAATTGCCCCCCTTGTCCTTTTCCCAACTTTTGGGTTTCTTTTTATCTTTTTATCTCACTTGTTTGATTTTTGTTTACCACTGTCAGCACAAAGGGGACCTTTAAGATTGAATTTGTTCATTCACTTCCTGTGACTGTAATTCTTATGCGACTTGATGACGCGCAATGTTCAGGTAACAAAACCAGTAGGTATACCAGAGGGAGTTCCGGGAGTGTAGTTTAATGTGCTTTACTGAGACATGGCTACACCAGGCTATAACTAGTTCAAACGGTTTGGGCCGACCGGGATTGTACCGAGAGCGGTAAGCGGAAAGGCGGGGGGCTTGCCGTTCTAGTTAACAGCAGATGGTGTAACCCGGGTCACATTACAGTATTACTGGAATGTATATTTTATGCGGACATTGAACTTCTTGCTGTGGGACTCCGGCCATATTATTTTCCCCAGGAAATCTCACATGCTGTTGTGGTGGTTGTTTACACTCCTCCCTCTGCTAACCAGACATTAGTGTGTAACATAATTTTCATAGCAGCACCATAGCTCGACTGCATCCAAGTACCCTCATAGTAATCTCGGGTGACTTCAACCACCTCACCATGGCAACAACACTACCCAACTTCACCCAGTATGTGAGATGTCATACTAGAAAGGCAAAGACACAGGACTTGCTGTATGCAAAGGTTAAGAACGCATACAGCTCTTTTCTTCAGCAGGTTTAGGGTAGCGTACACTAACAGACTCAATAAACTGATCTGCAAGACCAGTGACATTGTAGGGGTGGAGCTAGACTCTTTGACACCCCTCAAGACTCATTCCACCAAGATGCACCACAGAGCCCCACAGAAAGTCATTTCTGCCTGTGGCCATCAAACTCTACAACTCCTCTTTTAGGAGTGAGACACTTCAGTCATTAAAGTGTACCCTTGAAATGTTCTCTGGTTAATGTGCAATAATCTGATTAGGGTGCAAAACTCTGATTAAGGTGCAATACTCTGGTCAAGTGCAATACACTGGCTTGATCCATCCTTCTATGTAATCATTTATAACTTCTGTAATACTACAATCTTAAAAAACTCACTACTATTATTTATTCCATTTCTGTCGCACAGTATCACATACTGTGGCATCAATTTACTTTTGTCTATGTTGTCCTTTATTGGCTATATTGTATTATACATGACATACTTAGGCTCTTATTATATTTCTATTTTTTAGTTTTAGTTTTACTTATATATATATATATATATATACCAATATAAATATTTCTATTTCTATTTCTATTGTGTTAGATATTGTAATGTAATTAGTATTTGGCCGTTATTTAATCTCTTCTTAACCTTAATATCTTAATAACCTTCTCACCTAGATTCCTCACAGCAATAATGTCATTCTGCCTCTCTTCTGCATTATACCACTGATCACCTGATTTCTAAAAATGTGTTAAATTTGCACCTGCACCCAGTCTTGGGAGAGTAGCCTGTACATTCATATGTGTTATTCCAAATTAGATTATAAATAAAATATATATTTGAAAACCAGGATTCAGCAATAGGAGGTGAGAACAATTCATATTTTTCCTTATAGGTTAGTTTTTAAATTCAGTGGCCCAAAGTTATGAACAATGTTTCCGCTTTCATAAAATCACAAAAGTTCTGTTCTTCAGCTTAAAGGGGACCTATAGGCTCATTCCTAGCTTAATATTTATATTATGGAACTCCACTGGAGTAGCTCTGCATAATTTAAAATATCCTTTTGTATCATATAATGGCCCTTTAGTTGCAATGTTACATTTTACTTTTGAGTTTGCTAGGTTTATCATGCTGTGATATAGTATTTCTTTTTATATATTTGATCTATTTCAGAAATATTGCACAGCACAGTGTAAATTGAAATTGACCCTAATGTCATTTACTTTTTGGAAATGTTTATTTATTATATTTTATTAATGAAAGGAAACGGTTTAAGTTGTATGTTGTATAAATGTTCTATAAATAAAGATTATGCCATGTAAATGTCTGGTTTGTGATTAATTAGTGCAAAGATTTTTCAAAATACCAAATTAACTAATTTTAATTCAACCCAGGAACCCTTTTAGATAATGGGTGAATCAGTATGGATCAGTCTCAGTCATGACTGAAATCTGAATCTGATGTTTAGTAAACATTAAACATAACAAGCACTGTCAATTTAGTTTGGTTGGCATCAATGTACATTCAATATGTCTGCCTGACAGTTTACTGTTGATTCAAGGGCTGCACAATACAATATTATCAAAATCATAATAAAGCCAAGGGCAATATTCAAATCACAGAAGCTGAATTATTATTATTTTTTCTTTATTACAGTCCAGATGTTCTCCAGATGTAAGAACAGATGTTGTTTAGTACAGATCTCTACAAATGTCATCATCATGATTAAATTTTTTCAAGTCTGAAAAATCACACTTTCACACTTTGTGAATCATGTACCAATTGTAATATCTGAAAAAAAAACCCCACATATAATGGGTTTCTTAACATACTGTGCAGTCCAAGTTGATTCAATTATAATTTACAATTTGGAAACAGGATGTTGGTATCACAGGAGTCAGGCTGCAGTATCTGAAATGTAACAATGAGTTTCATAGATCTCCTGAACCAGGGGTAGAAAAAAGCATAGATCATTGGATTAAAACAAGAGTTACAATAAAGTAGCCAGACGGAAAATACTGAAAATACTGCAGTGGTTGAAATGTCCAGGCCCATGAGAGATGGGATATAGTAAGGAGAGAAACATATTAGAAACACAACCACGACAACACCAAGAGTTTTGGCTGCTTTTCTCTCAGACTTCT
>NW_023340095.1:23462217-23467897 GCF_004916995.1 Morone saxatilis | reverse complement strand
AGAGCAGGTGAGGCAGCACACAGGTGAGGTGAGTGGAGGCCGCACCCTCAGACACACACAGGGAAGGAGGAGGAGCAAGGGAGCAGGAGGGGAGCAGAGCCATGACAGTTTTTTTCTTTGTAGAGAAGGAAAAAACCCTTCATCCCTGCATCAATTACTGCAGCCTCAAAAAAGCATCACCAGCAAAAACAGGTACCCCCTCCCTCTAAATTCTTAACTTCTGTAGGTGATTCATCAAGAACTTTATTGCCATTCCCATATCAAGTTTCAGTGGAATCTCTAAGCTGACGCCGTGTTCTAGGCTCCTTAAGCAATGTAAACAACCGGCTGTAAAGGTGGCACAGGAGGGGGTGGAGCAACCATTTTTGGTTTGGACAGACCACAAGCACCTGGAGCACATACAGAGTATGTGGCAGGGTGGCCAAAACAAGGTTCCAAAACGCCCTCCTCCGGGTCTGCTGCACTCGCTTCCTGTGCTGCATCACCCCTGGTCTGAGGTCTCTTTGGACCTTGTCACTGGGTTACCTTCATCAGCCCAACGGTAAGCTGGTAGTACAGATTTCCGAAAATGGTCCATTTTATTACCCTGCCTGAGCTGCCTTCTGCCAAAGATACGGCAGAGGCGGTTCTGTCCCATATCTTTTGTTTGCATGGTTTCAGTTCTGGAAGGCGTTTTGCACTCTTCTGGGAGCCACTGAAAGCCTATGCTCTGGGTTCCATCCCCAGTCCAACGGCAAAGAGAGAGACACAATCAGGAGCTTGAGAACCCATCATCCTGGAGCAAACGGAGTATGTACACAACACCATATCATGTTACTCTACTGGTCTCTCTCCCTTCCAGTGTGCTTACGGCTAAGTGAAGATGGAGGTGGGAGTTCAATCAGCTCAAGCCCTTTTTCGACAGTGTTGGCGGATTTGGAGTGGGGTTCTACAGATCCTTCTACGAGTTTGGCGCTCATGGTACAGACCTGGGAACAGAGTGTCCTGACCAGCCTGGGATGTCGGGTGCCCATCCCTCAGTGTCCAGCTGCTGTGAACGGCATATCCAGCACAGACAAATGCTGAGTTAAACTCTTTTCGGAGTGACTTTAGTGGAGTAAAAAATAGGGTCACAAATAACCATATAACGGTTGACTGATATGAGCACCATGTTTCCTACTGAAACGCCTAAAAAGTTTTTAGTTCAGGTGTTTTAAAAGAGTCGGTTTAAGTGGCTTTTGATATTTAGCATGGAAAGATTTTGAGGAGTATCACGCAGTAGTTAGATAGTGAATAGAATTTCTGTAGTTTGGAATGGGGGAGCTTGGGCTTTGTTGTGGCTATCTTTGATTTTGCCATTGTATGACTAATACATTTAGTTTTGTCTTATATTTGATCTTAAACGCTATGGAAAATAAATCGGTGCATTTGTCTCTGTCATCACGGTATGTTGCATGTTCCACTGTTTGTGCTTGGCATGCCTCGAGATGGATATTCATGTGCTAGAATATCATTTGGTCTGTGAGGAATTAAAATATTACTACTAAAGAAGTTGTTACTTCAAGTGTGTCTGCATTGATTTCTGATCAGTTTTCATTTAATATGCTTGGGTGAAGAACTCAGCAGTTGGTAGGCAAGGCAAATGTATCTGATCATTACATCACAACATCTTTTTTTTTTGGTTACGGTAGGGGGAGGAGCAAGATGAGCTTTATGATGCAGAACTATAGTCAGAAAGCTGCCAGAGCTCAGCAGCGTCTCCTTTTCTCTCCTCTGATTATGGAGACCTGGAGAAGCTGAACTCTGCTTTCCACAACTAACTCAAACCCAGGAAGCCAGTGCAGCACCGTGCTGATACCATATTCCTTTACATCCTGCTGTCTTGCATCTCTTTGCTTACTGTGGCTCTGAACCTGCTGGTCATCATCTCTATCTCCCACTTCAGGCATAAATATTCATTTAGAACCTAAAATATAATGTCAAGCACTTAGCATTTAGCATTAAACATACTTGCATAGTATTACTCTAGCCACTACAACGGAGTCTGTAGCCATCACTGAACGTATTGAAGCTGACTGTTCTCTAACTTTCTCCTCTACTACAGACACTTACAGTACATTAGTAAAAGTACAAAACTGGTTCTTATACTGTGTTGTCATGTTGGATTTTGATGTTCACATCCTGGCTATTTAAACATTTTATTGCATGTGCTCTAGACATAATTAGTTTATTTGACTGTTCATAATGTTGCAGATATAATAAACATTTTCATGACTTCCCTGCTACATATAAAAAATATGTTTAATGATGATATTATCTTTCTCCAGGCAGCTCCACACCCCCACCTAAAGCCTTCCTCCCCTCCTCTCACTGCCGTCTCAGACTTTCCTCGTTGGCCTCCTGCTATGGCCGCTTCAAATCCTCTTTGTAAGGGCTGCTGTTTGGAGCTAATGTGGGACTATTTTACATGCTCTTTTATCATTACATCGCCTCACAGTGGAAACATGGAGCTGATAATCATTTATCACATATCATGTTTTATCTCAATATTTGTGATTTGTGTTTATCCTGTCAACTTTATTTACAACCAGAGTCACCACATTCACAGCAAAGAGTGTAGAATCTGTGTTTGTCTGTGTGGCCTGTTAATCTGTGACCGTTTCTTAGTAGAGTATGCGTAGGTTGTCCGAGAATACAGGTCTGAGAATCGTTTGCGATAACATCGCCCGAGTTTAAGATACCTGCCATCAGGATGTAGTAGAGTCAGTTCTTCACCCCCTCTCTTCCATCCCACATCGTCTATGTCTGTGACCTTTGTTGGCCCCTCATTCTCTGCAAATCATCTCAGTTATTGTATTGAAGTATTTGTTCCCTGTGTCTCGAGTCTCCGAGTCATGAGGTCTCATATGCAGTCTGTCCTACACTCCAAGGGCGCGCTCGTCTGCATTCGCATGTAGCGATATCAGTAAAGTATCGATAAGAGATAAAGCAGCCTAGAACTGCTTTGACGCTGGGTCGTGATCTCTTGTTCACTAGACCTTCTGCAATACTTGTTTCTGTCTCTCATGTGACGTGTATTCATCCATGCAGTCTCGTAGGTCACACAACACCATCGACTGCCTATCCCTATCCCGTAGAGTTCCACAACCTATGTCCCGGTCTTCAATCCATTCTCAGTCTACTATCCTATCTCACCACCCCATCAGGAGATCTAACAGCACTACCCACACTAACACACACTATTTCCAGAGCACTATCACAACTCAGTCACACCTGAACTCTCTCTCTTGACGCCAGAGCTGAGAATGGTAATTGTCATAGACTGTCATCATATTATTTCTGTAACTACACCGAGATGACCTAACTAACAACCGTTGTGCAATAAAAGGAACAAAGTAACAGACAAAGTGAAAAGACCAACTAGCGACTCTAAATGCAGCTTAAAGATTGTATCCACTTACTCAATGCTAAGCACTGCACACCCTGCTGATATAGTCCTGTGTGATTATTTTTTTAGCAGCAATTCTATTAAAGTGTTATCACTCCAAGATATACATAATCCAAGCCGATTTTGGTGCCGAGACCGGATATAGCCGATTTTACGTGAGTGCGCGCGTTGTATATAACTCTCAAGACCGAGTACCAGATAACTCTCACACACAGAACCGATATAAATTCACGGCTATTATATACACTAAACAGTCCGATTTATAAACAACATAACAATATCATCCTATTCTGAGAAAATTAAAAATTAATAAATCCCAGATGGGAACATCATTAGATCCTAATTTTGATTGAGCTATGCCCCACTAGGAATGAATACATACTTCCTTGCACATGGCTTCCAATGTAAATCACTGTGCAATAATATCACGAGAGCCTTTCTTCTCATTGTTATTAATTAATTACTGAAAAGACGCCATGACCACAATAGACACGCTGTAAGCTAAACTACTATATTTAGTTGCTAGCAAAGCACTATCGCTAGCTAGATGGGCTAGCTCAGTTTTGTTTCATTCCAATTGTATTTGAGCAGCTCCATATCCGAAGGGTGCTAATGTACAACTATTCTATTAGCATTTGTTACTGTAGGCTAAGAATCATGAGACCTTAGGAGTGTAAAATTATTGTTTATATAAAGTGCATTGCATCTTATTTTCCTGAAATTTAACTTACTTGGCTTGAGACATAGATTGGTGTCCTCTCACATTAAACAAGGACAAGCTAAAGTAGGATAGTGCGTGTGGTTATCACGGATGTGTGTAGGAACGACCCGAATCGCGAGTCTAGATAGCGGTAGATTGTTTGTGTATATATGCGTTCTATCGTCTAGAACGCCACCGCTTAATAAAACCTCGTCAGATCTGATGCCACATTCTACGACAGGCGACCGGTGAACACAGGCGCTGCCGGAAATGCTTAACGCCCTACAGAACAAACATCGGTGATTTATATAAAGAAATCCTGAGACCGCGAATAAGTCCCGATATTTACTATTTTCTTTCCCCAAATATGATTTTCGGAACCCGAATTGTTTAGGATAACATTTTGGGACGGAAGGAGATCCCATATACAGTAACGCTTACACACTACCATATAAATATGAAACATAATAGACTCCGAGAGTTTATAAATAGTACTGTTTAATGGGAAGATGTTGCAGATATGAACCGATTTCGTCCAGACTTGAGAGGATGTAACACTTATGATTTAAATTAATTATAATTCATGTCTTTTATCCCCAGCATTAGTGGAGATGCTTTACGTCCAGTACATTTATTCCATAAAACATATATTCTTCATTTTTCTAGGGTCACTACATTGGCCAATAATTACTAGCCAACGATAGAGAGAGAACCTACCATAGTGGCGTCATCCATAGGACTGTCTTCTTTGGTGTTAAATGACCGAGCTGCGAGAACCTCTTCTGAATCGTTACACCATCTCTGGCTGAAACATACTGACATATTTCGAAATCACCTCATATATTCTATCACACTTAACTTGAATAATCCGAAAGACTTGAGAGATGAGCCTTACGTTATATATTAATATATCTAGTGAGATGGAGTCCGAGGCAGATTGTTATGACCCCGAATCACATAAGATTCTTCTAGATAAATAACTGCGGAGGATTAGTCGTATACTGATATATAATCACACCACTGCCTCTCCTTGCTACTCATATAATTCTTCGAGTGCTATTGATCATTTGCCTATTCATTTACGGAAATGAGTGTCCACTGTGAATCCCACGATTGTAAAACTATTTCAAAACATCAAATCATGACTAACTTAGCCCCAAGCAAGAATAAGTTAATGACTGAAGACCAATAACCACAAGTCATCTGATGAAAGGGAGCATGAATCGTAAGCTGTAGAGTAGAGCCCAAGAACAGAGCCAGACATGAGAGAGCGAGGTTCAGGCTTGAGACCTGTAGCTGAGCGCTCAGATTGGAATTCGACTATGTAGACCATTAACATTGCACTCCTATAGACTTCTGAGACCTACTGTCTTTGGCATGACCAGCGTCATGTTGATGTTTGAGATTGAATACCTGATCTAGTCCCTGGTTCTGTGTGTTGTTCAGGTATACTCAATTATGTCAGGCCCACGCCCGCTCGCCACTGCGCGTCCGCACACATGCATGCACACGAGCCTCAGCACACTGCATCCAGTTGCGCGCCGACATGACAA
>NW_023340095.1:23459427-23462117 GCF_004916995.1 Morone saxatilis | reverse complement strand
CAGGTCCATTTACCATTTAAATGAGGGAAATGATAGCCAATAATTAATTGATTGAGTCTATACTATTAATTCAGAAATCAGATTAATAATTACATTAATAACTACAACCAAAATCATTAATAATAGTTAAAGTGGAAGGATTTTGATTTCTGCATAGAAGAAGTTGGTATCACCCACTCTTGTACGAAATTAAATAGGCCAGCATGTAAAAACACAAGCATTTATTAAAGAGATATAATAAAAGCAAACAGAGGAAAATACACTATATACAAGAAGTGTGTGTGTGTGTGTGCGTGTGTGTGTGTGCATGGGGGGGGGGTGCGCCAGAAAAGGAGTGTTTGTCCTCTGACCTGATGCTTCAGCTGAGCATGAAACACATATTGGTTAGAAACAAAGAACATGGAGGAGCGGGTGGATTGGATTTCCCTCTCCTCGTGTGTGTGCTGAGGTTTGAGCCGTTAACCCCGTTAGGTTATCTGAAACTGTCAAAAAAGTGAATGAGGTGGATTGTACACTTTGTATAATTATTTTATTTTCAGTTTACTTAAAATACATGTTTGTTGAGTTAAAATGTGTTTTTTTAATAAAGTCAATGTAATTGTGTCTGTTGTTGTATGTACCGAATAATGTGTTGTTTACTCACAAAACATTTAAGTTAAGTGAATTAGGATTGATATACTTCTTACATCCAGAAGGGGGCAGTAATGAAATGCCAGCTGCCGTAAAACACAAAGAAGAAGAGGATTAAGACGCTTCAGACTTCTCGGAGTTAACTTTGGCGGATAACCTGCCGTTGGTCTTGGCTTTCAGAGTTCAAAAAGGTAGGAGGACATATATTTTCCCCCGTACCTATTTTTGTAGTATCTTCATAATGAGCATGAAAGTATTAAGTTTGTGATACAAGTCATGATATTTTTGGCGTGCTTGAGTAACATTTTTACAGTTTTAGAGTGCAGGTAGAACTGTTAGCTTACTTAGGTGCCCATCGAGCTCCACCAATTAATGAACACATTACCACCAAACCATTAGTCGGTGTATAAATATCATTATATAACTTTATATTCAGTCTATAAACGTTAATCTCTGCAGACGACAGCAACACTGTTTACAGGCAGTTAACACCTGAGTGCTGGCGAGCACGGAGAACTTTGTTTTAACTTGTCTGCGTTTAACAGCTAACGTTACCTCTGAAAAGGCCGCTTTTGTAACCGAATGTCTACGGTTTGAAAATGAACACGACTTTTACTTTCGTGTTCTTGTCTTCTTTTAGATAGCAGGCTTATTTTTACATGTGACTGATTGGTATCAGTCGTTTTAGAGCTGTTGAAGCTACTAACTACAAACCCATTATTTTCCTGCTGCTGCTTCATATTAAAAGCTTTCCCTCGGCGAACCAGCGAAAGACTTTTATTGTGAAGTAGTACAGGAAATAGAACGTGTAAGCATGGGAGTAAAAACAAGCAACAAGCGTTTAGCGAACTAGCGGTTAGTGTAATGTTGACTTTAAACGTGCTAAAATAAAGCACCGGTAAGTGGCTTGTTGCGCAATACCGATCAAAATGTTCTCAATATGCAGTAGGCCTATAACATTACAATTTTTCATGGATGCAAGCCAAGACAATCAGTCTATAGCCTACATGACAACACACACGCACACACTTAACAATTTTTGATAATCCAATATGCTATAGTATGAAAAATATAAAGCAACACTGACATAGGAGGTTGCATTGGCTAAAGTTGTTTGGATGCACGTTGTTTTATGACAAGGAGCAAAAGCAAAGTTGTGCATTACAATGCAGAAACGACAATAATTGGCACCAATCTGGGGCACTTACAAGAGCAATCAACTGAATAAATGCCAGGTATAGCCTATCAGAGACTGGCACGCAATCAGTGCACTTGCAAATGAGAGCCTGCAGTATGACCGATCGTGTGACATTATTTAACCATCCATCTACAGCAAATACGATGCGACAGATACATCATTGAACACATACACAAAGTACATTCGCCTAACCGTGCAAACTGGCCATCTCTGATGATTATGCAACAGCTGTTGTTTATATGGTTATATCGTAATTCATTTAATTATTCTGAAAAAATAAGCTACAGGACAAATAATTTTGGATCGTTTTCCTGCTGCTGTTTGTGTTTTAGCAGCTGTGTCGGATTCAATGTTGCTGTTTATTTTCATGTCCGATACAGTTCTTCTGTCATTCTGAATGTTAAATAGATTTTGACAGTTCGCCTCCCCGCTGTGCTGGGTAAATAATGGAGAGTTTAACAGACCTCCAAAAGATAATAATTCGTTTCAGTCCTTTTTGTGTATTGAATGTTCAAAAGAGATAAATGAAGTTAGGCCTTACTGGGCCAAGGTTATATGTCTTTGTCGCGCTTCAGCCACTGGGCGAGGACAGCGACAGCAGAGAGCCCACACAGGTAGGCCTACTGAGTCGCTTGTTCCTCCAGTGCGCGCAGAAAAGCGCTGAACGGAGATGAACGGGAACCCGTTTTTTTTTTTGGGCTTATTTTAAGCCTGGCCATCCCCATTTTTTCTGGAGGGCCCACCCCACGAATCCCAAATCCTTGGGCCGGCTAGTGCCATGCAGTATGCGCCGAAAGCCCAAAGAAAGGACACATTGCACAGTTGGCATGCACACTCCTCTTATGCACAAAATTCACCAATT
>NW_023340095.1:23453489-23459327 GCF_004916995.1 Morone saxatilis | reverse complement strand
ACATGAAATAACAGCAACATTGAATCCGACACAGCTGCTAAACACAAACAGCAGGAAAACGATCCAAAATTATTTCTCCTGTAGCTTATTTCTTCAGAATAATTAAATTAATAACAATATAACCATATAATAACGGTCATATTGCAGGCTCTCATTTGCAAGTGCACTGATTGCGTGCCAGTCTTCGATATGCTATACCTGGCATTTATTCAGTTGATTGCTCTTGTAAGTGCCCCAGATTGGTGCCAATTATTGTCGTTTCCGCATTGTAATGCACAACTTTGCCTCTCCTTGTTATAAAACAACGTGCATCCAAACAACTTTAGCCAATGCAACCTCCTATGTCAGTGTTGCTTTATATTTTTTATACTATAGCATATCGGATTATCAAAAATTGTTAAGTGTGTGCGTGTGTGTGTTGTCATGTAGTAGACTGATTGTCTTGGCTTGCATCCATAAACCCCGCACACACTCTGTTCAGGCTCTTGCCCGCTCCACCAGACAAAAAGCTTCATCCACCAAGCTGTCAGGAAGCTAAATTCTCTCCCCTCTCTCCCCCCAGCCACATCCTCCAGGCTGTCAGGAAGCTGACTTTGACTTTGATATTGTAATGTTATAGGCCTACTGCATATTGAGAAAATTTAGATCGGTATTGTGCAACAATCGGGAGATGGGGACCCCCCCAAATATTGACAGGTATTTCGCACACTGATTAAAGCCAATAAAAGACCAAAAAGAAAAAAAACAGTCAAAGCATCATTGTGACCTCAAAATAATCTTTAGTCATAATTTACAAATGAATTTGGCGATTACATATTTCACACACACATGTTGATACAATGAGTAAACAATTAGCCACAATTAACAACAACTAGCACAGGATGAACGGGCTTTCATCTTTCCACCTCATCCATTCCACCTTTCACTTCCTGCCTCATTCTGACGAATTAATCAATCAATCATTAATCAGTTCAAAAATATATATTGACTGAAATCAGAATATGTATTGTATTGTTATTGATATAGTATCAATAACTTCCATTCAGCCAAAAAAGACACTTTATACCTTTTATATTATTCCTTCCAAGTACCACATTCGTTACATGAGTCTGAACAGACATGGACGTAAACTGCTACTTGACAGGCATACATTTGCAGGGCGGTAACTCTGGTTTTAATCAGGCTCCCAGTTCCACACAGTACCACAGTGCTTCCATTCAATTTACACGTGACATATCATGTACAAATGCACAAATAAAACCATGAAAACCATCAATCACATAACAAACAAAAAACATGGGATTAAGAACATTTCATACCAAGAGCTTCCATTCTTTCTGCAGTATTATCAGAAGCATTGGTTGCTTTATTATTAAAGTACACTGCTGTTCAGGTTTTTAACTATGATTGGTAAGATAAATAAAATGACAGCTCTATTTGGAAGCAGCAAGTGGTCTTTCACTGCAGTCTGTCACACACTGAAGTCACATGTGCATCTTGGCAGTGGTGGAAGAAGTATTCAGATGCTTTACTTAAAGCAGCTGTGATCGATAGTTTTTTGATAACAACGTAACAAATGACAATGTGAATAAGTTTGACAGTGTCAACAGGGTTGCTTGTAGTGATGAACCTAACGAGAATTATCAGTGAATCCGGAGCCCCTCTCAGCTTTACAGAGCTCTATAGCAAATTTCAGCTAATTTTTTAGCTTTCCGGCTGCCTCTTTACTGTTTTGATTCCTCTCACTGCTCTCAAAGCATAGTACATACTTTTACTCAGAGCAGGCAGCTGTTTTCAGTGAAAGAGGCCTAAAAACCCACTGTCTGGGCAGCTAACGTTATCATTTAGTTGAGTATCGGTGAAGTCTGTGCATCTTACGAGTAGTCCTTCTGTGACCTTACCCACTGCAGGGGTCAGGGTTGCACACTCCTCAACTTCCAGTTAGAAAAGTTCAGCAACTAATTTTGTCGAACTGAATTGGTCTTAATTTCAGAGATTTTCCTGCCTTTTAGTGAGGTTATGGAGTAATTTGATCCAAAATGGGGACTGGGGGAAGGGGGCATTGAAAAATGGCACCATCTGGAGATTCTGATTGGCAAGTAGCTACATTTACAAACAGTCACACTGTATTAAAAGTAATATTTTTCAAAGACAGTGAATCCTGCAGGAAACAGGGAAACAATTTACATTTTATTAAACTAAATTGCCAGCCTAGAGAGGGAAGCTGAATTATTTTGTTTGGAATTGAATTTTTGAATTATTTTTCACACACATATTTACTGATAGGCGAAGGCATTTTATCTTCTGACACCTATATTCAACTAAATTGAGCTGATAAATAAGAGCTCAGGTTCTAGGTTAAATTCTAGGTTCACATTATTGGGGAGCCTGATTATTCTAACCCAACCTCTCTTAATCTCATTAAAGGTCAGTATGTAGGATTCAGTGACATCTAGCAGTGTAATTTTAGATTGCAACTCTGTCACTTCACTTTCTCCTTCAAGTGTGAAGGAGAAACTATGGTGGCTGCGAAATGGGCAAAAAATGTGAATGCCTTTGTTTGAACCCAGTGTTTTGTTTGTCCCTTCTGGGCTACTGCAGAAACATACTGGTTCGAACATGGACTCTACGAAGGGTGACCTATGCGTTGGTCATTCTGTTGATAAAAACGTACTCATTACTAAGGAAAGAAAAACATGTAGAGAGAGGTTGTTGGTCCATCACGTCTGGACAAGCCTGCAGTAACATAGGGCAGGAATCCATGGAAGGCGTTATTCCATTTATTCCATAGATTCTCCTGAATGGACCTCCCACTGGACCTTTAAATGTTAAATGATATTTTTTATGAACATTTTTGACATTCATACTCAAGTGTTTTTGATTTTGGTATGTGTGTGTGCCTACAGTCCTAGACTGTGTGTCTACATACATACTGTGTGCTTTGAGCTCTGGAAAAAAGCTTGATGTCCAGACTTACATCAGACTGAACTTTGTGTAAAGAGTGAGAGGTGGGTATGTTCGCGACTGGAAGTGAAGTTGTCTTTTCTAGTTTCTCATAGAACTTAAAAGTCCAGTAAGAATGTGCCATTAGGAAACATCAATAAATGAACAGCCAGCTGAAATGCATCATTCACTGTCCACAGCTATCCATCTACATGTTACTGTGAGGTTTTTCAGAATATAGTTTTATAATAGTCTTTGTTATTATGTTTTTTGGGAATGCATTCCAGGACATGATGCGTATAATAAAGCTATGATTTAAGATTGGGGATATTTAGTTTTTTTAATTGAGACAGCACATTTCTGATTGTACTGGATTTATATTTTCAAGTTATGTTTACAGTATTAGTGTGGATACAGTAGAAAGTGGACTAGCCAATCCAGTGGTTTTTAGAATTGGAAATACACATTCATTGTACATAACCTCAGAGGGTGTTGTGGACCATAAGCAGCTCCACAAGACACAACACAAACACACACATAACCAAACAACAACTTTAATTTTTTCTCTGGACACTGAACAGGTCTCAGTGTGTTGGCTCATTATCAGCTCCTGTTGGTGGTCTACCTCTCTTTGCAAAGAAAGTTTTCACACCTCCTGTCATTAGCCTTCAAATGATGACATCACTCAATCAAAGGTGTGAAAAACATCATCTCCACCATAATGCAGCGTCAAACATGATGCAATCAATTGCCTAGGAAACAAATGATTCATCAATGTAAACAGGCACTTTTGTTTGGATGAAAATCATGACCCTGTGAAAAAGAACACATGATGCAATCATTGCTTCAAAGGGCAATTCATCCAAATCACAAAAAATCTAACATACATATGATAACTTAACTTAAAATATGAAATTCACATTTTGAGCATTTAAAATACGAAAGAATATCTAAATGGAATGAAAAACATTCACTGTATTGAAACTTTTGACTGGTGGTATTAGTATGAACTTTGCAGTACCTGCAACTACATCTCACACAGGCTACATACTGGATATTTTTTTCTGATGTCATGCAAAAGCATTCCAAGTGGTCCATCTTTGTTATGGTGTGTGGTTCCCTTTTAGATAGTTGACTTTCACCCCAAAGTCTCTTTCGGTTCTGTGTATGTGCACCTGTAATAAGGTCAACAAAAAATCTTGATGGTTGGCAGTGTAACCTTTGCCCTGAAGACAACGGTAAGACCTCCATCTATCTGAAATCCATCCTCCATTCTTGTCAAAATTTAGGAGACTACATGGGTGAGAGACATTTGTAACACTGCAACAGGCTCCTGTTTCATAAGAAAAGTGGAGAACATTATTTTTCAGTCAAATGGCCAGCTGAGGTTATCGGCACATACCAATAAGTTCTGAAAACCTTCAGCCATGTTTGCATGATGACTGAAGCCTTTCGGATCAATGGTGTGGATCAGGGAACCATCAAGAGGACAGCTGTGATTGTAGAGGTCCAGATTGTGGACCCTGAACTTTAATCCTGCAACCCTGCTGTCATTTGCTAAGAAGTGTGCAATCTGCCATACCCCTGGGACATGAACTCCAGAGGCCAACTGCTTCCCTTGTTGAAGAAGTATTAAAATGCTAGTTTTGTTCAGTTAAAAGGTTATGTTGTGCTGGAATTGTAAAATATAGAAAAGGCAAGTTTAGCTTCAAAAGAGCAATTTCGTATTGACTTGTTTAGGTGTTATGTTTTGTCTTTATGTTCATATTGTATACGGCAGAAAGCTGTGTCTGCTCAAATTGATGATAAGTTTCATACTAACTGCAGTTCAATTGTTCCTGACAAAAGCTATGAAAGAGCAAGTCCATGTTGACCTGTGATGAATAGGTTTTATATTCATGCAGTTATGTTTTTGTAGTTGTATTGTTACAGTAAGTATGGTTGCTAATTGCATTTTATTGTATGACAATATACTATAGAATATCTTAACCATTTACCACCCCAAATAATACACCTGAAAACACAGGCCAGGGAGAAAACTGGTGTTAAAATTTCTTGTGCTGCTGCCTGGCTGTAATCAGATGTGGGATTAAGGGTACCAAATGGAGCCTGTCTCTGAGAATTAGAATGTTGGCAAGTGACAGCATTTATATACTCATGTCATACAGTATGATTAATACGTAGACATATAGTTGAAAATCTGTGTGATCATTGGAATAAAAAGTGTCAAACTATAAGTGAATTAGTTGTGAGTGAGAACTCACTTTAAAATAGGGAACATATTCTGAGTTCAAAAGACTTAATTTAGAGTTATTTGGACAATATTAACACTTACAGTTGTGTTTTCTTATATAAGAATACACCATATTTATTAGTGTTATTAAGGGAGAACGACTATTCTTGTGGTTGTAAAGGCCAAACTGAGTGTATTAAGATCACAATTCATGTACAACAATTTCCTTAATTACTATCAATAAGCAGTAATTAGGAAGTTAAAAAACTCTTAGTTAATGGCCTAGTAGTTGTAGAATAAGGCATTAATAAGTTCAGTATAATGACTAATAAAGAGCCAATGTACTACTCATATGCATGCTAATAAGCCAGTAGTTAATGGTTAATATGTTTATCTTAACATAAAGACATTTTACAAATTGCTTTAAGGTCTTGAACATATGCAACCTACAAATAGCCACATTATTTAGCCTGGTGCATGGAGGTTGTTATGCAACACTGTCACACAGACTGCTCTCTCCCTCCCTCTGTCCCAGACACCCAGACAGGATATCACTGCCTCTCTTTCCCATTCCCCTCCATGAGAAAGCACTTGGCGACGGGGGCAAGGAAAAACTGCCTGTTAAAAGGCAGAAACAGACACACAGACACACAGCAACAACA
>NW_023340095.1:23453178-23453389 GCF_004916995.1 Morone saxatilis | reverse complement strand
GTAAAAGCAGGTACAAATATGGAATTTTATTGTTGAATTTCCACATTGGTGCAGTAGAAATGCTTGATATTAAGTATATACTTGTATTCTTATATGTGTAGAAGTCAAATATACCATCCATAGCCAGGAATTATTTAGCAATATATTTTCACTGTACCTCAAAAGATGCCACTTGGAGGTACAAATATGGAACTTTTGTTTTGGCATTTCT
>NW_023340095.1:23452533-23453117 GCF_004916995.1 Morone saxatilis | reverse complement strand
TTCATCATGGGCGCATGAAACACTTTAACATATTTTATTTTAAATGTAGGTTTGAATTGGGATTTTCAGCATCAAGTTTTCAATTACATGAACTGTTTTAATGCAATTATATAGTATAACATCCAACTTTACACAGGTTGAATGATTTAGCAAACCACATTTCATAGTGATATACTGTATATCAGATGAACTAGCCAACGTCAAAACATGTATGTAACATGTAAAGAAAAGACTCAAGTAAAGTAAAAGTATCTCAAATTTGTACTTAATCACAGTACTTGACTAAAAGCACTTAATTACATTCCACCACTGACACAAAGACATATGCAAAGCACCCGGTAGATTCAAATGACTATAATTAGGATTATGACCAAATAATATATATATATTACCACCCCCCCACAGACACACGGGCATGGGCCTGCAATCTACAAGTGCATGACCATATTAGAGGTGTTGAGAGTGCTGCGTGTTGAAGAATGCTCTTTATTATTATTTTTGTGGTGCATCACTTGACTGTATTCTCCTTTAAATATGTTTTAGTGTTAGGCAACATGGGCCAAGTGAGTGCCCTGCCGTGGGGG
>NW_023340095.1:23450320-23452483 GCF_004916995.1 Morone saxatilis | reverse complement strand
AATACCTTGAAGGTTTTTACCAAACATATAAGCAAAAAATCCAAAGACTTGAGTTCATCCAGGCTGGAGTCTCAAATGGTCTCAGAAACTACACCTGAAAGAGGCTGGCACCAGACAGAGGTGAGAATTAAATTTTTTCCTAGAACAAAATTAAAGACATTTTTGGAAAGGCCTTGTCTTTCCAAAAAAATGTCAGTGTGAAGATTATAAGTGGCTCCAGCTGTGAAATATTGACCTCTGAACCTTAACCTCAGGGCATATTTGAAGGCTTGTCATTCAGCAACAGAATAGGCTACAGACATGGGACCAACTGTTGTAGAAAGCTCTTGACTTCAGCTATGTGACTATATTCATATAAATATAGTCACCAAGTGGGGGCACTGTCAAGTATGATCAAAATGAATTTTCACCAATTTAACAATTGCATATTTAAAATCTGATCACATAAATGTGTTTCCCACGCCTTTAAATCTATCAGTATACTGTTAATTTAATATTTACAACTTCCATTTTTAGGAAATGTATCATTAAAAATAGAACTACAATTCCCTTGTGCCGCGCCATGCAGCTTGATTAGTAGTAATAGTTCTTCAGGTTTTCAAAGTACTGTTGAGAATAGGGTCGTAAAAAGATATATCTAATGAATATATCAAACATTAAGTGCAGCCGAATTAGTAATTACACTCCATCTATATGATTGATGTTAAGAAAAAGTAAAGATGTTGGCTTATGTCAGATATACTACTGTTATTCTATAAATGTGGATTTGGGTTAGCTAATTCTTCCGGTTTGCAAAGTAGGGTTGTAAAATAGGGTCGTAATATCATACATCTATTGAATATATCAAACATTTAGTGCAGCCGAATTAGTAATTACACTTTATCTAGATGATTGATGTATACATGTTTTTAAATTCTCTTTACTGAAATACTGTTTCTTATGTTTTATGATTTAAAGTGCAAGCGACAAGAAGTGACGTCATTCACCGCGTCTCGTTCGCGGTACTTGGTAACGCGGGAGTGGCAGTGACGTTAAATATTCATATTTAACATATTCATATTTCATATTTAATTCTATTTAACGGCACTGGCAGTGACTAAATTAAACCAACACAAATACAGGAAATGACTAAAAGCGCTCTGTCGTCCAATGGTTTGTATATTTGAATGTTTTTTCAGTAATGATTTTAAGAAGAAATCTACAACAAACGCAGAGGAATAAAAATGAAACGCATTCATGATTGTGCTTATAAAATCACGTGATTTGATGAATAAGATATGCATTCATCTATACAGAATATATTACCGTTTGAGTTATATAAAACTCTCAGTTTAGAATTTCTAGCTAGTAGAATTTGTCTGCTGTCTGTGGACAAGTAAAATATTACCAGAGGTTCTGTTATAAGTATATAATAGATGGAAAAACTCTTCCTAATAACTATCCAATAGGACGGATGCTCACATCGTCCATTAGAGCCGAAAGTCGTGCTTAGTGACACAAAAAATATTTCCAATTGAAATACATGAATTTGAAAATCGTGCTTGGTGACACGAAAAAAGGAGAAATTTCGTGTCCTAGACCACGAACCAATATATTACAAGATGTGACAGTGTTGATCAATAAGAGATATTCCAAAGGACATTACAACAAATTTCTGGAAAAACTATTCGGAGATATGATGAGATGAGATGAGATAAGAAGACATATATAAGATATAAAGGGTCAAACTTATGATAAAAAAAACATTAGATCAAAATTATGAGATAATCATTGTTTTCAAATTTAATACACACAAGAAAGGAAAAATACAGTAGTTTACTTTACTATTTACAGTACTATACTGGCTATTGTGATTTTATTTACAGTAACCCTTTGTCTACTGTGATTTTCTACAGTAATACTTAAACTACTGTGATTTTGTCACGTGGACAAGGTTTTATTGTAAAATTTACAGCATTCTACTGTAAAACCATACACAGTAATGTTACTGTGTTTACTGCAGTAAATAACTGTAGATTTCACAGCCATTTTTTACAGTGTTTGTTATTTTACTCTATTGTGTAAAAAAAACATTATGGAATGTTGCAATGATTTTGATGATTGTTCCTTTATAATATCTTATAAAGGAATATCTTATCTTAGATTTCACAGCCATTTTTTACA
>NW_023340095.1:23446593-23450220 GCF_004916995.1 Morone saxatilis | reverse complement strand
GATAAATGGTGAAATCTTCCCTTTTAGGATTTCACAAATTTAAAATTAAAAGTTCACGATACAACGCTTAGGTGTTAGCGCAAAAAGCTTGATGTCTTACCTAAAATGTCTAAAACGCTTTCACATTCAGAAGAAGTGTCACAAAAATTCAGTGGGACAAACAGCTCGCAACTTGGCAACAATTAAGTTAATTTCCCCTTAAACTTTTCCCCTTAAAGTGCCAATCGAGGCTTTGGCGAATCGGAAGCCAACTTTCAGCGTGTTGGGAGACAAGTCGAAAGTAACTGCATTTGGCCTTTAATTTGATTTGCATACATGCTAATGTGGCTTGCCATTGAGGTTTGTGTTCCCCCTTTACAAGAAATGATTTGGCAACATAGTTTGCATTTTCGCTTCCTCTTTATCTTTGAAAGCTTGGTAAGAATGGAAAGCCAAACTGTGTAGACCTTTTCGCCCGTTCAGCCATCCTCGCGAGCGCCGAAGGTTTAAACTGGCCAGACTTCATTTGTTTACTTTTAATACCTGTTTGCTTACCATTTCATTCCAAAACATTGGTGGACACACTGCAGTGCAGCTACCAAAACTGCTAAAACACAACCAGTACATATATATTATGTTTTTTCCTTGTAACAGCCAAAAAGATGAAGAAGCTGCAGGCATTGGAGAGGTCACTGAGAAAGTAGAAGAGCTTGTACTGGCATCACAGAGCCTACCAGATGTCACTGCAGCAATCAGAGAGCTCACCAATGTGGCTGCCACTCAAAGAGTCATACTGAGTCCTTCCCAGCTACAGACCATCAAGCACGGGTTCTGCTGTGTTGTTTGTATGAGTAAGTATGCAATAGATAGTAATTGTCCCACATGTAAAATGTAAAAGTGTTGCCGAAGCATTATTGGCTGCAAAACGTGTGGAACAGTGTCAGGAGACCTCTGTGCACTGTGCAAAATGTAGAGAGAACACAGCAGGCACGACATATTTGAAGTTAATGGTCTGTCAGAGGCATTTTCTGTTCTGAGATCCCTTTTTGAAGAGGAGTAAGATTTTGCACTTTCATACTCACAAATAGGCATATTGTGTTTGCGTTTGTTTATCAATTCAAAAATTTGGGTTAGAGTTCTTCTACTATTGATGTGAATTTCTTAAAATGTTTGGGCTAGATGATGTCATATTGGTGTGAAGAAGGAAGTTGAAAATGTGACCACTGTTCTTATTGACATCACTGTTTAGTTATATTAGTATTATACATTTGTCTTTTAATCTTCGCAACACTGGTTTATTTCACCTGGAATTCGGTGAACATTCCATGAGTCCACCATCCTTGTAAGACCAATCTGGCACAACTGGCCAGTCAGGTTGGACACACAGTATCTCACAAGGATACTTACTCTCCCACCCCTTCACTCACAAGGTTGTCGTCCATGTCTAGTTCCTCTTGATCCACCAACTGCAGAAGGGCTGTCTTCAGTGGATAATTGACACGATTGTTGACCTCAGGCCAGAGTGGTTCAACTATATGGTTCTGAAATTGCAACAAAGATTTGTCATAAGTAAATTCGTTCTGGTGGGTTAATGAAAAATATATATGTTACAGTCCATTAAGGAAAAATGGTCATTATGCAGAATTCCAAGTAAATCTTTAAATTTAAACCAACCAAAACCAACTCAGCAGTCATTATGCATAATTACCAGGAAATCTGCATATTGACCACCTAAAACGGTATTATGTGCATTGACCGCTGAGCTAGTAAATTGAGAGTTTTTCCAGGAATTCTGCTTAAGGACCATTTTCCCAAATGGACTGTAACATAATAAAACATCATGTAACTACAATATAAAGTTTGAATAAACTCCAGTGTGCTTCTACAGTTGTTTAATGTTGAGCTGTAACCAGATTAAAAAAAGAAAGCTGTTCTTGGCCAAAGTTAATGTTATGTTTATTGATATGTTTACCCTAACATTTAGAAAACCTAGCAATAGTAAAGAAAATTTATATAATGTAACCAAGAAAACAGTATGCTGCTGAAGCAAACCCAATAAAAGTAATAATAATAAAAGCAGGCATACAACAAGTACTGTGTTACTGAAGCAACCACACAAACTATTGAACTGTACCCTTGTGGATGAAGTCTGCAAATAAGGCCTTCTCTCCTGATTATGGCGATGAGATGACAGCTGCTCCTGCATGAAGAGCGTCAAATAAAACTCCTTGCCATGATCCACTCGCACCTGGTCCCACATACCATAGGCAAGTACTGCAGGCCTATTGGATGAAAGAATCATTTTTAATTTGTGCAAAACTTTTCAAACTTAACCGTTCCAAATCAGTTATTCTCAGTATAATATGGTTCATAACAATGTAGATGTCCAGCAATTATCATTTAGTCACATTCTATTAGGAAAGCAGTAGCCATGTGTATGCAATATGTATAACTATTTCAAAGGCTTAAGGGATAGTCTGGTATTTATTTGGGAACAATATATGTTGTTATTTCGTCAATTGCAGCCTCTCTTTTTTCTCTCATGTCTGAAAGGCATAATATAAATTGATAGGTGGTTTCAGGTCAATGAATAGAGAATAATGTCTGCAGATGACCATCGCAAAATAAATCATTTTACTGTAAAGCAGCCTTTAAAACCAGAAAGAGACTACACTTGTGTCATATCATGGTTATTACGATATCCAAAATCCCAGACCATATCTAGTCTCATATCACGATGTTGATATAATATTGATATATTGGCCAACAAACACTGTCATGAAGAAATGACAGATTATCCCTTTAGTGTCCACAACAAAACATAGGCTATTACCTGAAAACATCTTCATAGATGAGAAGGTTGTTTTTTATAGGCATTGTAGAATGAGCAAAAACGTTTTTGCTGAAGCCATCAATGGCTAAAACATGGGTGACCCCAAACATAGCCAGTTTTTCATTTTGGTCCATATGAACCTTGTGACTCATGTAGTCAGCTTGATATGGTATGGGGTTGAGATTGCAGGCACCCTAAAAGAGAGAGGAAAACAATGTAAATATTTAATTGTATACAAAATCCCATTAGTCCTATATACACTGCATTGGTTGCAGGTTTTCTAAATGTTACAATGCCTATTTGTATTGTCCCTCTCAAATAAATGAATAAAATAAAAAATGATGGCATTTTGTCTGGTTATACTATTATAGTTTTTAATCTTATACGGGCTAAATAACTGCAACTAAACAAATACCAAAAAAACACACATTAGCTCATAGTTACACAGAAATTCCACAAGTAACAGACAGTAACATACCTGACGTCTTGCTTCATGGTAAGGCTGATGCATAGTTCTGAGCACTGATCCAATTCGTGTCTCCGCTGTATGCACTCCTTTCATAGCGAGATACCCCTTTATCATCCTTCTTCCATATGTAGGTCCCGTCTAGAAAATAACAAATTAACATGATTTCCATATTCCAAAATCATATCAGCTGATATATGTTTATCATGAAATTAATGCAGTGTGCATGCATGTGGGTGTTTGTGTTATGGGATTTGTCAGTGCTGTGAGGTCTATGTTTACTGTGATTACTTACAAATAGCCTATGGTAGGCTGAGGCTATTTATTTTTTTTTAATTTATTATTTTTT
>NW_023340095.1:23441985-23446493 GCF_004916995.1 Morone saxatilis | reverse complement strand
TAAGAGTAATTTATTTGAGGCAGATGACAGCCCAACTAGAGCTGGGGTCTGTCCGAGGGTTCTGCCTCTTAAATTTATGTTTTTTGTGGCTGCTGTCGTCAAGTGCTTGCTCATGGTGGGAACTGTTGGGTCTCTGTAAATAATGTTACAAGACTGGACAGACTGGTGAGGAGAGCTGGCTCAGTGGTGGGCACAGAGCTGGACTCTCTGGTGACAGTGGCAGAAAGAAGGACCCTGGACAAACTGCTGTTATGTTATGTGATCTGCTAGTAACCAATCAATCTTCTGTAAATAGAGTGTCTAACATCATATTTGTACCAAAATAGTTAAAATCCACCCTCAGAGGTTATCATGCAAGTGATGCAAATTAAGCACAGATTAAACGAGAAAACAAACATCTATTGACTGAATAGTTTGTTTTTTCAGACCAAATCATATTCCTCAGCCGTCCCCTCATTTTATACCTAAGGTTTTTATGTAAAAAGGAATAGTGTGTATATGCACTTAACCCAACAGCTCTTCTGTTTCCTAATAAAGCATTCAAGTTATAAGGAGGCTTCAACCTACACTATTTACATACTCAAGACCAATAACATTTTAAAAGGAAGAAGATGATTTTGAACAGCTTTTAAATTGTCAATTTGCTTTTACATTTAAATCTTTACAATCAACAATTAGATAATTAATAATTAAAGATAATTAATACCTCTGAACAAACTCCAGCGTTGTGCTGGCTTCCACCTGATACTCTAGGTTAAAAACATAGCAACAGGCGAAGAGAGCGGCCAAGGCAGTGGTAAAATTAACCAGGTGAGCAGCAGGTGGGATTACGACCCTCCCCTCGATCGACAGCATCCATGTTTTTGCTGTCAGGATTGTCTCTCCTTAGTAAAGAGAGACATTACAAAAATTATATTTCATAGCAATACAGAAAACTATTTATAGAAAAGCCTCCGAATGTAGCTTCAGATAAACTAAAAGTTTTTTAGAAACACAGAACATGAATACTTCAGTGAATCAATGAACACATGCAGGATTAAGAGGTATGAAGTAATATGCATGAACTAGAGTTTTCGTACTCCACATAACTTCCTTTTTATATATATATATCTATATAGATATATATATATATGTATTCTTTTTTACTGTGTGTTGATCACAGGGGGCGCGGTAGAGTTTCTATTTCTACTCACACAATTTCAAATACAATGTTAATTATGTGGTACAAGGTGCAAGCAGGAGATCCTGATGGTGCAGAGGCAGTGGATTACACGACACGAGCTGCATTCACTAATGTTTCCAGACTAGACTCTTTGCTTGTGCTCTCTATATTCAAAGGATTTGTTAGCATTGAATGTGAAACTTACCAAGCATGATGATCCTTGGAGTGACGGGGAGAGACAGCTGGGCCTCTGCATCTGCAGGAGTGGTAGTCACCTATGAATGCCAGTAAAGATAACAGTTATTTTAAACAAACTAGACGGTATATTATCTCTAGAAAAATAGAATAGAAATTTGTTGATAAGAACGCAATATGCCATATTTTTTGTTGCTCTGATGGTTTATGCATGTTTACACCCCTTGGAAATAAAAATATGAACAAAGTGCCACACTAACCTTATGCCAGGCTTTATCAATTTTCTCTTAATAATTAAAATATTGTGCACACAGTTGACAACAATGACTAAACCCAGCATGCTCTACAAAAGAATTGAGATAGAAGCTTGCACCATGTGGGTCATAGTGTGAGATAAGGTCTATCAATGAAAAAGTGCTCAATCACCAATAACATAAAGGTGTCCTCAAACTATATACCTGGCCTGAAACCTATTGTGTCAAACTATTAACATTAACTACAAACTCCTAGAAAGACAGAATTGCCAGACGCAAATCTGCATTTACTTGAACCCAAGTACAAGATGCCATTGGAGGCTCGCAAACCTGCAATACAATTTGGGGGGTGTAAAATGTTTCACTCTAGTCAGGGAAAATTATTCTGGTAGCAATAAATGTGACAATTAATTGTTGAAAACGGAGGAGGAGCTTACATCAGCAAGGAGAAAAAGTGAATCCTTTTGCTCTTTGAAGTGTGCCAACATCACAAGCATCGCTGCTAGGCCATCAGTTCCTTCTCGGCCCTCCTTTAGGGCTTCCTTCAGAACAGCTCTTACTTCCTTCCTCCACCTTGTAATCTGACTACTGAAGAAAACCATGAGTCTTTTACCCTTTTTGTCCAAGTCTTCGTTCAGTCTTCTGTATAGTTCAACACTGGTGAAGTGTGACAACAAAAACTTCTGTGAAAAGAGAAATGGCCACTCTTTACCCACATCCAGAATGCTTGGGGAAGGGTTTGCATTGATGTAATCCCGCTGTTTGGCATAAGTGATTGCCATTAGGTCTTCTACCCTTCCTCTCTCAGCGCCCTTGAGTCCCTCTCGGCTGAATATATCCAACATCTCAAGCTTCTTTTCCTCTAATGAAGCTGATGTTTCCCCATCTGGATAGTCCTCTGGCTGCCAACGAACACACCCATAACTGTCGACTCTTACACATGTAGCTACTGCTGGCTGGTCATCACCATTCTCATCATCTCTCTGGGTGCGTTTGGGCTTCCTCAGATGGGAAAGAGTGTTGCCTCGATTCAAATATTCTACTCTGGTCTTGAGCTGATTTATAACACTGAAATACCCACATCCAATTAGCTCCCCCTCTTCAGTTTTGTCTAAAAAGCTATTTGGATATTTTTGAGTTATAGCTTTTGCCACTACCACTCACTCTCTGCGAGTAGGGTTCAAGGAATGCTCTCTCATCGCATCAACGGTGACTCTCAGTAAGTGTCGGCGATCCTCTGGAGATGGCATCTCACCAGCAACTACTGCTCTTCTAAGAGTTGGTCTCACTTTGTTCCATGGCACCTCAAAACTGTCCACCCATGCAGAGATGGGACTGGTGGGTGATATGGGGCATGTGCTGGAAGAGGCAACTGGCAGTGGCTCGGGCGATGACGGGCTCAGCTGGGGATTGGTAGGACCTGCATTACACACATATGAGAGAAAGCACACAAAAGGTTGTGACCAGTTTGATACCACAAAATAATGTCCTCCAGATTTTCTATATAACCCCATAAAATATAGGTCTGCAAGCAGTTTGAATATTGATTAATCTGTCAATCATTATCTGAAAAAGACTTAGATTCTCTGACATTAAAGTCACAAATTAATGAGCAAAAAGCAAACAAAATTGCAGGAAAACAGTTTAATATGCCCTGTCATTATGAATTCATAAATCTGATGAAAAACCTCCCATCTAATAAACTGAAATCAGATAATCTGGACTTGTTTTTTACAAAACGATGATCAAATGATTGCTTATTAATTTAGTTATTGGTTAATTGTTGCAACTGTAATCTCACCTCCTTTCAAGGAATGAAGAATCTTTCTAAACTGAATGGGTGTGAGCAGATGTTTGATGTCATCTTCTTGAATGAACTCCAGATCATCTGGTCCTTCAACACTTAATTTGGTCACCAATTCATTGACCAAAGTTTCAAGTTTCTCTCCATCTAGCTGTGGTAGCACAGTCTGTATTGCGTTCTCAATGGAGTCCATTACTCATTCTTCTGAAACACAGAATGATGCAGAGCAACAAGGTTAAGACCAAATTGATTATATACAGAAAGAGGGTAATAATCTGCAAGTTTGTCTACAGTCAAACACTTGTACTGTGCTTCTGAGTTGCTTCGTAAGCAATACACACCAAGATCCACAACAGGCACAGACTGATACTGCTGAACAACAAAATGCACTTTTGACTCATTTATCAGTATCAACAGTATTTTCCCAAATAGCTACCCTGTGTCATTTTGGTCCACTACAACAGTCATGCCTCTTTTGTACAGAGTGCCTTTGAAGGTGACAGAGGGTGTTTCAATAGTGTGTTTTGGGCGGAGACCCTTGAGACTGACAGCTCTCTAAATGCCAATCTGGTACAGTTGGTCATCAAATTTACTTGGTTGGCCCATTTGCAGAATTGGTGGAAATAAGCTACCAGCATGTAAATATGCTTGTAGCAACTGGTGTCGTTCTAAGGTACTGCAGAGGTTTTTAAAGTTATGCAGTTTCCTTGCACATTGCTTAAAATAAGAGTGCTTACTTTCGAAGCGCAATGTCTACAACCTAATGAGGGGACCAAACCGAAGAATGAGTTCTGGGTAATGGACAAGATAGTGGTGCTTGGGTTTTAGTGTCTTTTCTGGGAATGTGGCAGTTCTTAGCTGGATGTATTCCTCAATGAGAATCTTAAGATATGCTACTTGGTTGGTATGGAGCTTGGGTGCACATATCAAATCCACAATTTCTCTGAGCTTTAAACACAACTGCCACACCTCGTCATCAAGTGGATTTTTAATTCTGTCTCCAACCAGAATAGGAAAGAGACGTAAGAGGCACCAGCTCTGAGCAGCATGCCCCAGCTTATCCCCATCAGATTTTAATTCAATTCAATTCAAT
>NW_023340095.1:23439570-23441960 GCF_004916995.1 Morone saxatilis | reverse complement strand
TTATTTGTATAGCCGCCAATTCATTAACAGAGTTATCTCAGACACTTTTTCAAATAGAGCAGGTCTAGACCGAACTCCTTTTAACATTTACAGATGACCCAAACATAACCACCATGACAAGGCACTTGCGACGGGGGCAAGGAAAAACTGCCTTTTAACAGGCCAGAAACCTCGGACAGACCCTTCGGCTCTAGGTGGGTGGTCATACTGCCTTGACCAGTTGGGGAGAAAGAGAGAGAGAGAGAGAGACAAGAAGACAAACAGATGTCAGCAACAACAGCAGCAACAACACATTAACAGTAATGATCGACGTGACGTCATCACGAAAAAGAACGGTGACACGCGACAGCAGCAATGTACCGGACAGCGAGCAGCGACAACAGCACCGCAGCAACAACATGGGCCAGCCTTCGCTCCCCACGTGAATGAATGAGCCTTGGCGGCCCATGATCCTGTCTCCGGTTCAGCGCTTTTCCTTCCTTGGACCCCTTTTGATAGGTACTGACCACTGCAGACCGGGAACACCTCACAAGAGCTGTAGTTTTGGAGATGCTCTGACCCAGTCGTCCGGCCATCACAATTTGGCCCTTGTCAAAGTCGCTCAAATCCTCACGCTGCCCATTTTTCCTGCTTCTAACGCATCAACTTTAAGCCAAGCTAGACATCTTGTGCTGGACACAAAGACATGAAACTGGGTAGGTCTGGCTCTAGGTAAGATGTCAAGGGCATTTGATTATATTTGATTTGATGAATAAATGAAGTCATTTTTACTCAAGTAAAGGATGTAAACAATGTTTTTAGCTAGCTAGCTAGTTGGTGGTGTATAGTATATACCATGTACACATATTTATTAGTACATACAGTAGTTATATGTAAGTATACAGTATATATTCTTCATACACATATGAAATAATATAATATGCAAAACAGTACAGACTGTAGTTTATGACAAGGGTTAAAAGTGGTATTACTAATACCCCTTTAGTATATAAAGCTCAGATCGACCACCCAACAGTACAGGAGACTATAGGTTAACGTTAAAGAAGTCATAACAGTGACCAAAATGTTTGGACTACATTGTTTTTGACAAAAGATTCTGTACTATTGATGTGACCTGTTGTTCAGACTTTCATCCAGTCAGATGTCTCGTAGATACTTTCTGTGAACTCAGATTATATCAGCTATGAAGACACATTATTTTTCTTACCATATTCAACTCATTTGTCTTTAATCTGACCAGAAACAACAACCACCTGCAGAGGATGTTGTGGCAGCTGAGAGTGGGCAGCACCTCGGCTCTCATAGGTAAGTATGTATAACTGTTCTTCCCCAAAAGAAATCCCGGTGGGCAGCCACCTCTGTCCCCATGGAGCTCTTCAAGCTTTTTTTTTCACAGCAAAACTATCCAAACTTTGTGTGACAACACAACAAAAATGCTGAGAAAAATATTGCTGCTGGCACGAAATGTATGTGGACTCCAGTTACATCTGAAGAACTGTGCTAATACATGGGGCTGGTGTTTTACATGGGTGTCCTCAATCTGCCAAAAGTCAGTGACATGTGGCGTGTGCAAAGCACCTTCCACGTCCCCTTTCCTCGCAAGGTCATGTCCAGAGACAGGTTCCTCTTTATATCTTGGAACATGCATATGAGTGACCCTGAGGAGGACGCAGTGAATGACAGGAAGAAAGGCACAGAGGATTATGACAGCCTGCAAAGCTGTCTACCACCCTCATCAGAACCTGGCTGTGGATGAGTGTATGGTGGCCACCAAAGCTAAACGTGGGCTAAAACAGTACATAAAGCCCAGCTGATCAGGTACAGTAACCCCCCCCCCAACACACACACACACTCAGTCACTCTCAAGTTTCTTCACAGATCTGAGGAACAAAATGTAATAACAGATCTAATTCTTTCACCCTCTGTAGAAGATTGATGGTGATCAGAGATGGCCACACTTCCACAGACTCCGAAAGGAAAGGCCGCCTGCTGCGTTGCTTTGCGTTTCAGTCCAGGCTCCTGAGTTTGGTGAACTCGTAAACCTGCAAAAAGCTGGTTTTTCATAAATTTGCATCTTCCTGTTTATTCTGTGTATAAACCCCTGTGTGTTTCTGTGTGTTTCTGTGTGTTCAGGACGCTCATGAGTTCCTGACCTCAGTCCTGGACCAGATAAGGAGTCTGTCCCCTCACCTGCAGGTCATTGCAGCCAGCATGGGCAGGAGGTACACCTGCCCTGTTGACGATCACCTGGTGTTCAATATGGAGCATACCAGGACAATCAAGAGAAAAAGCAGTGTAGAAAGTCATCACATGCATGTTTGTTGTGGGAGTGTCACCGGGGCCCCCCACAGTGGGATACTGTGCCCCTCTTTGTCCCCCTAACAAACGGT
>NW_023340095.1:23439297-23439432 GCF_004916995.1 Morone saxatilis | reverse complement strand
CTGGATCTGGTTCCTGGAGGATCTCTGGAAGAGATGCTCCAGGAGTATGTGAAGGAGACAGAGTTGGAGTTCAGCTGTGAGTGCGACGGGGCAAATAGGCATTAGAGTAGTGACGGTCCGTGTATCTTTTGGTCA
>NW_023340095.1:23434118-23439197 GCF_004916995.1 Morone saxatilis | reverse complement strand
ACAGTGATAAAGCAAAGAGAAAAGGCGTGGCAAAGTATTTTACAGTATTTTTTAAGTACACTCACCGCTCCGCTGAAACATCACAATTACAATCCAAATAGTTAATTCACATCTCCAAAAACGCAGTTGTACTCTGATTATGAATCAGTTGAATTTTTAATTGAAATGGACTGCAGATATGAGTGAAACTGTGTAAATGTAACTCCATCAGACTGTATAACTCTTTGATAAATAGATGGCCTGATGATAATAATGATAATAATAATAATAATAATAAAAATAATAATATAATTAATAATAACTTTAATTTATATAGCGCCATTTAAAGGACCCAAGGTCTCTTGCTCACTGACTTAAAAAGACATGCTAAAACAAATTACTTATAATTTGCCATTCATCTTTTGTCACGGCTCCAGAGCCAGGTCGTGACAAAATACAAAACAACAACAAAAATGCAGTTTATTTTATATATGACAAACATACAGGAACAGGAAAATACATACATGAAAGGAAATGAAAGGATTTATAGAATTACATATAGAGTCATTAAAAAACAGACAATAAATATTAGTGTGCACGCATTTTCTTTTTTTTTTTTTTAAAGGGGAGGGGCCATACAGAAAATCAAAACGTGAAATGTCCCCACAAATCTTTAGTGTTGTTTTACTGGAATGCATTTTTGGTTTGCTATTCCTCCATTTGCTATATGTCTAGTGGATATGATCCTAAACATAAGAATGACTGGGCCAGCCTTTGTAACTGTAAAGAACCTTGGACCTGAGGCCCCCATCCCACCCCTGCTCACTCCACTACAGGGAATATATTCATAGGTATGTTTTCATTATTTTATAATCACCTTAAAATAAAAATTGTTGTGTTTTTGTTGCCACAGGTAACCTTCCATGGTATCCACCATGTTGAGTTGCCATGTTTCTACAGTAGCCCTAAAGTAACAAACCAAACACTGTTTTTTGCGGGTTTTGCCGCCACAGAATGTCTTATTTGCACTTGGAAGGGGAGGGTGAAGCAAGGGAGATGCGATCTGCAACTACACCACTAGATGGCACTAAATCCTACACACTGGACCTTAAACTTCTTAATCTGTTAATTAGCCCTAGCTTTGCTGTGTGTCATTCCCTTTCTTGTCTGTTTTCAACTGTCACTATCCATTAAAGGCAATAAATATATATATATAATATATATTTTTTAAATCAAGCAAAGATGTTGCTAAAAAAGGGAAAATGGTTTGTCGAAAATGTTTTTAGCTGTTATTTCCTAGTATTTAATATAACAATTTATAATTGAGAGCAAAGACAAACCAAGTTGAATTTATCCCCTCTTTAATGATTGCCCTCTAGGACGCACTGTAGAGCAGCTGCAGCAGCCAAGAACATTTACAAAAAGTCTTTCTTTGCTCAGTTCATAAACACGTCTCACACAGGAACCATATCCATTATCATTGACTGTACTGTGCATGTTATGTTATTTGTAGTAGTTTGTACTGTGATTTACAATGATGTGTTTTAACCAACATGTGAAGCCAATTTGTGGACAATAAAGATTATTATTATTACAAATTCCTTGTATGTCAATAAAGCTTTTTTCTGATTTTGACATTCGTCCTTCATGCAACTATTTGCTGGCCCCTACACTGTACATTCCATTGACTTTAAGTTGACTTTATATCATTACAAAAATGTAAGCCCCAAAATGAATTGGCTACCATTTTGATAATTGTAAATGTTTTTTGTATTTTGTATCATACGTCAGTTGTTTTAGACAGGTATTATAATAATTTCCTTTAGTGGAAGATTTAGTGGTAACATCTGTATAAAGAAGATGCATTAAAGGTAGTCTTACTTTATTCAGATAAATAACACATTTTAAGTCTGGAGAAATGCTGCATATAAGTGTAATATACTTACTAGTTTTAGTTTAAGAGTCCTGCCTGAGTTGAAATTGGTACTATAACCTCAATTTACCTAAGTTACCTTAACAATAAATACTTGAGTTACTTGTACTCATCAAATATTTTTTAATACTTAAATTGTTGGAGGTAATAAATTTAAACAGTTTAAGGCAATCAGTTTCCTCAAACAATTTGAGTTGAACTAACTCCTCCAGTTATACATTGTATAGATCTTTAATCTCATTTCTAGCTCTTAGTGACATTAATAAACCTCTTACAGGATCAACAACCCCAGAAGATTTCAGTTTTGTAATACAATGACATTTTATTGTCAATAGAACAGATGTTCAAAATCTAAACTGTATTGTATGTCTACATGTAAACACGTAACACTAGTAATAAAATGTAGAATTTAAACTCTCCATGAAAATGTAGAGTTGTGATGTCTTTAATGTCAACACATTTTTACAAGCATGTCTAATTTTTGACAGTTTAAGACCATACATGAGTGGATTCTGAAGAGGCTGAATGATCACTACATACATAGACAAGAAAACACACAGTGGGTACGGAACAGAGAACATGTTAAATCTCTGAGTGATCAAACTATAAAAACAGGCAAAGACGAAGCTGATGAGTGAAATAAAATGTGGAGTGCAGGTATCAAAAGCCTTCATTTTGGTCTCTTTGGAAGCTTTTGAACACACTGCCAAAATTTTGACATAAGTGAATGCAATATAACTGACAGGAGCAGCAACAGTGAAAATGAGGCCAAATACCAAATCGTGAATAAGTGACACTGTTCTGTCTGATGAACAGGAAAGTTCAACTACAAGGTGATGTGCACAAAAAACTTTGTTGATAATAGTCCCACAACGCCTTAAATGAATAGTGAATGACAGTAAAACTCCAACTTCTATGAAAGAAACTGTCCAAATAACAAGAATGACCTTTTGTACTATTTTTTTGGTTACTATGACATTGTAATGTAAAGGCTTGCAAATACATATATATCTGTCATATGCCATTATTGTTAACGTTCCAAATTCAATAGCTACATATGTATGAATGTTAAATATTTGCATGAAGCAGTAATGGGCAGATATTTCATGAGTCTCTGACAAGATGTGAACCATCAAGCAAGGCAGCATAGATGTGCTGCCATATATTTCATTAACAAACAAATTACACAGGAATAGATACATGGGCTCGTGCAGATTTCTGTCCATATAAATAATGACAATAAGTATGGTGTTGGAAAAAATAACAGATATGTAAAACAGCATTGCCAGAGTGAAATACAAGTACTTTAACTGTCCCATGTTACCATACATACCCAACACAAATGACATAATCTGTGTTAAGTTTTCCATGATTCCAGTAATAAGACAAAAACATGCATTAGTTAATTTGTCTTTTGAGGATGTGTGATTGCAAAAGAGCAAAGCAATGTTAAAGTCCAAGTGTTTCAAAAGTTAGTGGAGACAATTACTACGACTAAATAATTAAAACAATTCTTTGTTATAGAATATCTGCAACCCTGCACATGATAAGCAGCTTAAACAACAGATGAATCAATGGTCATAGAATTTAGTTATAGAAAAGTCTGGTTCTTTTACTAATATATGATATTTTTAGTAGATAATTATCCTATACCAAAACATGTCCAGAGATTCTGTAATTCAGAACACCCATTAAAAAAGAGCTAAGAATGAATGTGATGTTGTGATGTGTAATTGTTATTTTGTATATACAATTTTGCCATATCAGACAGATTCCAGTCATCTTACAGATTCCGTTCTCCATCTGAGAGATTGGCAATCAACAGAAAACTCAAGAATGCTATAACCTCTCCTCCCTACTGAGACAAACAAAAGCGATTGCATAACCTTTATACTGATGTTCTGGCAGTAACACAAACATAACAAGCAGAACATGACCAATCAAAACTGAGATACAGTTCCTTGTAGAATGCAGCCATGTTTGGGTGTAGAAAGTACTGTTCTGAAAGTCAAAAGTAAAGTCTTAAGCCATGACTCTGAATTATTATTATTTATTTTTTTTACAGTGAACTCAAGTTCAAGTCCTAAACTCTGAGTCCTTTTCACCACATAAATGCAGATTCATGTTTTTGGTTAATGTTATAACAGAAATGTTAATAACCTCATTGTAATAAGGAATTGGGGCTTCCTCCTGGAGCCAGGCCTGTGAAAGGTCTGGTGGCGAAGCCTGTATTCATGGAGCCACCAGTATGTGAGGCCACCATGCACAAAGATGGGTGTTGAATGGTGCTCTCAATTATTGAATGTTTATTTGTCATCAATGATGGGCAAACTTTATTTGTGATTTAATTTGTGATTAACACTGACGAGCCACCTGTCTGTGGGCGTGATTAATAAAAGTCCTCCTGCACGCAGCTGATTGCGGTTGCAGTGTGAGTGCCATGTGAAGCAGCAGAACGTCTCTCGTCTGTCTTTTTCCTCCAAGGTCGGTGCTATGAAAATTGGGTTCACAATGAGTAGCTGCTGTAACGTGCTGCTCTGCCAACAATAGGCATAAGGTTTTGGTGCAATATCAGTTGTGTCGCAAAAACTTTGAGATACAACTAAACTGCCAGCGATCAAACTGGGGGCACTCCAACCAAAAACAGTGCAGAGCAGGTGGTGACTGACTGGTGAAGAGCTTATTGTCACTGTATGCACTCACAGCTGAAACAGTTCAATACTGAAAACCTTGACTTGGCTGCAGGTGATACCAGCTCTCTTTCACACTCACTGTTGTTGATCTTTGCTATACATGCAGAAAAATACCAAGATGTTGCATAGGGGCTTTGAGGCGTGACTGATTGCTCATTATTCTATGAATACTGTTCTTGGCTACAAGCAAAAGTTAATGCTGCAGTTTAGTTTATATGCTATTATAGTTAATGTTAGTGTTGTCTCAAAGTCATTTTATATTTCTACTACTAAGTGTTGGAACCTTTAATTTACTTGAAAAATAATACACAAGTAATAAAAATAATTAATAATAATCGGGGTGATACTGGAGAACACACTAATATTACCAGTGGCACTGGTGAAGACCATTGACATGTATCTATAATGGACAGAGCTTCTGGGTCTGTGAAGTGAAGCCAACATGGAAGTCTCTTAAACCTGCATTCTATGTAA
>NW_023340095.1:23433950-23434083 GCF_004916995.1 Morone saxatilis | reverse complement strand
CTATGTAATGGCCAGCAGGGGGAATTTCATGGGCTGAAATAACATACCGATACTATGCAGCTCAGTAAACAGTTTTCTTATGGGTTTATGGTCTTAATCACTAGACATTGTCATCACTGATGGACAATGTCTC
>NW_023340095.1:23425843-23433850 GCF_004916995.1 Morone saxatilis | reverse complement strand
CCAGGGTTCGAATCCGACCTGCGGCCCTTTGCTGCGTGTCATCCCCACTCTCTCTACCCCCCTTTCCTGTCTATCTTCAGCTGTCCCTATCAAATAAAGGCAATAAGGCTATAATACAAGATTGTGTCTCACCAAGCAAGCATTGTTTCCTGCTACGAATAAGCCGAAACTGCACAGTCAATGAGAGCAGCTCAACTCGCAGTATGTCACCTCCGCTGGCTCTGACAAACCGTAATGGGAACGAGCATAACACCAATCTCAAGGCTTCAAGCTGGTACTCCATAAACCAATGGGTGATGTCATGATAGGTTGACACTTGGTGAAGACACAGACATGTTGGTACAGCAGACAGTGTTAAAATGAATGATTTGGCATCCATTGGGGTCTCCCTGTGGAGGTACCAGCCACCAAAAAGCAATAAACTACAGTATATCACATGTCTGCAACAATGCCTTGCTGTCTATGAGATGTGTGTGTCATTATGGACTGTGTAACCTTGGCTGGAGGAACAACTGAACAACATTTTAATGTCTTATTTCCGTTTCTTTTTGCGTGTGTGTTCCAATGTATGTCACTGCAGCCACGGCAACCCAAACACAAAGTGCCAACTCTGGAAAACCTAGCAACAGGGATTGAACACACACACACACACGTATGCACACACACACACACACACACACAGAGGGCAGTCTTTGTGAGGGACACAGCAGGTACGTCCAATGTTTTCTCTTTTATGTTTAATTCTGCTTTAACATGATACTAAGCTGCAACGATAAACTAAATAAAACACACAAAATCTAAATCACCTTTACTTACATAACTTTTCGCAGACAATACTTTTTCAGGTATATTTTCAGGGCTCTAATCCTTTACCTCCTCAGTGATGGTTACTTACAATGTTTGTGATTGAGGAAATTAAGTTTATGTGTTCACTCATTTAGTCTGAATGAAGACTACCTAAACAGAAAGCTTGATGATTCATGACTTTTACTGGAAGTTTGCTGTCTTCTGTGATTTATATCCATTTGTTGCATTAAAGGCAATATTGTCCCTGTTATAGTATAGGCAGATGGGCTACAAAATTCTGAGGTAATGAACTGCTCTCTGCAATTACTTTACATATTAGCACTGCTTTTCTTTTTTAATCTTAAACTTTTTTTGCACCCAGTACCTCAGTAAAGGTTATTTGTTTTACAGACATTGTATGTATGACATTTGGAAATGTCTGATTTTATATACTATTAATATCTTTGGTTGCCATTTCTGGAAAATTGCTAATGGTTATCTACTGTTTACTATCTACTATATGTATAACAACATACATTTAAAGATTACATAACATGTGAATAAGATATAAAATGTCCTAAATTTATTGAAGTAATGAACTCATTTATTTTTTGCTTAAAGCTGCAGTAGGTGATTTAAAAAAAAAATTAAAAATCAGGTCGTAAAACAGTGACACTGAGAAGGAAACTCAACAAACAACTATCTTCAAGACACCAACCCAAATCGTCTTTCTATCTTTCTCGGCTCTGATTGGTTGTTTTCGTTCAGGCTCGTGAATTCTTGCAAATACCATTAAAAGCACTACAACGAGCCAGAGCAACCTAATTTTTTTACAGATTATTTGTCTCACATATTACGATCAAGAGAAAGTCAAAGTTTTAGTAAATATGACTAAAAATTATTTTTATAAAAGTTACTTACTGCAGCTAAACATGAACCACAAAATCATCTGTAGTTTTAGTTGAGTGAGGTACAAGTGACTTAGATAGAATGACAATATGTAGGTCCTTCCACAATTGAAGGACTAGAACATTTACCACAAATCTTAAAAAATAATGTACACCTAGATAGGTTGCCTCTCACAGTAACATACACATTGAGATATATGTTAACACTTACAGACAGACATAAGGAGAAAACAAACCAAATCAAGTCAGTATTATCCTGATATAGCACTATCAATATCTTGCTTACTTTGGAATTTATGGAATAACATAATTAAGTCTTATCCTCCTTGAATCGCCCATCCTCCAGGACGAAATGACATCATGAAGGATTTGCCTCTGTCCCTGCTGAGCCGGGGGTGTGGTCGATTTGTCTCGTCCAACAGAAACACAGGGAGACATTATGGACGGCTGGACGTTTGCTTTACACCACAGGTTCTCACACAGTCACAAAGGCTGTACTATCTTTAATGTTGGAATACATATTAGTATTGTACAGCTATTAGCACCAAAATACACTTCAAGAGTAATTAAACCCCCAAACCCTAATTTTATCAGCTTATATGTTGTTGATCGATTCAGGTCCACATCTATTTGAATTGGTTGGAACCCAGCTATTGAGTTTCGGTATTGGCTGATTTGGTGGCAGGTGACGTGGTGGCAGTTTTTGTCACCAACCAGACCCACGCCTCCCCGCCCACTCATAAAAACAAATGTTTCAGCTCGGACAACTGTGGCCTGCTCTGTAGCCATAGGCTGACATTCCCCCACAGACAACGAAGAGGTTAATCTGTTTGAGCTGGTAGCTTAGCTAACGTTACAACACAGGTACCACACAGAAACTAATACATAAGTCCTGTGACTTTGCTTCTAGTGACTGTCAAAGCTCCTGGACATGGACAGTCTAACAGCAGCTGTTTGATTAGCATGTTAGCTCTGACAACTAGCAGCTATATTCCTGCTGTTCTGAGCTTTCGTCAGTCTGGTCACGATTTAGTTTACAGTTTTGGTATTGGTCAGATTGTTTGTTTGTTGCTGGATTACTGTCTTTGTTATGGAATATAGCTGAATTAAACCTTCTCACAAAGGTGAAGAAACCCATGAATCCATCAGTTAACGAGTAAATCAGTTTATCCATGAATGAATTAATCCAGATCAATCATTTCATTCATTATATAATCAATAAAATGCATGTATTGACCAATAGGATTACTACATCTGGAAGTCCCAGGACTCTCTCTTGCGACTGTCCAATGGAGGCCGTCTGCTTGTGGAGGCAGAGTCAACCCTTCCAAAGACTTACAGCACTCGCAGGGGGGCACTTCTGCTGTACTCCCAGGTAACTCTGTGTGCGCACACTAGTACAGTTATGGCCAATAAGTAACAAGGGACATTTGACTGGGCACAGTTAACAAGACAGATACAACGGCCAAACCTCTACTGAAAACATTATATGGCACTACACACACCTTTTACATACAGAAACCTCTGGATGATTTCTTCCACCTTCCTCTGTCCTCAGGACTTGGTTACTATGGAAACCAACTGTCACTCAGAAACCAGAAACAGGAAGCAGCGGGTTGTTCAGCAGTACAGCCAACATATGGAACAGCAGCTGAGCACACTCAAGGAACTAACGGCAGCCATTTTGAACTACAGCAACAATCAGGTAGGTGCAATACATCAGGAATAATACGAGATGCACAAAATTGCAAATGGACCAAAAGTACAGCCAGTGTTTGGTTTGTCCATTCTGGGCTACTGTAGAAACATGGAAGTTCAACACACTGGACTCCATGGAAGGCAACCCACCTCTAAAAGACAGGCCAGATAGCTCTGCTTCTTAGTGTCAAGTTATTATACATTAATAAAAAACATACCTATGAATATCATATTCCATTTGTGCCAGTAGATCCTCCTCAGCGGTACACACTGGACCCTAAAAAGATTGAATGACACTAAAATTCTACAACTTACATGTATCACAAAGGTTTTGTGAGTTAAAATCTGCGATACAGGTATACAGGTTCCTAGGCTCACCTGACTGACCACAGTTCGGTTCATACCACTGAGCAGGATTTTTACCGTCAAAAAGTGTTTGTGTGAATTATTTCAAAAGTGGAGTTGGCCTCTAAATTTTTAATTTCATAATTTATTTAGAAATAACTGTTGGCCCAGTGTCTTAGCGCTGTCCTCAACCCTGTTCCCAGTAACCGCAGGCAGTTGTTTTTAGCAAACATGCTAAACTTTTTCTCCCATATGAAGCAGTCACAGTTGGATCCCCTTTTGCTTAACTTTGACTTCCCAGTCCTTCTGCAACTTTCTCCATCCTTTGCTAGCAAATTTACAAGTCTAACGTTTGTCTTCCCTCCAGTTCACCTCCTCCAGACTTGGTCCACCTTTCGTTCCTCCTCTTCGTCTCCCTCTTGCTACAGACCTTCATCGTCCCAGTCCTCTGCCCTTTCACACCACACGAGAGCAGTCCAGTAAACAGCTACCTGTACAGTTTAACCCCCAGACGCTTCCTGCAACGAGAAACACTGAACAACTGGAGAGTCAACCTGAGGGTAAAAAACGGACAGATGTGTTGATATACACTGATATGGGTGGACATTCAAAGTCCAAAACAATAACTCTGGTGGAACCCACAAAATTAAAAGTGAGGGGGCAAAATATGCATGGGCCTCTGTAGTTATGTTGTAGCACTGGGAACCCTGACCCCACCCCTCTGTTATAGTATTCTGTAAGCAAGGAAAATGGCAAAATGTTGACTCTCCCAAACCTACTGAAAGCAACCCAGTGTGGTGAGATCCTAAAAATCAGCTTCTCTGCAGATAAAGAGGTGGAGCAACACATCAGGAAGAGAATCAGACTGGATGTGTTCCTCCAGATACCCAGAACCGCCAGGACTCCAACTCCACAAACGGAACTTCAGCCCTGGGTACACTACGTAACTGTGACCCCTGAAGAAGAAGAAGCTCAGGTGAAATGTCTGATGTTGCATCTAAAGACATTTGTTAATGCTCCTTTATGCTTGGAAATGTATATGAATTGAATTGTTGGAATGATGCTGTTTTTGATGTTATTTAATTCATTAGCAAAATGTCTTTCCTACCAGCCACAGACTCACTCAGACAGGAGTCTGCAGCATGCTGAAAGTTCACAGCAGACTGAAAGAAATCATCACAGTATGGGAGTGGACCTCCATCATCCAAACATGAACTGTGACAGTGAAGCGCCAGATGATCAAGGCTGTTCTATTCAAGACAGTGAAACGACCAGTGATAAAGGCAGTTATGAAAGATCGATGAACGTGAACAGACATGGGAGGACAGGTGTGTGTATGGTCTCTTGTAACAAACCAAATTGATGTCCTAAGTTGAAGTTATAAATGTGTAATGAATTTAAGTCAACGAGATGTCCTGAAATGCAAGCTATCTTCATGTACTCACCTTCTTCTTCACTTTATCAAATGAAAACAAAATGTTCCTGACTGCTGAAGAGCCGAGATACAGATAGAGTCTATTGTACAAACAGTGGTGTGAAATCTGACTGGCCACAACAAGTGCCAGCACATTATCCTTACCTTTTCCACTCCCTCCATCTTTCACAGGCTGTAGCTCTGTTTAAATTGAAGATACTGGTATCATATGTAACTAGATGACCTAACGCATCCATGAGGGGAAAACGAAATAACGCTCCAAAGTTAGGCTAAATTTTAGTAGTAGTAATAGAAGTAGTAGTAGGCTGATAGCAAAAGCAAAGTAATAAAGCCAAATCTTTAATTTGTCTACTCTAAATGTTGGTAACCCTGATGCTCCCCACACACAGGCCTCCTTCCTCCTCTGACAGTGGGACAGTCAGTCAGCCACGGGTCCTGCTTGGAGAAGACAGACAGGGTAAGACAGCAGTTTCAAGTACAGTTAGGCAACTGTCAGGCCAAAACATACTCGTATCAGTGTTGCTAAGATGCACATACTGTATGATAGTATTTTCCACAATAGAAAATAACCATTAACTCAGTGCTCACCCAGTCAGGTGTCAACAAGTAGTTGACTTAGTAGTATCACAACAGCATATAACTACACTTGTGCACCATCAGGTATTTCTTCCTAGATAGAGGCACCACATGTGCAGGAAACTGCTAGTGAAATAAAAAGTTTATTTTGGTGGACAGTTTCAATCAATGTTTTTATATTAAAGAGAGGGACAAGTGGTCGGTGCAGTGGTGCCCAACCAGTCAGCGTCCTTTGGGGAAGTACTGGCAGCTACGGGGCTGTAGATGCTACTAGAATCAGTTTTATCAGAACTACGATTATTTTTACCTCCAAATAGCATGAACGTTGAATGTTTCAGCCAGGATGGGAGCGCCCCATCAGTGACGACAAGCATGCACAGCGCCTACCTCCCATAGCAGAGAGTCGTACTGTTGTCCCCAACCAGGCTATCCAGGCTCAGACCAAGCAGGATGCACCACCAAAGGCAGACAGAGTTGGCTCTCAATCCCAGGAAAATCTGAGTCGACTTCATCAGCAGCCTCTGTTTCTTCCTCTGCTGTTTCCTGGGAAGGAGGGTAACAAAGACACACACAGAGGAAGACTACAAACACACTAACTTGGTGGATGGATAGATTGTTTGTCATTCAGATTTACAACTATTAAAATCCAGTTGTGTTTGTTAAAATCAAAGTAATGGGAATATTTCCAGCCACTGAATATAAGTGTTTCCATCTTCGAAACTACTTTCCTTCATGGTTACAAAAAAAAATCCAAGGATGTGATTGGATGTGATCAATAGGGGGGTGCCAACAAAAGTAATGTTGTAAATAATTACGTTTTGGGGTTAACAGTAAAATTATTACTGAAATGTAGACAGCAGTGACTGGAAAAATAAGATTTTTTAACATTTAACCATAATTACGATCTTTCCTTATTTAAACCATTTTGTTGCAAGAGAAGTTTCTGAAATCTCAGTTTACTAAATCAGGTTGCTCTATTAAAGCTTAAGAAATGTCCTACCTAGTTAAGACTTATTCATGTGTGGTTGCTAGTTTCGGAAGGAAAACAATATATTAAATTTGCTTTATTTTTAATTGTTAAATATGTTTGTATCAGAGGTGGTACCGATAATGTTATTGGCAAAATGTTTACATTGTTTTATTATTTTGAAATGTAATTTAATTATAATATAATATTCAAAGTTTACAAAGCTGGTACCACCAGCTCCTGGTGAGTAAAATGTTACAACCGTTAAGAACACAGGAGTTGACAACTTGAACTACTAGCCATTGTGGAGGTGCTGTATATTCGGACTCTTTCTCCTTGTGTCTGTTAGACGAGATAAATGGGAAGCGAAGAGGAGGAGAAAAAACAGAGAGACAGCGTTTTAAAAAAGAAACAGCAGGGCAGCGAAAGGGAGAAAGAAAAGGAGATGGAGGAGGAACGGTAACCACTGAGAAAGGCTATATGATTCTGCTGGAGCCGGAAGAAGGTACCCCAAACATATACAAGCTGGAGTTTATATGTGAAATGATATATTCAGTCTCATAAGATATCCAGTTTCTGAACTAATGCTGTAACATGAGTGCAAATGTAATTCTGCCAAACCAAACTCAGCTCAACAGCGACATGACACTCTACACTGTAATGTATTTCAAGCTCTCTCTTTCTAAAGATTTTTTTTAATCATTTTAAAAAAGTTCACATTCTGGGGATTGAATCCAGGACCTCATACATGCAAAGAACACGCTTTTGACATGTCCCTTTGCAAAAAGTCCACTCATTGTTGGGAGAATCTCTGTTACTTCCAGTGAAGTGGAGATGCTGGGATTTAAATACAAGATTATATAGATATTTTCTGCAAAGTTTCTTTTTGTGTTCATCACACTAACTTCTCTTATTCTGGGTCTTCTCCTTCAGAGCCTCGTCCTCCTGTAGGGGTGTTGGGTTGTGTTGCAGGACGGAAAGGCCCGGGAAAGCAGAGCTCTCTGGCCTTCTTACAGAACCAGGGTCCCTGTGAATCCAGCGATGCTAGCAGAGGTGTGGTCAGGGGTGTTCTGCCGCTGGAGCTGAGAGGTATGGGGCTACACGATCTTGACAAAACATGAAACTATGTTACCTATTTCCTACTTTGTAAGATTCCAGTGAAATGGACTGTAGCCACTCTATGTGTTAATGTAACCTCACCTTATCCAAGTTTTGTTTCTGTCCCTTATAATGTGACTGTCATGAGGAAACAATGGGTCCAAATTCGAGTGATTTTTAGGGCCCGAGCACTG
>NW_023340095.1:23413025-23425743 GCF_004916995.1 Morone saxatilis | reverse complement strand
TCACAAATTTGCCTCAAGGGTCTTTACTATCTGCAGGGCATATGACACATATAATCATACCTTGGTGATTGTCTCTGTTCCTCAGAGTTGTTGTGTTTTGTCAGATTTGCAGAATGGTGAATCTGTTGGCAGCCTGATCCTGGGTCCCGATGGGGAGATCATACAACTGTCCCTGTTCGACAACAGCCAGGACCCATCTCAGGGTGGTGGTGACACACAGGAGCAAGGTGAGACTCAGTTTGTAACAAATTCTTCAAATCAACATTAGAGCATGGTGAAGAGTGCAGTAGTTATCAGTAACTCCCTCTTCCTGTCTCTTAGCTCTCCAGGTTATGTCTGCAGAAGGAGAGAAGTTACCCTGGGTTATTGTCCTGCAGCCTGAACATACACATACAGGTCTATATACTGTACTGTACGCGCGCGCACACACACACACACACACACACACACACACACACACACATTCTTGGGGTTATTTCTAAATGGTAAATGAACTGCACTTACATTGTGTCTGGCTAGTCTTCCAACAACTCAAAGCATTTTATGTCACATTCACTGATTCACAAGAAGGACAAAACTATTCACAAATGTGAGTAGAGAATTGTGTAGCTATGTCTAAATCTGTGTGTGCGTAATCAGATTTGTTCATGTGTAAAATAACCTGTAAATATGTATTGAAATTTGTGAATGTGTACAGGAATCTGCAAATGCGTGTTCAGAATCTGTTTGTGCATAATCCAATTTGTGAAGGTGTGAAAAAGAGATTTCCAGCTCTTGGAGCAAATACTTAGATTTACAGCCATTAATCTTACTTAATCTGCACTTACAGATTTGTGTACACATTGTCAGATCTATATAGACATTTACAGATTTGTCCACATATTTACAAATCTTAATACATTTGCAAACCTGATTACGCACACACGGATTTTGAACACGCATTTGCAGATTCCTGTACAGCTCATCAGAAACGAACTAACCTATTCACAAACACACACACACACAAACAAACACGCTGATGGCACAGCATTGGAGCAATTTGGGTTTAGTATCTTGCCCAAGGACACTTTGACATGCAGTGGATCAAACCGCCAACTTTCTGATCAGTGGACAACTTGCTCTACCTTCACAGTTGACATTGAAAATAATTATCTGATTTTTTTTTCTTGAGTTTCTTTATTTTTCATAAAGTCTCTCGTCTTTATGATTGAAATTATAAATCATTACAGGATTAGTGCACTATATGCAGCATTTCTGTATTTTGGGGTGTTGGGAGAGGGGTTGAAGGACACTATACTTATTTTCATGTAATTGTAAAGAACTCTCTTAAGATGTTCTCCTGTCTTATTAATATATAAATATTTAAAAGTTAGAACCACCCATGACAGTGTTTCTCTTTGCTTTAACCATTGCCTGTTCATTGTATATGTGTGTAGAAGAAGGGGTGGAGCTGAGCACAGACGTTCCTCTGGCCAACATCCAGCACCATCAGTCAATAGACAAGGTTTGACTGACCTTCTAAAAGTTTAACAGTCAGGCATGTGTTTGCCGAGCTTAGGGCAAAGACTGAATGAGGTGGCCAATTCCTATAGCTCCAACAAAAGTAAAGCATGTGTTCATTCAGTGCAGTTCTTCATGAATATAGATGTTTTTACTACCATGTCTATTTTTATGATTCTGCTTATTGTATATTCCAAAGTATGGTGGCTTTTTTATAGCAGTAACAAAGCAAAAACAATACTAATTGCTAATGAAGCTAAAAACAATTTCAACAGAGGCCACTACAGTGCAATCCCAAAATGACTTTGAGCATATCTGAATGAAATGTATTAGTGTCCCAAATCCATAAAACAATTGCTGTAAAGATAATTATCACTGTCCTGTGAAAGCTATGTGTGTATGCATTTTTTATACTAGCCTTAGTAGTATTGAGTGTTTGTTATGTCTGCTGTAATTGTATTGTATATTGATCTGTCACTATTTGTTGGATGTTTCAATTTTGTCTCCAACCAGCTCTTAGATCTTCACAGATGGACAGAGACTAATGCATGCTCACCCAGCAGCCACACAGACCCAGGTAAATCTCTGCTGCCTATTTTAGCATGATATAAATTTTAATGAATATGTTATAAAACTTTTTGTTTACCTTTCCAGTGGCTGTGACCAAGAAAAAAACGAAGAGTGCAGAGGCAGTGGCGGAAACATGGAAGGCATCAAAAAAGAATCCTAAAAAGAGGGTGAGGATGCCTCCACTGAGGGAGCGGGTAGGAAAGGAGGAGTCAAGAGGAGACTACACTGAGGAGGAGGAGGAGGAGGAGGAGGAGGAGGAAGAAGAGCGGGACAGTGAAGTACAGACTTACCATTCATCTGGATTGCATCAGCCAGGGTTGGTATAATTCACTTTTAGACATGTGTAAATATAGGAATCTGTCAGATTTCCCGGAAACTGAAGTTTTATTAGATATACGTGAACCCTATTTGCCACTTTGTTTTGTCCAATCCAGCAGACAAACAGGAGGCTGGCATCAACCAACATTACATATTTCCCCTGTTTACCCCAGCTTTTATATCCTGATTGTGGACATTGAAGATGTCTCTCTATGTGGATCAGTCTTCAGTTTAAATGATTGTCTTGTCACCATATACTGACTGATGTTTGGTGTTAAAATGGAAATGTAAAACATTTGGAGTTGGTCCGTTTGTCCAGAGAGAAGCAGTGGTTCAAAGGTGAGGCATCATGCAGTGAGCAGAACGTCAACCCAAATGAAGCAACCGCAGAGGATGCTGTGGACAAAAAGAGGAAGAATACTAAGAGGAAGGATGCTGAGGAAGCTGCAATAACCACAGGGTGAACTAGGAATACTCCTACCTTTATGAGATTAAAACATCACAGATTGTTTAACAAACCCATGTCCTCCATTTATTTAGGAAAAGGGACATGAAAACAGTGAGACCAGAATCAGATGACCAGAAGACATCGAGGACAAATAAGGAAGGAAGATGGCGGAGACAAAAGACAGGAAGTGACGTTCAATCAATCAGGAGCAGGAAACAAGAGGAGAGGTCCAACGGGGAAGCTGCAGAGACTCAGGACCATTCTACTCTCCCTTCTGTAGGAACAGCTGTATCTGTTTAAAAGCAAGGCATAGAAAGTGATCCTATTTAGGTTTACAATTACTTGTCTGTCTTTCAGAAAAAGAAGAGGACAGCCAGGGAAGGAGATAGAGGAGAAGTGACGATGAATAAGGAGAAAGAAGAGCGAGGAGAAGTGGAGAGGCAAGAGTCTTCAGGGAGGAGGAGGAGGAGAAAAGGAAGGCTGAAACACAAAGAGTCATTTGTCGGTAAGACATTTAAAAAAAAAACGACAACACTTGGCATGCAGATTTTTCAGTTGATCCTACAGCAATGAAATTGTCTTATGTCACCGAACCACTAAAGAACTTGAAAAGTCATTCAGATAGGACAAGAAATAGGCTCCACAAGGATTTTGCCAGCATAGGACTTTTAAACATTTTTAAAACTTAATTCCAATAGTAGTCAATGGGGTTTAATTCACACACTGTATCCAGCATGTATTAAAATGTTTTGCTAGAGTACAGATTGTTGTGTATAAGTCAGCTGTTCTGACTCCTCTGAAGCTCTAATTTAAGTGTTTTGGTGTAGAGACAAAGGGTAATGCATTTCATTCAGAGTAAACCCTGATCTGTCACTCACACAAACACACCAGACAATACTGATATACTGATTGACATACTTTATACTCGAGTAAATAGCTAGCTATATTTACATGTGTGGCATGTGCTTTCTTTTGCAATCTTGTCTTTTTTTCTCATAGGAAACCATGAGAAAGAGGAGGTGGAGATTAATCAGGATATCGAGGAGGAGTCTCACCTCACCAGAAGGCCCTCTGCAACACAGAGACCTGATGACAAAACAAACCCAAATTCAGACGAAGGCACAGACACAGACACAGATCATCTTTCCAGTGACGCTGACCGATACAGCAGCGTCCGATCAGTGAGCTCGCTCAGGTCCACTGCTGCTGCGTCCCAGCTCAATCACAGGAGCCTGAGAAGGTCAGCTGCCTCTTCCTGGGAGGGGGCAGTGCCAGCCAGCGCCATGGGACTCACTTCATCACGTGGCCGCCTGTCGTCATGTTCAACTGTCATGGTAACGGAGGAACAGCTGATGCTGAACCCAGTAAAGCCAGAGGTTGGTAGGAAGTACACACACAGAATATACAGCAGTTTGTCATGTGTTTGATTTACATGTTTGCAGCCTACCTAATGTCTCACTGATAGTTTAATAAAAATGATCTAATTATATGATTATTGGTAATAAAAATATTATTACTCATATTTTGACTCTCTGAATGCGGCTATATGTGTGTGTTTTAGTCCTCCAGGCCCAGGAAGAGTCAGGCGGAAGAGGAGGAGGCTGCAGCTCTGCGTCTGGCTCAGCGAGCAGAGCGACGGAGGCAGGAGGTGGAGAGGAAGAGGAGGGAGCGTGAGGAAGAGGAGAGGAAGCGGGAAGAGAGGGAGCAGACAGAGGAGAGGATGAAGAGCGAGCTGGAGGAGGAGAGGAGGAAGAGAGCTGAGGAGCTCAGGTCCTACTTTGTTTTTATAACATTATACTGATGAAGTCCTTTAAAGGATAAGTTAATTATTTCATCAGTCCTTCTTAAAACATCAGCCAGGTGTCCGCCATGTTTCTACAGTAGGCCAGAACAGAGCGTTTTGTGCTTTATTTTCAGTGCTATGTTGCGCCAGATTCAGTAAAGTGTCAGTGAAGATGGCAGTACTTTTTGATCTCGGAGTCATAAATTCCTGCGTATACCTGCTATACTGTCAGTACAGTGACTTATTCAAAGCTAGACAGTTAGCTAATAGTGTGAGGTCCTCCAGTAAACACAAGATTTCTTGGATATTCACAGTTTTGTAAAACTGCAACAAAAGCACAATGAGGTACAATGAAAGTAAGAAACAGAAAATGTCACAGGGCAATCAGTGCTAATTATACAGCTACACTGGATATAAATGAACTCACTTATAAATCTAATTTGCAGCAAAACAAAAAATATAGCAATTACAATCTCCTATTAGTATAAAAAGTTGTAAAACCAAATAGTCACAAAAATGTGTCCAGGGCGACAACATAAGATAAAATCACACTTTAACTCAGAGGGCAACTGCATTCAAAAAGAGGGCAGAACAACGGCAACTCCATTAATATTCATTGTCCATCTCCAGGCTGAAGAAGTGGGCAGAAGAGGAGGAGAGGAGGAAACGCGAGGAAGAGGAGCAGGCGGGAGCGAGAAGGGAAGAGGCACAAAGAGAAAGAGAAAGGAGGAGGCAGGAGGAGAGGAGGCGGCAGATGGAGCGACTCCAGAGGATGAGAGAGGAGGAGGAGCAGAGGAGGAAAGGTGAGGGTGAGAGGAGGAGAAAAAGAGGGAGGAGTAAAAAAGAAAGGGAATAGTAGTAGGTTTGTATCAAATCAGTGTGGATCTGTTGTAGTACAACCTCTCTCTTTATCTCTATCGTTGATGAAGATCAAAGTAGAGGTCTGCGTTGGGATTTGGGATCCCTACAGCACAAATCTCATGAGAGCAGGGCAGGAGCAGACGGTCAAAAACAAAACTGCGGGTCCTGGGATTTGGCTTGCGCCCATCAGAAGTATAGAGACAGAGTCGACAAAGAAGTTGAAGAGAAGATTAAAGTGGGGGTTTACAGTAAACAGTAAAATAACATATTTTCATCTGCGGGACAGAAGGCGACACAACATCACTGTTGTGCAGGAGTGAATGGTTAGAAATCCACCAGGAGCGAAATGAAGGAAGCGGTCCAGAGCAGGGCTGTAGTTCAAAGTAGTTTCCAAACAGCAGCAACTTTGCTTCCTGGTGCATTTAAGTAAAGTCAAATCAGAAAAGTTAACAATTTTGACACATTTTGATGGTACAAACAACTGTTCACTAACATCAGTTACACAATCATAACTTAACAACTGTAACTGGGCACCGCAGATCAGTCGGGCTGGATTTTTCCATTGGCTGATGCAGTTAAAGTAACGGATATACTTGAATGGATTCTGACATCAGGCGCTAACATTAGCATGTCTGGCTAACTAGCTTATTGCCAACAATAGTTAGCTAATGTTTATTGGTACATGTTAATGCTTAGCCTTGGAAATATGGTTGCCACCTTAAGCCCCATGCCCAGCAGTCTGGGTGTTCTTTTAATGGGTGGACTTGAGCTGGAGGTGTTCGCTGACATGTTTCTGTCACGTCTCGTGCAACTCTTTTGGTTTTATTATTTCTCATGTCTTTCCAGAGATGATAATATATGCATTAAACGATAGAGTATTGATTCACTAAGGGCCACATTTTAATTGTCAAGGCGGGATGATCCCGTAATATACACGTCGGAAGGCAATCCTACGGTGAAGTAATGTTAACTACATTACATACATACATACATTTTGTTCCCTCCAGCTGAACTAGAGTTGGTGCGCCTGGAAGAGGAGAGGAGGCAGGAGGAGGAGAGCAAGAAGCTACAGGAGATGGATGAGAGTGAGAGGAGAGAGTACCTCTGTAGGAAGGAGCAGCAGGAGGAGGACAGGAAGAACAAAGAAGAGGAGCGTAAGAGGATAGAAGAGGAGGCCGCCTTGCGGGTCGCAGAGGAAACCAGGCTGCAGGCGGAGCTACTTACCAGGTATATAGTGCCTCATTTTCACTGCATGGTACAGCTCAACATGACTCACTTTTGGTACCAGGTACTCTTCTTGGTTTCGTTTTCCAATGGAGATAGTACTCCCTCAGTGTAGGCTGGTTTCTTCGCGACACAAACACAGGAACAATAAAGGATGTCCCGTGTCCTAGCGACAGTTCTTTCTGACCAATTAGTGGTCTGCAGTGTGCACCTTCTAGTGTTGGCTCAGCTCACTTGTAACCTTGACAGCTTGTACCACAGGTACTATCTAGAACTCTTGCCAGTGGAAAGACAAAAAAAAAGAACAGTTCCAAGTGAGTCAAGTCAATTTGAGTGATACCATGCAGTGGAAATGAGACGTGTGCCTTCTTAAACTGGTATAACTTTACGTTTCTGGATGAGGGAAGGTGGTAGCTGCAACAAGTATAAATATTTGAGAAATAAAATGTCCATTATACAGCTCTGTCTCTCGTTCTGTTCTCCCTGCAGACAGATGGCGCTGTTGCAGCAGCAGTTGGCTTTTAAAAGGGGTCTCGTGCTGGAGGCTGGAGGTCTGGAGAAAACCCAGGGTATCTCCAGACCGTGGATCTACTCTTATTTCGCTTTGTTACAGCTACTGGGTCTAACTCCAACTAAAGCTGAGACCTGAGCTTTAACTTTCATTTGAGATCATGAAGGATGGATGAGTGGCACAAGATTGCTGTATGCTGAAATGGTTCACTGGTTTTTGATCATTAAAAAAGTGGAAAACATTTGGTGAAATAAATTGGATCAAAAAAAAATTAATACTCAACTTTCAGCAGGCAAACATACATGACAAGCACACAAGTCATCAGTCAGGATGCATAAAATGATAAAAGATAAGAAGCATAGGATCAAACAGGATCAACCATATGGGGCCATGTAACTACAACTATGTGTGCATCTTTTTGTCAAATACTTTTTATATCAAAAATAATTGAGTTCAGTAATTTTATATCATTTCCCATTTGTTCCAATTCTATCAATATTAAAACTTAATTATATTTTAAAATCAAACCCTGTGTCAGTCTGTGTTTTCCAAGGGACTCAAAACCTTGCTACTATGTTAACAGCAGTAATAACAATATTGTCAAAGTCGCTCAAGCAGGACAAAATGTTCACTTGCTGCCTTATATATCTAACCCACTGACAGGAGCCATGATAACCAGATAATCTGTGTTATTCACTTCACCTGTCAGTGCTTATAATGTTATGACTGATCAATGTACCACAGAGGAAGAAATGAAGGAGGAGCTTACAGATTCAGAATGTAAACATACAACATACTAAGTTTGGAGGCCTTTCTAGTCAAGTAACTATAATCCATGTGACCATATAAACCTTATATAAAGTTTGCTGTTTCAAATGCATCCCCCTTTATGTGAGGAATTGTTTTCGATGAGGAGTGTGTGTGTGTGTGTGTGTGTGTGTGTCAGAAGGATTACTTTATGAGATTTGTTTGTAGTGACCATGATGAAATATCAGTGAAGTAACCAACCTACATTCAGACTAATTTGGACACAGTCATTTTTAATACCACTGGGCCACACACACAAGCCCAGAGGTGATGTAAGCTCACTGTAATGAGTGTCATTAGGTCCTCTATGACCTCCCCAGTGTGCCACCTCTACAGTGGTAAACAGGCCTCAGGGAACAGGGCTGGCTACAGCCAGGCCTCATACTGCTAATTACTGCAGGACCCGGCAGCCTCATGGCCTTCTCCTTCACACTAATGCCTCACACCTCAGTAAAATGATCAAAAAGACTCAACTCATGTCATTTAATTATACATATGCGTAATGACCAGGACATAGCTGTTGTTTTTGAGAGATTACTACTCTTTATTTTGTGTGATTTATCATTATTCTGTAAGAGTAATTAAACTAACCGCACCACAGTGGAGACCCAAACATGCAAGTGAGACAAAGTAAGACTTTATGGAAAAGTCCAGTCATACATCAGACTGGCACATAATGGCTACATAATGTATCCGTTTTTGTTTTAGAATAGATGTCAATGCATTTGATGTGTGTTTGGATTATAATTTTGACATGCAATATAAATATATTACATATGTGTATACATATATACACAATATTTACTTTACTTTATTTTACTCTTTACTTTCACTCTTGGTTGATTACTTGTGCACCACAAAACAGAAACATAAAAAGAGTGTTCAGTTCTGGACATGAAAGAGGAATGGCCAACAAGCTGGACATATTTTACATGATGAGAAACGTATCTAATTGAAGCCAAATGAGTGAACCCAATAACTGCAGGTAGTTTGTGTCAATCAAGCTGTTTAGATGAATTTTGAGCAGATTATTTCCTGTGAATATTACGTCAGAGACGAGTTTTCCTGATGTTTTTAGGAACTTTTAACACAATCCTCTGTATTATGTATTTTTTAAATATTTAACAATCATAGACACTTAATAGGCTTCTTATTTGATTTGTTTATCAGAGAGTGAAGGCTCTGTGAATACAGCTTGTTCTCAGGTCTTCAAAGTTAGATACTGTGTATATTTCGTTTTTTTTCTTAGACACCTTTAAATCAAGAAGGCCTTGCCAATTTAATGACAGAGTGATCATCTTTCCAATAAACAAACTCTGCTCACTGTGGATGTTTGACCCGGAAACACTTCCCCGTGTAGCGTTGTGATGGCAAAACTGCACGGGTTATAAAAACAATAAAATATGTTTCTGTTACTTGTTTAATAATGGAGTATCTATGTAATAGTCGAATAAATTCAAGAATAGCTAGCCAGCGTTACGAATGTTGCGCTTATTAAACTTACGTTAACGTTAACGTTACATTAGAAGCTTCTCGTTAGCTATGTTAGCATTCAGCTAACTGGCTAAACTAACAAGCATAAGCGGTAAGTGACCATTTGTTTCTCTTTCCGACCAGTAAAGACAGCGGACAGACAGCTGGGCTAACGTTAGCTCATAAACTGCGTCTGTGCCGCTGTTGGTACGTTAGCAGGAGCATAAACAGACCTGTTTGTTTCGGCTCTAAAGAGTCTGAGATGTGTCAGCTAACGTCCCTGAACTGGAGGACTTTAATGTGGTAAACTAGCTACATGTCAGGGTCCGACATGTTCCTGTGCCACCAGTGTTGACTCATGCTTTGTCCTTATGTGTCCAGTTCCAGTGTGTCTCACATTAGGCTCCTTCATATTTACAGTACAACATAAATGCTGAAAACCTTTTTACCTTTCACATATTATCTGTCTCATGTACTAGTGAATATAAAGTGAAAGTTCTAAAAGTTACCTACAGCTGCTCTAATGTTGTTTTAACCATCATTATGTTCTCATCAGGCTGGTTGTCCTTCTTCTGTCCCTGCTCTGTTTGTTTGTTTGTTTTGGACATTTTGGTTCAGACATTTATTTCTCTCTATTCTGTTGCCATTAGAGCTGCAACCAGTTGTCAATAGTGACCAACTATTTTGATGATCAGTTAAGCATTTTGAGTCAAGAAGAAATGTCCAGATTCTCCGATTTCAGCTCCTCGAATGTGAATATTTACCGGTTTCTATAGTCCTCTATGACAGTACACAATGATTAAACTGTGATGTAATTGTGCAGGTGAAACTCTTTAGAACTTCTGCAGCTGTTCTGGGGCCAGAGCTCTTTTCAAAATGGACGTCAGCATTGCCGTGTCGCTGATTCGAGGCCAGATGGGTGCCGTGGTGGAGCGAGCAGTGAACGTAGCGGTGGAGACGGTGCTGGCTGAGATGCTCAAAGTGGTTGGAGTCAAGTTCGAGGAGCTGAAGGCCCAGTTGGCGCTGATGAAGAGGGACGTCACGGCGTTGCAGAGGGAAAAGGCCCTGAAAGAGAAGGAGAACGACAACATCCGGGCCAAGCTGCGCTACACCGAGCTGAAGCTGAAGTACTACAGGCAGGGAGTGGAGGAGGAGCTGCAGCAGAGAGCCTCTGCCTCCGCTCTGGTCCGCATCCACCCGTCCACCTTCCAGCAAGCACAGAGAGGCGGTGCGGGTGTTTCCTCCACTGAGACCTCGCCATCGTGCTCAACTCAGACCCGGAGCTCTGAGGCACTGCTGGCCAGAAGCAAACAAGGTAAGGACCACGAAAGATGGTCAGATGCTATAAACCACTCCCATTATCATAGTGTGTCAGCAGCAAAGGCGGGAAAACAAAGCACACCTCGTCCAAAACATGCACACTTGTACACAGAGTTATGGTGGCTGACAGTAGACCATAGCAGATCAAAATGTCATTAAAAAATGGCAATTTTAGCAACTATTAAGCACAGAAATAAGCATAACCTCGTCTATTCAAGTCACAACAATGACTTTGCTGTGTGCTGTAGGCAATGAGTGAAAGGAAACGTGACTGAGAATATTAAAATAAATCCAGATAAATATAGGCATTTTAGCAGCTTTTAAGCAGAAATAATGAGGATAAACTGTGTTAGGCTAGCTGCTAAAATATAATAATACACTGATGTTTATGAACACTGCAACGTTCACAGGAAGAAACTCCCCTACTCTGCCTGTGATTGGGCCTCACCCTGACATTTCTTTCTAACCCCAACCATCCGACCACTCTTCATGCCTGAACCTAACCAACCACAGTAGTGGTCGAAGTGCACATTTCCAACGCGTGCACTTAACGTAGGCCTACTGTTGTGTGTAAAGTAAGAGCCTGTTATGGGTATGTTGAGATCAGTGTCATTACATTCTGTGTGCAGTCTCTTCTGTGACCCAACCAGCCCACAAACCATTCAAGTTCCCAACCAAGTTCAGCTTCCTCTTTACATTCATGATATACTTGCTCCAATAACTCCTTCCTGTGTTTGTACTCCCAGAATGCACCTCTCCACAGAGCACGAGCAGGCATGCGATCAGAGTGCGCTGTCACTCAGATGCAGGGGCCGCCGGCTCCGACCCGCCGGATTTGTTGCTGCCTATCTCAATCACTGTGAACACACCAACAGAATCTGTGGACAGCAGTACAGGTACAGCACTGTGTGTGTGTGTGTGTGTGTGTGTGTGTACTGCTGCAGGCTTTCCTACATACGTCCTCACGTGACTTTTATTTCCTTATCCTCTGCTGTCCTCTTCACTTGCCATTTGTAAGGTGTGGTAGTAACCCAAAGCTGAAGTAAGACTAAGGTAGAAGTACATCAGAACCTGAAGAGCGACTCAGCAGAAACAGAATCCGCTGCACATGGAGTGACAAAATCCAGTTGTTGTCACATTGAGCATCCCTGCATGGGTGAATTAGACTGAACACGTGTGTGTTTGTGCAGTTTTGTTCTGTCCCGCAGAAGCCGCAGCTCAGAGCAAGGATGAGGAGCAGGAGGGCGACTGTGAGTGGGCCGTCCCTCTGCAGCCGCATGCAGAAGGCACGGACGCCATCCCGGCCCCTCCACCGCTCCAGGTCTTGACTCTGGATCCGGGGGAGCAGCAGCCAGTCGCCTGCTCGTTGACCCCCGATGTTTCCCCTCAGGCCGATAGCTCCACTCTGCCCCCTTCTGCTCCACAGGTGACAACACATACAGTACACAGACACACACCCTGCTCCCTGCTTGGACCTCTGGCCTGTTTTAAAAGTATTAACCTGAGTAAAGGTTGTTACCGGACAGTCTCCCTAACTGCTAGAGGAATGGAGGTATTATACTTTTCACTTATTTCTCACCACAGTCCTGGTCGTCTCCTGTTGCGATGCAGGTGAAGCAGGAGGTGGAGGAGGTGATCTGTATCAAGGAGGAGCCGGAGGACGAGCAGGAGGTGATGGCCACCCTGCTCGTGGACTGTCAGGTGCAGCAGGGTCATCTTCCAGAGTCTGAGGTGAGGGTAGAAAGAAACCGTTTGTTCCCACGATGAAAGAGGGACAAGTCTGGTCAACCTGGTAGAGCTGGCGCCCCCTGGTGCCAAGGCTGAGTCCTTGCTGCAGCAGCTATGGGTTCGACTCTTACCTGTGGCCATTTAGTGCAGGTCATCGTCTCTCTCTCTCTCTCTC
>NW_023340095.1:23404615-23412925 GCF_004916995.1 Morone saxatilis | reverse complement strand
AGAGAAAAGAGTGGAACCAAAAGTCCTTGGCCCGCCAAGAACAGCCTCAGCACCTGTGACATCATCCTCCTCTTGAGGGTTACCCTACCATGAGTCTTCAAGCGGTTGATCGCCCCTAACACGTATCGCACGCAAGAGTGACTCCGCGTAAGCAGAAAAAGAACGCAGATATCTTGCACGTGAGATGGCCACAGGTGAGCTCAGCGTCATGCCAAACACGATGAGTCTCTGAGCGGGTAGATATAGACTTAAACCCAAACGATCCAATATCACCAAAAACCAATAAAAAAGACAAAAGACTAGAGAGTGCCACATAAAAGACCAAGCATACAGAAACAGAAATGCCTAATCCAAGTTCCTGAATAGATGTCAGCAAGGACACCAGAGATATATCCCTGACCAAAAAAACAACAACCATAAGAAAAAACCAAAAAATCATCAGAGCTCACATATAGTGACCGATCAGCCACACACATCACTCATTGTCATTTTCTTGTTATACTAATTCAACATTACACATGTTAAATCATTTGCAGTTATTGTCATTATCTAGGTACTCCCGATAGCAGCCGTGAATAATACAGGGGTATCATCCCCCCTTCACAATCCTGACTGGGCGAGCGCGCAGAGAGCGCGGCTAAATTGTAAAGGGGGGGAGAGTGGCCACACGGGGGGACATGTCCCCCCCCTCATTTTTGTAAGGGAACCGTTTTGGTCCCATATGCAGTTTTTAAGCGCCCGTCCATAAAGATAATGCAAATATTGTTATAACATTATAGTAAATACAAATGACTTCCATAGTCGAATGAGACAACTAGGAGAGACCTACCATGCTGCGCTAAAAATAAACGGCCCCCGCTCAAGCTGAAGCCTGTCTCCGCTTAGTTTAGACTCCCGCCCACAAGTCCATCGATTGAAAGCACTTCGTGCCCCCAAGAAGTGTCAAATTGTGTGCAAATATTGCCGTCGCAAGAGCTGATCACTCCATCCTTGCTTGCACGACTCTTGTGATATTGCTAGATTTGCCTCCTATAGTTGTACATTACTCCACGCCCATGCGACTCTTCATCCAGTTAGCCCTCCAGCATACAATCCTACGTTTGAATCGGGTGTCCCATGGTGCGTATGTGCGTGTGTGTGTGTGTCGCCAGCTCCTGGAAATCAAAAATTTCGCCCCTTTTCCTTTCGTGGTTTGTCAACCCTTCAAGTGTTTCTTTCCACTTGGTGTGGCGAAGCTACAAAGAAAGTACATCATCATCGCCTGGGATATAATCCTTTGTGCTACATCACGAAGCAAGTGCTGTTTGAAACACATACTGCGCTCCCTATGTTAATTCCCATAACCAAAACCACCAACTTGTTTTATACAACTCACTCCTTCGGAGCCCATAGTTTTCTAAGCTAAAGATAAAGTCAATGGATGAAGCACAGCGCTCCGTGCACTATGTTACACACCTGAGCGAATTTTGTGTTCTTGTATATGATGATGTTGTCTAAGCAATGGTATGTGTTATACACCATGTGTAGAAGATGTGACATTATATTGTAGTAATGCAACTAAGAAGAAAAGCTATATTTCCCTATTCTAGTCAATCTGCCCCCATGTCAATAAATGCGACCAAGTTTTCTGTACAGCTTTTTACTGCTAAGAACGACATTGTCAGGCTTTTTCAAAACAAAGGAAGTACTCAGTAATTACCGTTCCACATGATCTAAATAGGGAGCGAACACTAGGTGGTACCTGAAAGGACAGCCACTGTAACCTAACCATACAATACGCATTTTTCAACACATTACTATAAAATTATCCTATTTGTGCAGTCTTATATCTACTATGAAAGAATACCTTAAATATCAAGCAGGTTTTGCCATTGCTCCTGCTATAAATAAATCTTCAACTAATAGGAAACTCCAAATTATTGAAATTCTGTTTTTATAGTTTTAATGTTTATAAGTGTATTGTAACGAGAAAAGGCTTCACAACATAAGAAAATGCCAATATCCTGAATCGGTTCGATATCTAGCACTTCGATTTCTACCTTGGGATAATCATGTTTACATCCCTTAGAGTGTGCCTACTTACAACTGAATAAGAGTCGAAAAACAACGGAATGACGTATACTTCTGTGCCTCCTGAACACTATATAGAGGGCTGCCGAGAGCACATCATATACGGTACCAAATACATCACACTGCGTATCATATGTTTTCTATACAAGTTATTGCGATTGGGGGTGGTGAGAATGACCTTATTTTATAATTTAGCAAATCTAATTAGGTACGGGGATATTGTTCACGAGTAATTCACAGTGTAGACGTTATTGATTTCTATATTGATATTAATCAATGATTTGTTGGAAGGAATGTATTTGGGGTCTCGTTAGTTATAATACCAAAGCAAACCGAGTATTAGATCATGCTCATCACGCGTAATGAGGCCAGATTTGTTGAGTCAAACAATGAGGAGCCTGCAAGACATAGACGACACAAGCAAAGAACCCTCAGTGAGAGAACTGTGCATTTGAACATAGAGACATCTGCGACCTGGCTCAGAGTAGTTGTTCTCAACCATTCTACTGGAAACATGTAACCATCTTTATCATGAGCACCATTTTTATATCAAGAACATATTATCTTTTCCGTTCCCTGTAGCGTCGTGGAGCCATGCGTCCGACCAGAATAACTATGCAGACTTGACTACACTCGCGCCGAGTGAGGGATTTGCATATAGTGAGAAGTGCTATCCTGATTGTCTTTTGATTTAGATAAGTGTCCGACTAAAATATATATTGGTCGCCAGCATGCACACCATTAAGCTATGCAACCTTGTCAGACTGCTTGCAAGCGCGAGTGTTTAGACACGTAGGTCTTATTTCGACAGCACACAATCTACAAATTTAGACTCTCTTTCGCGTTATAAAAATTATTGTATTACCTGGAGTAAACTTCCGAGTTGGCGTAAGCACAATGGAAATAGACGGTAAAGACGCGCAATGTCTCGATGACTATACATTAAGATAGGATTTATTTGCGTGACCTAGAAAGCCATTTCACCAACCACGTAGCTGAGCCGTAGACTTCCCGTATGGAGTCCTGACTTAATTCAAACCTGGAGTTGTATAGAGAGTGCCCGAATAGTGGACAGTCCGCTCACCGGAAGATGAAATTACATAGTGGACCATATCACTTGGGCTATGAAAAATCATATACTTGTATAGGTCTCTTTGTACCTCAGAACTGTATGATCGCACTAGGCCCATGAGCGATGGCATGATCACTACCCATTCATTAAGGAAGAGGCGAACAAGTTTCTAGGATGAGAGCGAGATTCACATAAACAAGATTAACAAGAGTGACGTTATGTAGACCGCGCGCGCATGGCGAAGTCTCCTCCCTGAAATGGCTTTTCAGCAGTCATAGACACAATACTTACAGGAGGACCATGCTACCAATGTAACATCGGCCAATATTACTTCATTACCAAAATATTCAAACAATGTACCGAGGACAGTAGCACAATCAATGTGCCTAGCTAGTTACACTATCCGGTGAAGCCTGAGAGACATAAGAGTGTATGAATAAACCAGACGAGGAGAGAAATAATGTGTGTAGCTAAATTCAATGCGCTATTTTATTAATGTTTCCAGTGGGAAACTACTCCTGACAAGTCAGTGTCTGTCAAACCACAAGTTTCTCAGGTTCTTTCTTTTTGTGTCCTCATCCAGGGACAAGCGGTTGAAGCTTCTTTGTACATAGAAGTACACTCGGATACGTCAGCGACGAGCACAGAGAAGGCTTAGGGTCTCTTAACAAATCATTCTCCCTGATCAAGAAATCCAAGACACAACAGACCAGAGAAAACAGCTTGCTTGGAGTTAGCAGACCCCAAATAATGTTCACCATCATCATGATAAATCGGATCCAAATGATTTTAAATTATTAGTGATGGATATACGAAATTGTGATTGCCACGGCAACAAAATAACATCCATTACCCATCACCAGCATTCACCCAGCAGAATATATATGGCGTAGTGAACTAAAAAATTGATTCGCGCAACAGTGAATGATAGAGTTTTTAATCCGAAAAGCGAGTATGTTACGAGGGAGAAGTTAGCAGCCCGCTATAGTAGATTTTGTTTCGAGAAGGACACTTGTTGACCAGAGCTTTTGTCTTCCCGTAGTCGTGCCTACGTTATCACAGGGCACTAACACATCAGGGAGGAAAACTATCATGACTTCAGACGTCAGCCAATATGAAACACAGAAATCTTCGGCAAATTTGGGCCATTAGTGTTTACCTAGGTTGTAATACAAAAATGGAGAATCCTCTCCTTTAATATATTATAAGAGGCTCCAATAGCGCATACTGATATTTTTAGAATTTCGCTGTTTGAAAAGAGCCTAAAAAGATGTAATGTAAATGCCAGTGTTGGTGCCTTCAATAAATTGTGGTCAATGAGTTGTAATCAACAGTATCTGGGCTGTCTTTTCCTTGTGTTTGAAACAGACCTGCACTGGTGTCGTTCTCCCCTTCTTTTTAAGCAGTAACCAAATTAGATACTGCACACTGTAGACCAATTCGGAATGGTCGTCAATTATCTATTGTATAGATTAGCCAGCATATTGAAAAGGGAAATGTCTCTGTTCTTGACATATTTATTGACATCATTCTTAAAAAGAATCCCACTCCGTGATTCATATTCCCATTTTGATGACAACACCATCTCATCAGAAATACAGATGCATGGAAGCAGTAGAGTCAGCGAGTGGTTAACTGCAGATTTGCATACCCGACCATTTGTATCTATCTTTCTTGAGAAAGTGGCTCAGTGGGACAGAATGATGTAACAAAGTGAGAAAACAGCAGGGCGAAGGAACAGTCACCGTATTGATATGGGCAGATGGAGCAAAGGTTACAGGGGGGCGAGTGAGATGTATCTTGTCTGCGTAAAAAGCTTCGCCACCGATCAATGTGGAAGAAACACATTGAAAGGTTGACTAATATCCTGATCGATCAGTAAGGAAGCATAGTATTTAGGACCCCCAAGGGACCCTGGGAACTTGGGGAGATTGATTTTCAGAGCCTGGGAACACACACACACACGCAACCATACGCACAGGACCGATTCAAACCGTAAATGTAGGCTAAATGAACCTCTGAAATATTACCTGGGCAACTAGCAGACCGGTGTGCACAGCAAGATGGCGGTGAACAGCGGCGGACGGCCAATCACACAACGACCACCGGCAGAAGCCAATCGAGGACTTTGTGGGCCGGCTCTAAACTACAGGGCAGGACAGGGCTTCTCAAGCTTGCAGCGCGCGTTTTCCGTTGCGTCTTGAGTGCTTCGGACGAGTCCCTGTTTACTATAGCGGTACAACACTGTTTTATGGACGTAAAAACGCAGGGCCAAACGGCCCCTTTTACAAAAAGTGAGGGGGACATGTCCCCCGTGTCCCCCCCCCCGGCCCCCAGGTTGAGAACCCCTGTCTTGGTCGACTGATACTGAATGTTATGTGTATAACAAGAAAAGACAAGGTGAGTTGTATGGGCTCTGATGATTTGGTCTGTACGTGTGGGTCAGGATACGGTGCTTGTACATCTACCAGGAACTGAAGCACTGCTGCTATGCTGTCTTTAGTGCACAGTCTCTGCTTTTATTGGGTGTGAATGGACGTTGGGTAAGCTAACTACCCGCAGAGGGACGATGTGTTTGATGAACTGAGCTCCACCTGGCCATCTCACTGCAAGATATCTGCGTCTGTCAGGGAGTCACTCTGCTGCGATAGGCTGACCTGAGGGTAGGAAGAGGAGGATGATGTCACAGCGTGCTGATGTGGGGCCAAGCTTGGGCCTCTCAGGAGCAGAGAGGAGGAGGAGGAGGAAGAGGAGATGGCGGAGGGGATGAAGGGGAGAGTGGCAGAGGTGCTGTTTGCTGCTGACATGTTGTTGAGGAAGGTGCTGGACTGAGGTGACGCTGAGCTCTGTCTCTGCTGAGTACTGGAGGTGGCAGCTGAAACACAACAGGCCAGTTCTGTTGGGGGGAAAAAAGGAGCGTGTGACAAGACCCTCGCTTTCCTGCACACACGTGAAAGAAACGGGGGGTTCTGGATGTGTGCCTGGGAAAAGTGACAAACAAACACTTTGAAAAGCACAAGTGTCTCAACTCACCACAAGGCACGAGGAGCTGATGATGCTGGCTGCTGATGGGAAAGCCAGCTTGAGAAAGACCTGCAGCGCCACCTAGGACCTAAGAGAGAGCAGGACAGGAATGACAGGTCTAAGTGGGAAGGAAGGTTCATTAAATGTAAATGATACTCGAGTCCTAGTGACTGTTAGTCGGTGAGTAATAGTGAGGTCTGTAAGTTGCAGCTCATTGTTAATTATTTACAGCCATGTAGCAGATACTGTGCAATCAGGTAATGTACGCAGTGTGCAATCTTAAGTAGGATCTGCTGCTGTGATGTTCCTGAAGGTGCCAGTTACTAGCTTGAGTGCGGTGACTGATGGCACTCAAATGAAGCTGTGCGAGTCCGTATTAACGTTCGCTAAACGACTAAAATGAATCACTGCTTTGCAATGCTTTCGTTAAAAATCAGACAAAACACAGACACAGAAAGGAACTCTTAACCTGAATGAGTTATGAATGTTGATTTTCAGAGGAATGCTTGCTAAGTAGGACACTTTGTTTTTTTTCTCGGGTACGTATCAGAGGTATGATTTTAGATTTTTTATTAGTTTCTATTCTCATTTCATTTTTTAACGTTTGTTTTGAATTCGGTTTAGTTTCAGAGCTGAGCAGAGTGTAGATTGGAACTGGGTCAGTCTTACTCACCATGTACTCTTTTCTGTGATTAAAAAAACTAATGTCATTACTGACCTGAGACTGGTTTAGACACGCCTGGAGTTTCCTTTTTGCCCTCCATCTGGCCACCCTCAGTCTGGTCTTCTCTCGACGCTCTCGCACCTTCAACACACAGCGTCACATTTCACATTAAACATGGCAAACTGCAAGAAGACTCAGATAGAAAATTACTGTTTATGTGAATACGTCACATAGAGCAGTGGTTCCCATCCTTTTTCCTTAAGGGTCCCCTCTTCTGTCATTTAGTAAACTGACGACCCCTGATTAAATGACATATTTTATATATATTTAAGTTTACATTCAACAGGGAACTCAGTAACTGCAAGAAGTTTGTGTAAAACAAGTGGTTTGGATGAACTGAGCAGATTATTTTCTGTTTAGGGAACATTTGGTACAGTTCTCTGTTTGTATGATGTATTATTTTACAAATCTTAACAATCAGACATATTGAATAGGCTTCTTACTTGAAAAATTCAGTGTTTTCTTGTCACTGATCCTATTGTTCTATTAGACTATTTACTTTACATTTACTTTTCTTCACAGCAGTAAATGAAATGCTGAGATACAGGCCCACTGTGTATAGTTTTTAGGTTTTCCTACACCCCTTAAAATCAAGAAGGCCTCACAACCTCCAGTGAAGCTTTGGTGACCCCCAGGTTGGGAACCACTGACATACATCATTAGAATATGTTGAATATTTCTGTAAGGACGGCGTCCGCCCTGAACACTAAGGTTGACTAACCAGATCTGTCAGCAGAGGCTGAGGCAACGTCTTCTCCAGCTCTCTGCGTCTGCTGAGGTTCCGCCGGCGGAGCTCGTTCCTGCGCATCTTATATTCTTCATAAAGGCTGAGGTCCTTAGTCCAGGGCCGCACCGCCTGGCGAGCTGCGATGCCGGATGGCAAGGCCACCATCGACAGCAGGGAGCCTGCTGACTGAGGCATTACATCTGAGAGCACACACACAGAAAGGTTTGCAGTGGTCAGGCTTCATTAACAAATGAAATACAGATAGATATTTCAGGTGATGCTGATTTATATAATTAATGTTGGTCTTCAGATACACACACACACACACGCAGAACTACTCACAGGTGCTCGGTCCAGCTGAGCTGAAGGCTGTAGTGTGATTCCTCTGGCTTTCTGTGAGTCCTGACCTCTCTGTGACTGAGCCTTGAGCCTGCAGGAACACACGGAGCATCAATGCATTCTCAACAGTCTGGGATTCACTCCAGGAGTTATCTCGTTTTATTTTGTAATCTGTGTGTATTTTATTTCAGTTACTTTTCCAGAATCCTTTTCAGTGTTAGATCTCATTCTGCTCTTTTACTGCAAAGCACTCTGGTCAATTTTCTCACTCCCACTGGTCCGAGTACTGGCAGATTTGTCCCTTATATAAAATATAAGTAAAGTAATTGCAAAACAAAATAAAAATGATTAATA
>NW_023340095.1:23400918-23404515 GCF_004916995.1 Morone saxatilis | reverse complement strand
GTGTGTGTGTGTGTCCCAGCTCTGAAATCAAAATTTCGTCCTTGCATAATTGTATGAACAGAAAAAAATTGCTCAAAATTCATCCAAATCACTTGTTTTATACAAACTTCTTGCAGTTACTGAGCTCACTGTTTTGGTTCATTGTACAGTTTTAAATGTAATGTGAAATATGTATAAAGTATATCAGTCAGTCAGTTTACTCAATGATTAAAGGGGAACCAGTGGACCAAGACAGCCACTGTAAACTCATACAAACGCATTCACATAAAAACATTCAGAATCTTAAAGAAACTCATTTTGCTATACACAGGAAACCTCAATTATTGAATTCTGTTTTTTATAGTTTAATGTTTATAAGTGTATGTACGTAGAAAGCTTCAAAAGTAAATCCACTCTATCTCTCCTGTACATGTTTACATAATTTAAAGTGAAACTGTTCTTCCATTTGATTGAATTCTGATTTTTAGTGTGCATGTGACCATATTTAAATATTGGACGGAATGGGTTTTCCAGTGTGTGTTTGATTCTAATTGTTACACTTTGTTGTGGAGTCGATATATGTACAAAGAAGCTCACCGCTTGTCCCTGATGAGGACACAAAGAAAGAACCTGAGAAACTGTGTTTGACAGACACTGACTGGCAGAGTAGTTCACTGGAAACATGTAAAGCCATTTAACAAGAACAATTCTTTCGTCTGGTACTCTGGCCAGCTCACAGAATACACAGACTGATAATCTCCATGTAATGTAATGAGAAGCCTGATGTCTTGTTCAGGTCTAATAAATGCAGCTGAAATACAGCACTGTGTTGAACTTTTATTTGAACAAAGGTTGACTCTTCCTTAAATAATATATATTGTATATGGAAATACGGTAAAAGCAGTTCAGATTATTAAAAGGATTATTGGTCACTGTAATCATCCTCCTAGCAGGACTCCTAGGGCTGTAATAGGTTGAAGAGTGATGACGTCCGATAATACGGCAGACATTTGAAGCTTTGTTCAGAAACTGTTGACGATGGCTTTGTGCTGTCCTCGGAAGTTCAGGAAACAATTACTAACAAAGTATTTGTAGACTGCTGGAGCCTCGTAATGGCTTCAGCAGTCTACAAATACTAAGGGCTGCACAATTAATCGCAATATTATCAAAATAGCAACATGACCCAGAGCAATATGCACATCACAGAAGCTAAAATGTTATGATAAAGGTAAAATGTGAGACAAACAGCATTATAATGAAGCACTGTAGTGCTGCAGAGAGGCCTTGGTCTACAAATCTTGCTCTACAGAAGTAAGAAAACACGTTGGTTTGGTACAGACCCCAAATAATTTCACATCATCATGATTAAAATAGTTTTTTTAGTGAAAATGAATTTGTGATGCAAAAATAATCATTCCCACCAATCGCAATACTTGTAAAAATGATCGCAGTGTGATGTTTGTACCGTATGGTGCAGCCCTATTTGGTTCAGAGCAGCAGATTGTCTTCCGTGTTGCTTACGTTTAAGTGGCACAACAGGGGAATTCCAGTGATCAGTCTGTCACCATACATATGGCATGCAAGTGTTATATATAGATACCCTTTAAAGGCCAAACCTGCTGATATTTTAGATTCCTGTGAAAAGACCAAAAAGTAATGTAAAGTTGGTGCCTCAATAAATGGGTCATGAACATGTACTTCCTTTGTTTGAAAAGCCTGACAATGTCGTTCTTAGCAGTAAAAAGCTGTACAGAAACTTGGTCGCATTATTGAGGAGCAGTTGAAAAGGGAAAGTTCTCTGTTGTTGCATCATCTAAAAGTCACCCGTGATCCATCCATTTTGAACACATCTTCAGAACTACAGTGTGAACATAGTCCAGGTGTGTTTCATCCATTGACTATCTTCTGAGAAATGGCTCCGGGCAGTGTGTAGAACAGCAGGGCGAGGAACAGCACCGTGATGAGCAGGACCAGGGCGATGATGATGTACTTCTTGTAGCTTCGCCACACCAAGTGGAAGAAACACTTGAAAGGGTTGACAAACCACGAGAAGGAGGTGTCTGGACGGCTGGGGGAGGGGAGAAAAGAGAATAAAGTGGATTTATTCTGTTGTATTTAGCAGCATTGGTAATTTTCACATTATTATTATTATTAATCATTTTTATTTTGTTTTACAATTAGCTTGAAGGGAGCTATAATGTGAATTTCATTACACACTGCATTGTAAATGACAATAAAATAACAGTGAATCCTTGAATTAGGATTGTTGTTGATGGTCACTAAATAGTTCCTACGTGTCAACTAACTCATTAAACCTCAATGTCTTAATTTCCATTTGTTAAATGCACAGTGTGCAAAAAAGATAGTTTGTGGAAAACACCTCCAACAGAGCTGGACCCGCTATTTCCCCCCTGCTTCCTGCTTAAAGCTTTATGCTAAGCTAGGCTAAATAAGTCCAGGGTACTTCCCTTTATATTCAAAGTAATTGTTTGACATTTTGCTGAATGCGCTTATCTGCTGATGAGAAGATAGATTCACTCTCATGTCTGTACTGTAAATGTATGGCTACATAAGGTTACAACCAGCAGCGGACTTAGCTTAGCATAAAGACTGCAAACAGCCGGCATGGTTTTGTCCATAGGGAAGAAAAAAAAAAACCAAAACCAAAAACTGTGTACAGGGAGAGCCGTCAGTCCTGCTATTGATTTCGAATTTGATCCATTTTTGATATAAAATGGAAATTATGACTCCTTAGTTTACACGGGGGACTTGCTTGGCTGTTAGCAGTAACATCTTGAAGTCACTGTATCTGGCCAAGAAATAGTCTGATGCTTTTCAAAAGCATGCTTTTATGCTTTTATGTTTTTTTGTTCGCATTAAACAAATGAGACATACAGAGTTAATTAGTGAGGATGTAACATTCCCTTAACATACAGAGGTGATATTGCTCTTTTCATCTAACTGCTAAAAATACAAAGAGACAATTTACCAAATGTATCACAGTTCATTTAGATACCCAAAGTCAAAGTGGCATCACAAACACTACAAAATCCACTCTGGTCTTGCTGTCTCAAGGCCAAACGACAAAAGAAACACTGCAGCGTGCGCTACTTCCTGCCCCCAGTACACTAGTGCCGACTAGCTGATCTACAGCAGGTATTTACTTCAGGAATCGAACACCGTGAGGTTCACACCATGGATGGAACGCTCGCCCTCACAGAGAGAATACCGCCACACTCTTACTTTGGTTTCGGCAGTGGCTCTGGCTCCTTGCGGGCTCGGCCTACAGGATTTTTCTCTGCCTCCTCAGCTGTCACAAGATGGAACTCTGCCTCCACTTTCCCCTGATGGATTGAGAACCCACCACACACACACACACACCTGTCAGTCCAAGTCTCAATGAGTGTTTGTCAGTCTGTAGGGCTCGGCCCACGAACGTACCGTCAGCTCTCCAGACTTGCTGAAGGGCCACCAGCCCCTCGATCTCTTCTGCTGGAAAATAGAGATTCTCTCCGTCCCGTCCGTCAACATGTCCACCTTACATGACTTTGCCGTCTTTGCCCCCCGAGGGAAACCGTGGAGATCTAACTCCACTGTGCCTACACACACACACACACA
>NW_023340095.1:23388581-23400818 GCF_004916995.1 Morone saxatilis | reverse complement strand
TGTGTCTGTCTGTCTGTGTGTCAGTGTGTCAGTACTTTCTCAGCAGGCAGGTAACTGAAGGGGAACACAAAGCGCCAGTTGAAGTTTCCTTCTCCAGTCAGAGAGTTGTAGTGGACGTCTGTCTCCTGTCGGTCGTCCTCTAAACCTTTCAGCCAGCTACAGAGAAAGACGGACAGTAGCAGCGTTTACATAGAAATGTCTCTAGAAAAACAGCCTGGATATTGAAGGGAGGAAAAAGAAGGTGTATATATATATAGTTTTCTGTTTGGGAACAGCAAACTAAAAGTAAATCCCGAGTCTTGAGTTGACAAAGAGCTCATAGTCACCCCTTGATGTAGATATCACTGGACTGTTGACCCGTCAGGAAGTTGCTGTCCTCCAGAATCACATCTTCTGTGTTCCAGATGATGATACGCAGCTCGTACCTGAACACACACGTTGGGGTTGTTAGTTGCCCTTTTTCAAAAACAAATATTGGTCTATGAAGACTTTAAAAAAACACTATGTAACTTTTCTACCTTAAAATAGCAGCTCAACTATCATTTTGATGCTACACTGCGTTGTAACAGGGCGAATGGTGCCTCAGTCATTCCCACTCTGCCCCCCGTACGCCTGTTCTTGCACTGTGTAACTTTTGGCTCCGGGTCATAACAAGTGTGTAATGCTTTACGGCAGTAGTCACATGCCACCAACTATGTCACTGAATGGTTTTCTCATTCAGTGATTCTGGGGAAGTGTTGGTGTTTACACTGGTAGCACAGGAGATTTGGATCGCTGGGAGGAGGAGGTTGTCAGATCTCGGACGGGGGAATGGCGGGGTTTGGCGGTGTTGGCAAAGTTTGATCAATAGTAATGTTATCACAACAAACACACAGTTGTCCATATTTACCACAGTGGTATTGCAGCTGGGGGGGTGCCAAATCCCAACAAACCCCAAATCTTACATAATGCTGCTTTAAAGATTGGCCAGCAGGTTCTGTCTTCAGATGCTGAAAGAGACAGCTCTCACCCTTTCGGTTTTCGAGGTGAAATATCCACTGAAGGTCCCGGATGAGGCAAGTCCATGGGAAACATGTCAACCCACATCTGGACCTGACCCTACACAGACAGACACACACAGCAGAAGAATCAAGAATGGTCCCTTGTCTTAGTGCTGAAATGATGCTTCCTCAGCTGCAGAGGGAAGGGGGGAAGAGTTTTGAAGTTTGAAACCTTTTGAAGGCAGCTTACAAAAATACTTTATCACGTTTCATTCAGAGGAAGCACTTTGTAAGATAATGTTAAAACGTATACCTGGTCCATGCCGGGCCGATCCTTGTTGAACAGAGTTCTGGTCTCAATGTGCTCTTGCACCAGCTTGCATCCCACAGCGGGGATCTCCGCCCAGCGGTGCAGGATCTTCAGAGACAGGTGCTCATAGGACTCCACCGGCTGGTCTGAGACATTGGCACACATAACGATCATTAAAGTTGCCCACACACACCACAAGATGATCATCAGATGATCTTTAAAATCTGAGCAATGTGCCAGTATGTTTCCAGTCTTCACCTTCATGCATGAACAGCGTCTTGCCGGTGAAAACTTTTTCAGCCACGGTGATGCGTCCTGGTCTGAAATGAGGATCGTCCAGACCGTTCTCTCTGCACAGCTTACACAGCAGCTCTGATGGCTTCAGGCAGTCTCTCCACGCATTATAACCATCACTATCAGACAGACAGGTGCAGAGGGGGCACAGTAACTTGTTTTCGTATGATTATGATAGAAATGAGTTTTAATGAAAGCTTTAGAAAGAGTTCTCCAAATCACCTAATAAGAGCACAGAGATGAAGTAGGTATAAAGTAAGAGTTAAGTCAAACCAGCAGGATGGATAATAGACCTTTTTCACAGCAGCCATTTTGACATGAAACAGGAGCCAATAGCACCCCCCAACTCTGTTTGACCTGAATGAAATGGAACCCTTATTAGTATCATTGGTAACACCTGTGTTTACCTACTATTGTACGTCAAAATGTCTGCTGTGAAAAAGATCTATTTAACTAGATGAACAAGGCAGGAAAATAACTCAAACTTAACTTCTCCCCACTGGTTTACAAACACAAGGAGCTGACTTACAGGCTGTACTCCCTAGGGATTCCACAGGTGGCTCTGTGTCGGCTGTAGAACCGGTTCTCCAGGTCTATTCGAGTCTCTCCTATCAGGTCGTCCCCTCCCACCAAGTCATAGTCATAGATCAGTACGGACAGCACAGACCCCTGAGGAAATGTCGCCTGCATCTCAAAAGATCTGGAAGAAGGAATGCAGGAGAAACAGCTTGAAAGGTTCTGTGTCAGGTTTAAAACTTGCAGGGAAGTTGTAGTGAGCCAGTCATGTACCTCCCAAACACAGGATTCAGCTGTTTAGGGATGTAGTTGTCTCTGTCTTTGATTTCGTTCTTGCCAATCCGTAGAACAATGTACGGGTCCGCCTTCCCATCCGGGTCAGCTGGGTGCAGGTTAGATGCCTAGGCAGACAGAAGAGAACATTACATAATATAACACCATGGTATACCGGTACTTTAGTCTCATACTAGTGAAGAGGGTTCAACCTTGTGTGGGAAATCCATCGCAGTCTCCCTGTGTTTCCTAAGCATGTACATATTATTTTTATGTATTTGCCAATGGGTGAACGGGTTCTAACGCTTTTTTTATGCACGCTCTCGAGTGCCTTCTCTCTGTGTCTCCCAACAGTGTGCACCACTGGCCAACGTGAGCTTATAAATCGAGTCTACAAACACAGAGTCCGAAATCAAAGCTCACAATAATGTAAAGCTTGTGGAAAATATTGTGATAATGTGGTTTTAGCTGGCTAACATTAGCTTGCTTGCGTATGAGGACGATTTGCTAGCTTGTTAACGTCACAAAACACTGCCTGAGTGGATGTCAGCTAATTCATCCATACTCCTGGGGCTGGTAAATTAAATGCTTGTCGTTTGCAGGTTAATAAATGATGTACAGTACAATGCCATTGATTGCTTTCTTATAGCTAAGAGCAATTCCAGGCAGGAGCGGCTAACTGGGGTTGGCTGGCTGGCTGTGGCTTGCCTGCACGGTGTGGGTGTGGCATTGATTGCTTTGTGGTGATAGCCTAAGGAGGTTAAAAAATGAGAACGCACAGAGATAATGTAAACCCGTATGAGAACTTGGACCGGGCCGTTGGGAGGGATTCCTCTGCTGACTCTGAAGTACCCGGCGTCAGTGCCTTGGTCCCAGTCCTCTTCCTCGTCCTCACTCAGTTTATACAGGCAGAATCTCCCCTGCAGAGAAGAATATGCCCATAGTGGATTAGGTCAATAGTTAAAATATAGTCAGTGGTTCCCAAGGTAGCACCCATAGAGGACATTCAACCTAATCGTCTCACCTTAAATTTTCCAACAAATCTCTCCTCAGTCGCCCCCTCTTCCTCATTGGCTTTCCCTCTGAACAGCTCATATGTGTTCACCCAATCGTCAAAAAGCCCAAACTCTGCCTCCAGCTCCTTGTTGTACAGCTGTAGAGAGATTGAAGACAGTGTGAATAAACAATTCATGCAGGATGGAGAATCACACACTCCAGATCTCTGGACAGTTAACAGATTCACTAAATGCGGTGTGAGTTTTAATAACATACAGGGTTCGTTAAAAAATGATTGCCCTTTAAAGCTGCAGTAGGTAACTTTTTTAAAAATAACTTTTTGTTAATATTGCTGTGAAACTTTCACTATATCCTGACAGTAGTACATGAGACAGATTATCTGTGAATCTGTGAACCATTAGGAGCAGTAGGAGGAGCCAGAGGAAGCTGATTTAAAATATATATATATATATATTTACCCACATGAAATTCTACATGTTGGTATAATAAAAAATATGTATATCCTTCTTGATGAAGGTGCTATGGTGGCAATATATGTTGTCCCATCCTAACAGATGCAACAAAACCAAAAGGATGGTCAACCAAGCACAATCTGACACGCTGTGTTACCAACAGTGCCATTAAGGAACTTGTCTTTGCTGTAGTCCATCACTGGTGTTAGCTGTGTCTGCCTGTCTTATTGGATTTGCAGTGTTTGTGAACTGCGTACCTTGAGTGTGGCTAATTTAGTAGGTAGACCAACGCTTGGCTCCACGGTTCCTTTTCCTTTTTGTTTTTTCTTCTTGTCTCCATCTGAAGTGCTGACTGATGAAACAAACAAGACATGTGATCAGTGGTACACACTGACACAAAACTGCGGGTGTGTAGTGAAAAAAGCAAAAACATGTATTTGCATTCTGACAGTGATTAGAGCTCCCAGATTGTGAAAAATTAACACTTTGGGTCCCAAAGTTTCAAGCCACCAACCCAAAGTGTAAGTATTTTTACGACCTGGGAATGAGGATCATCAATTTGTTTCCATTGTAATGCCAAAGAATACCATACTCATTCTTAAAATCATAGATTACCACTGCTTAAAGTATGCAAAAAAGCAGAAGCTGAGGGTAATAGTGGCAGCTGCAGGGCAGATCATGCAGCGACAGAACCACACATCCAGAACATCAACACCTAAACTAGCTTAACAACAGAGTTGCCTATGTGCTGTACCACAGAAAACAGTAAGATACACTCAGTTCCCAGAGCTTCCAGTTGTCAGTAAACAAGTTACCAAGCAAAAGATTTCCTCCCAGAAGTCAGAGGGGCCAAAAATGGCTTAAAAATGCTGTCCCTGAATGACACTCTTTGTCTTTGTCCTTACCCAAGGAGTCTATTCCAACGCTGAGCAAGCTCTGGTACGTCAAAGCTGCAATGCACAATGTGTGTGTGGGTAAGGGAAAAATAATGGGATAACCCTTTCGAAGACCAATTTACTCGCAATATTTATTTATTTATTTAACAGACCTAAATTGATGATGTCAGTGGTGAGTAAGTAACATGCATATAAACTGTTTTTTGCAAAGATTTCATTGATAACAATTACTGGTGAGAATGTGCTGAAATGCTTGAACAATAGAAATAGGGCTAGATCTCTTCTAATTCACCCACTTGGTTGGCAAACTATACTTCCTTTTGTGGTGGTTCATTTACTAGTATTAGTTGAATACACTTTAAACCTGCAATTTCTGGGCCACTTGGGGGCAGCAGAAACAAGGGAACCTAGTATCCAGAAATATTTAAATACACTAGGCAAAAACATTTATCCCACGTGCAAAAAACTGAATGGTTTTTGCTCCAAACTGAATATGATTAGCATAAAGTGGACACTCGTGGGTACCCGTGGAACCCATTCTTATTCAGATATCTTGAGGTCAAAGGATTCCTTTGAAAATGGCCGTGCTAGTTTTTCCATCGCCAAAATTTTCCTGTGGAAGAGAGAAGGATAATGGGGTAACACTGGCCAATCAGATTTCAGCGGTGGCCATTGCACCCCTTTGGACATGCCCCTGGGTTTCTGGCTTTTTCACTTTTGTAGCCAAACAAAGCAGTGTGCATTGAACCAGTCCACTAATATGGACCTTTGACATTGAATTCAACAAAACCAACCGTTCACAGAGCACCTTCAACACGACTGACAATAATGTCACCTGAGAGGAGTTCTTACTTTTTTCAAAGACGTGGGGGAATGGAGAGCCGTCCTTCTCTTTGGCCTGGAACACAGAAACATGTTCATGTTTTATTTTGAAAAATATTTTTTGATCTTTGGCAATAAAACTCAACAATCACAGCTACCTGCTTCTCTACAGATGCGTAGTATTTGGACCACCAGTCGATGACAGACTCTGCTGATTCGTCAGCGATGGTCCGCTTCCTCCGCTTGGTGGAACGATGAGTGCTCTTTGCCCTGCTGTCCTGGATTTAAAATATGCACATATACATGCAAATAATATTTAGAGATGGCTACATGGGATCCATTAGAACCTAGTTTAGTCATAAATGCATAAACTTTCACCCTTTTTGTCCTGGGTTCTTGCTTAGGGGTGGGTGGGGCCGGAGGTGGGGCTTCATCCTCCACAGTGACCAGGAAATCCTGATTTGTTAGTGCTACAGTTGAACTGGTCTCCCCAGCTGGGGGCAGTCCTATTGGATGAGAGACAAACATAAATCCTCCAATGGAACAAGAACAAGATCAAGCGAGCCCAAGTCTACTGGACTGGAGGATTAATCAGTCCTAACTGTATCCTGTGTTATCATCATCATCATAATTATTCTGACAGGAATATTCAATAATGATTATGTGTTGGCCACACACACATTCATTACCCTCAGTGCTCTGTGGCTCTGGTATCGGGACAGATTCATAGGTAACCTGGGGAGGTTTGTGTATCTGTATGGGAGCAGGCAGGGGTGGAGGTGGAATGTAGTTAAAGGCCTTCAGGTTGTTGATAATGTGGTTTCCAACCAATGTGCTGCGCCCGAAGGCCCGCCAATCGACCACAGTGATACTGAGAGGAGGATGGAGATGTTCGTTCTCTGGTAACTCCTACAGGACAGTAGAGGATAACTTTTATGTTACAAAAATGTATTTCATTAATTATTCAATAAATATACTGATTGCCCGGGCAGATCCAATTCAGGGACCCTGGGGTTACATAGTACACTATATGGCCCAAAGTATGTGGACACCTGAACCTTACTCTTTGATCATCTCATTCCAAACCATGAATATTAATCTGCTCAGCATCAGATTGTGGAAGCTGGCTACAGGGATTTGCTCCCATTCAGCCATAAGTTGTGAACTCCAACACTGAAGTGAGGTGACCAGGTCTGGCTCATAGTTCCAGTTCATCCCAAAGGTTTTGGATGGGATTGAGGTCAGAGGCCAGCCAAGTTCTTCCATACCAAACTGGAAAAACATTTCTTTATGGACCTTGAAATATAAAATTACCTCCCCTAAACTGCTGCCACAAAGTTGTATTGTCGAATATCAGACAGGGTTGGACAGATACATTTGGCCATATAGTGTATATACACTATAAGTGCCGTATTGGTCTTACCAGCTCTATGGCATCAACCAGTGTAGTGAAGTTTGGGTTGGACTTGTACTTCTGAATGACGGAGGAACGCAATGTTTTACCTGCACACTCTATAAACACCTAGAGAAAGAGAGAAGAGGTTTGTTATTTAATTTCATGATCATCTGTTTTTTTTTTATTATAATTTTCACATCATAATTAGTGTATGAACGCTTGAGCTATGGCCGAAAACAGTAACCTTAACCTTTGACCACAAAGTTCTAATCAGTTCTAATTCATCCTTTAGTCCATGGATGTTTGTGCCAAGTTTTAGGAAATTCCCTCAAAGCTTTCCTGAGATATCACGTTTATGAGAACAGTAGGCACGACCACTGTTGGGTTGACTTCCAGTGGCATGCAGTGCATGTAGTGGGAGTTGGAGAAATCAGCCAATAGAACAGAGATCTGCCTGGCCAAACTGGAGAAAGACTAGAAACTGCTTAAACGTCACAATAAAAAGCTGATTCAGAAGATGTAAGTGCTTGTTACACTAGAACCAGTGCCTCATTAGTGAGATGAGGGGGAACTCCACTGCCACAACCAGAGGATCAACATATACCCTGACTTGAGTGCCAAATTGCAAGGGTTGCTGAATTCAACATAGTATCAGAGATTTGTGTGAAATCTTGTCATAATTAGCGTATGAATTTTTGAGTTATGGCCAAAAACATGTTTTGTGAGGTGAACACCAAATTTTAATCAGTTCATCTGGGAGTCTGAGTGGGCGTTTGTGCCAAATTTGAAGAAAATCCCTCAAGGCATTGCTGCAATATCGCATTCACAAGAATGGCACAGGCAACCTGAAAACATAATGCCACCGCTGTCGCTGGCATAATAAAATACAGACGTCCCTCAAATTATGGTAAAAGGGGAGAGGGGAGTTTGGTCATTAAACCAATTCGCTTCACCTCAATCTGCAGTGAGGCCCAGATGAAATGCTCATTCAGTAGCCACAGTGTTCCATTTGGTTACATCTTAAAATATGGACGGTCAGGAAGCAGATACCTAAAATCTGACACAGCTTGTTCACGTGAGTGGTGTGTGTGTGTGTACCTGTGGGCGATCAACAGACAGGAACTGAACCTTCTTCAGTTCCCTCAGACCCCAGAATAACACCTGGTGGAGAGACACACACATACGAAAGTGGATTAGCGGACCAAAAGTGTTCGTTTTTTGTTAGTTATGCTGAAACAAAAATAAATTATTACCCTTCCTATTTCATGACGGTGCTGTTGGGGTAAAACTTTGTACCTCTAACCTGTCAGCTCAAGAGGAACATTGTTTTCCTAAAATGTCGGTGGAACATACAAGTTTGTGTCTTTTAATAATAGATGCTGCCGTAGTTACCAGATGAAACAACCCTTGATCCCAGAAAAGATCTTTAAAAACAGGGTCACACGTCATTTTTTTAAAAAGCCTAAGTAATGTCCTAACACACACACACACACACACACACACAGGCAGCCAAACCTCCAGCCTGTAGGTGCTGAGAACTGGTCTGATGTTGGCAGGAACCGTGTAGATGCCTCCTTCCTGTTCCTCTAACGCCGGCAGACTCTGATCTCCGGACTGTGGGATCTACACATATATTCATCACAGTGAATCACTCTACATCCTGAATCATTATGCTGGAAAGTGATTGGTTGATGGTTATTGAAATGACTGCGACCGACCTGCAGCAGTTCAAATGCAGCCAGCAGGTCTCCTCCTGGCTGGCTGCCGCAGTGCAGCGGGCTGTACTGCAGCGTTGGAGGCATGTATGGGTCAGAGGACAAGCGAACCTCAGGCACAGCCACTGTGGCTCCCAGATACTCCGCCTTACTCTGCGCACGGTGGGGGGACAGTGTGACGTCAGAGAGAGGAGGTCACAAATTAAATTCTTTACATTACTTGAATTCATTCGTCTGTCTGTCTACATTGTGTTACCAGTGCGTCGTCGTCGTACAACTCGATGATAATGCGTGGCGGCTCCTGCTGGATGTGCTGCAGATCTCCGCTCAGCAGCACGCGGCTCATCGGCAAACACTGATTCCACGTCGGACTGAGAGTCTGACTGATCACCTGACACACAAATAAGCAAATCACACAATTACACTGCTAACGAGACTATTACCTAGCTACCAATCAAGTCCTATCTCAAAAAACAGCCAGGCAATTTACAGTGGCTCAGACCAGGACTATGACTCCGGGGACAACGAATACACGGTGGATTTAGGCAGGGATAGGAGAGGCATGTGTGAGGAGTGATTTTGTATTGAGTTGATTTGTAACTGTTAACGTTACGTTTTTGTGAATTTGGAAGTTATTTATCTCGTGAGACTTGTGTTCAACCCTGGCTGGACACATTCATAATCATTACTGCTTTTACCACTTATTTATCATCAGCTGTTTTAATGACTAAATTAATATCACAAACGTTTGAAGACTAGTCTGTATTCAGGGACAGCCCCAAATGAAAGCCACAAACTGCAGTCTGGCCCAGGTAACTAGACGACCAGTATCCCAGAGAAACTTTATTGATGTCTTGGCAGAACACACACTTACATTTGTGGTTTGGCTGTGTGACATAAAGGTGACCCGAGCAAAAGGGTCAGACAGGCCGGTGTTGTCTGCAGCAATCAGACCACGAGCCTGATACATGTGGCACCTCAACTGGAACTGATGCTGCTCTGGAGACAGACAGACAGACACACACACACACACACACACACACACACACACACACATACACACAGAGGACATAACATAGTAGTTTACTTTAAAGCATCAGCCTGCCCACATCACAAAAGTACAACCCTAACCCAACTGGTTAGTGGTCAGAAAGAAACTAAAAGCAGTTAAGTACCGTCATTTGCTGTTTGAATTTGAATGCCAAAATCCCTAAAATAACCACAGAAATGGAGGGATTGTAATAATGTCTCTCTTACCAGTGCTGACCAGGTATGCTGGAGGGCTGTTGGCGTCAGCGCCCCCTGTGGCCGGGCTGAATCCTGCAGGTAGGTCATCCAGCATGTGGTTGGAGTCTGAACAGGTTCCGTACCACAGAAACACATCCAGCTTCGCCTGTACTGACAAGCCTACAACGCGCTTCCCTGGAGGCTGCACACAAACACACACATATGTATAATAGTGTGTATTTCTGACAGCCTTCCTACATTGAACAACTCAGTGTGAAGTTCTGTGTGTTTACCTTTAGAAACAGTGTCATTATCTTTCCACAGTGGATTCCTCTGGCCTCCTGGCTGCTGGAGTACAGCAGGTCTCTGGTTCGGACCCGAGCGTACGCAACGCGCTTGTTGTTGCTGAGCAACCACACAAACATGTCAGGCACTGTGTGCTGGGGCTGCAGTGTGTAGAGAAAAGTATATGTTCAAAGTAAATACAGACAAAAGTGATGTGTTTACACACAAATTGACAGGATGTGCGTAAAACACACACACACACACACACACACACACGGTGAGTCCCGTACCTCCTGCACAAGAAAGCGTAGTTTGTGTGTGAGTTTTGTGGCGTCCTGCAGCATTTCTTTCACACCACCAGCTTTTCTCTTCCTCTCTCCCAAGGACTGGGCCTCCCCTATCATACCCTCCTGCAACACACACACACACACACACATTGTTGTGAGACATTATCCCTGCACATCTTTGGTGCAAATGCTCAAATTATTAACGCATTCATAAATCCACTGCATTGTAAAACTGAAACTGACAAATAAAACTTGATGAACTGTTTTTTATGTAACAGGTACAGCAGCATTTTTACAACAGAGAAACATGATTCTGAGTGTGTGTGTGTGTGTTTGTGTGTATCTCAGGTTTTCCCACCAGTTCCTGTTTACACATGGTGAGGCGTTTCTTGTCCAGCTGTGTCAGGTAGCTCGACTTTAGCTCCGCCTTCAACTTGGCCTCTGCTTCTGCTATGAAACTCCTGCAGAAAATACATGTCTCATTTCATGGAAATCAATTAAGTCATTTGTGATCTCGAAATAAAGGAATTAAAAAAATTATTGCAAACACAGCTGTTCTCAGCTTCTGTACTTTTTTTTTTACTACTGTCCAAATGACACATTAGCAGCTGGTGACACCATGTATCATGTCTGTCTACACCCTCTCCCGGACAACAGCAGAGTTATAGTGGAATTATAGTTGTGCGTCATAGTGTACGCTGCATCAGATTTCAGCCATGGGCACTAGTGGAACATTAAATCGGTGTATCGTACATTATCAGGCTGTATCATGGTTTAATCATGTATGTATGTATGTATGTACAGTAACTGTTTTCATTCTGTCGTTCACTGTATGATTGTAGCAGGTAAAAGCTTTGCGGTGGAGACAGCTTTGCAAGATGTGTGTTAAGGAAAGGATTACTGAGCTTTTTCTTCCTGTTTAATGATTAATGTTGCAGACCAAGCTGACCAATCACAGTTCTTGCAGTCTCCATACAGTACTGACGTAATCCCGACTTGTAGTTACATATTTGACAAGCTGTCAAAACCCTTCACTGTGAATCAGACTTTAGCAGAGACAGGGTGAGCAGAGAATAGTGAATTCCAAAATGGGAAAAAAACAAAAAGACACTAACATACACGATCAGCAGTGGATTTACGATCAAATGTCACATCATATATGATGTCATGCCGTGTTGCAAGTGGGGAGGTGGAATGTGGTGGCATGCAAAACTCATAATTATTAGCTAGTCAGGTGTTTTTGTCGTCAGTATTGATATAGTATTGAAACTGACACATCTACTTAAAAAGGGTAGAATTGACATTGGGAATAGAAATATATAATAATATATTCCAACTATACTATACTATTTTAAAGGGCCAGTGTGTAGAATTTAGTGCAAAAACTCAACTATTCTTATTTCCAATAAGAATTTTAAGAAAATTTGGGTTCTAAGCTTCTTAGTTCAGTCAATGATATACTTCCTCACAGTAAAATTATGCAGATTTTATGATTTGTCTTCCACATTAGATTTTTTTAAAGCAATGCAGTTCAATCTGTCCCACCATTGTCGCAGTGAGACACAACTGGTGAAATACCTGGCGTCCATACAGAATTCTCTGAGGACAGTTCTGAGCATATGCTCCGCCCCTGGATCAGACTTCTTGTGTAACTGGGCTGCACTGGCTACACCCTCCTCCTAAAAGACAGGAAATATACAGTTAGGTCCATATATATTTGGACACTGACACAAGTTCTGTTATTTTAGCTGTTTACCAAAACATATT
>NW_023340095.1:23388186-23388560 GCF_004916995.1 Morone saxatilis | reverse complement strand
TATATAATCAATATGGGCTTAAAGTGCAGACTCTCAGCTTTAATTTGAGGGTATTCACATCCAGATTGGAGGAAGGGTTTAGGAATTACAGTTCTTTCATATGTAGCTGCTTCTTTTTCAAGGGACCAAAGGTAATTGGACAATTAACTCAAAAGCTATTTCATGGGCTGCATGGGCTAGTCCCTCGTTAACCCATCATCAATTAAGCAGGTAAAAGGTCTGGAGTTGATTCCAGGTGTGGCATTTGCATTTGGAAGCTGTTGGTATGAACCCACAACATGCGGTCAAAGGAGTTCTCAAAGGAAGTGAAACAGACCATCCTTAGGCTGCAAAAAAAGAAGAAATCCATCAGAGAGATAGCGGAAATGTTAGGA
>NW_023340095.1:23387874-23388086 GCF_004916995.1 Morone saxatilis | reverse complement strand
GCATACTATGCAGGATTTTCCAAAAAAACCCAATGTATACAATGTATAAAAACAATGTTTTTGGTTGTGTGTGGCGGGTTTCTGGGTGCCAAGCTTTGGGCAGAGCACAAGGTGTAAGGTCAGGACAGATCGCTGTCTCTGTCCTCCCTATCTGTGTCATGGATGTGGAACAAGCTGCAGGTCTGTGCGTGGCAAAGTCCATCAAACAGAAA